>NC_134696.1:99037081-99372081 GCF_050947455.1 Rhinoderma darwinii | reverse complement strand
GAATTACTTAAGGTTTTAAAAGTGGTTCTCTGTCATAGATAATGTAAGCAGAGGTTTGTTCTCTACACATTCACGGACAGGGAATGTCTAAAATGTGTCCGCCATTTCCTGAATGACAAACCATTTAGGGACTGCCATGGGGTTGACATTTGCCCTCACTTATGCTTGTTTCTTTTTAATATATGGTAAAACCAATTTATCTATTCTTGAGGAGATTAAAGGACTAGTATGTTGGAAAATATACAATGATAATAGCTTGGCTGGGAGACGTCACATTTAGATTTATTTTTATGTATTAATTAAGGCTAATGAATTTTATAAGGATTTTCCAGGAATTCTCTGACATAAGTAAAGTAAATTAAACCAATCACAGATTTTTCTTTTAATATTGGGTTCAGTATCAATTTGGTCCCTACACATTTATGGGAAAACACTATGTAGTATTATGGGAGCAGGTAATGTTTCACTGCATAACTAGGATGTTCTACAATTGTGGTGGCTGGGAAAGACATATATTTAGAAGTAAATAGAGGTGTATTTACCGGTTTTGATTTTATGGAAAAAAGTTCTTAAAGCTGTACTACACCCTCTTGAGTATTACCACATCCAAAAATGTAATGGAGGCTGTGCAGCTTCTTAGATTTCATGGTTGCTCATTTTTCCTGCCCCATTTCTGCCATAGTTTGCTTCCGTATACCAGATGTATTATATTTTATATACCTAAATACTGAAGCATAAGACTATCAGTGTTTGTCTTGCTTTTCACAACAGGTTCCTTCGCTTCATACATGTTTCAACCTTTGCTCTCAAACATATAGCCATTGCCTCGCTGTTGGTTTAAGACATATTAATGTCAAATACCACATTAAATATTTGTTCTTTCATAATGGCATTTGTTCAAATGTTATTTCATGGGTCTAATACGAGATCAGGAAAGTACTTAATGCTGAAATATGGAGGTAATTTGTTTATTTCACAACCTGGCGTGGTGGCGATAAAGTTGGAGCCTGTTGGTTGCTCAAAAAAAGTCTGTTTTGATTCTTTATACAATAATGTAATTTGCTAATTAGAAGATCACGTCATATTACCATAGAGGATGGAGGATGATAGCCCAAGTCGTCTATATGTTTTGTTATATGGGGGAATATCACTTTAAATTTCACTACCAATGTGACATGAAGAGGTTCTTTGGAAACAACTTGCCTATCACTGTGGTCCAGTAGGTGGCGCTATGTTGATATAACATTGAGCCAGCTGCTACTGCGTCACTTCATCTCTGCAAGCAGATATAACTGGCATCAACATCTGGTCATAGGGTGATAGCATTCAGTATCTTACTAGTTCATGTCACATGATGTTCAGAACAGCTACCTGGTATTTTACCTGCATTATTGGCATCACCACCCTCTTTGTTATTAATGAACCTCTGACTGGTGCTCTAAAATACTATTTCATATTGAGGAATTCCTTAATTAAAATTACGTTAGTAATTCTTACCAGTAAGAGAAATATTGTTGAAGGATGACCAGTTGGTCCCAAAATATTCACTTCTGGAAAATCTGGAAAGCACATCAGAATAATATTCATCACTTTGGATGACAAAGAGTCAATTATCATCAATTTGGGGTGCCTAAAATTAAAGATTTTTTTTGTGAAGGAGTAGTAGCAATTTCCACCGCTAGAGGGCGACAGAGGAAATAAAAAAAATCAGCAGTTGCATCTTTAGTGCAAAGTGTGAAAAAATTTAGTTAACACAATATATCACCAACTATTATAGACAATGATCTTTTGAAGGTAATTCATTATTTTTGGAACCACGGTCAGTTAAACAAATAAACCAACGAACTGGGAGCTGTTTGGGAGATTTTTCTTTCTTTGTGATCCACATTCAGAATTCTATTGGTTTCTTGTTACCAGAGAACATTTCATTGTGGGAGCTCAGATGACAGCTACAAAATTAGAAGTTAGCTGTGAGGTCGGGTGGGGGGGCGAGCTAAATCAGCAAAATGTTGAATGCAGCTCTGGCTGTTATTGGAACTATATGACATGGTGTAACTCAAGATCAGTAGACTTTCTACACTGTCTTCTGCCTTCAAAACAGTCAACCACTCTCTCCTGTTACAAATTTGCTTATCTCTTGGCTTCGAGGACTTGGCCATCTCCTGGATTTCCTCATACTGTTATGGAATCACAAGTTGAGCAGTTCCCAGGGTGGAAGTTTATGGAATTGATATTTGAGCAATTCCCCAAAGACTGCTGCAGACTGTCAGGAATGAGCATGCAAATAAATCTGCAACCTCAAATCCGTTACAACTCTGATCAATAGAATCTAAGGCTACATTATGGTTTTCGCCAGAGTCCATCAATAGCCAGGTTGGACTTTGCAGCATAGAACCCAGGTTGTTTTAACAGAGTTCAGTGTAGGAGAAGAGGTGCAATGCAGGCAATGCCAGAATAGACATCAAGACAGCCAAGGGTAAACAGAAAGTCCAACTCACAAAGCTAGTGGATATCAGAGAGGTCAAAACCAGCCAGGAGCAGAAAGTCCAAATCAGTAAGCAAAGGGTGATCCAGAGACAAGTCGAGGTCCAGTACCAACAAATGCAAATAGTCAAAGGTACAGGGTACAGTCAGTAGCTTGATCAAACACATGGAGACAAGTAAAATCACAAGCAAAGAAAACAGAACCAACCCAGATTGAAATACTCCACCCTTCAATCTGATAGTAAGAAAGACAGAGAAGAGGAAAAGGTTCCACAACTAAAACCAGAACCTCCCAGAAGCTAGACTAGTAGTCATGGTAATCTTAAAGGGATGGACGTTTCATAACACATACCTCACCAACCGAACATTTAGTGTCTCCCACTCACACATCATCTCGCTCTCTCTGTTGGTTTCCCTTAAGGATCTGTTCTGGGGCCCTTGTTCTTCTCCATCTGCACCTTTGGCCTGGAACATGCCACAAAATCCCATGGCTTTCAGTACAACTTCTATACTGAAGACACAAATACACTTCTCAGACCCTGATGTCACCTTTCTGCTATCAAGTATATCCTCCTGCTTCTCCTCCTTCATCCTAAAACTCAACATGGGGGAAACCGAATTCATCATCTTTCCCCCATCTCACTCAACCTCACTACCAGTCCTCTCAATCCCAGTTAATGGCTCCACACTTTCCTCAGTATCACAAGTCCGCTGCCTCGGGATAGCCTTTGATTCCGCCCGTCTTTCAAATCCAGGGTCTAACCACCTCTTGCCGCTTCCACTTCAAAAATATTTCTTGAATCCGCTCTTTCCTCAACCTCGAGTCAAAAAAACATTCTAGCGCATGCCTTGATCATCTCCCACCTAGACTACTGAAACATCCTTCTTTGTAGCCCCCCCATCTAATAATATTGCATCTCTCCAATCCCCTGTCAACTCTGCTGCCAGGTTAATCTACCTCTTGCAAATTCTGTTTAAATATTTGTAGCCATCTTTATCTTGACTCCGATGAATGGAGCATTCCTTATGATTTTAAGCCTGATACTCTCATTTGCCTACTGATAATGCCGCATTGTTGTAGTTTTATGTTTACTTTGCAAACGGGGGTTTATCATGTTCATTTTTCTTTTGCCGTCATATTATCGCGCTCGCTCACCTGTCACATTTTAAATGTTATCAAGATGTTTCTTTTCCAGGGAAATTTTACCTTTGGCTGGACGTGACATACTGGGCATCATGTACGAAAGCAGAAAGAGGATCTGCTGATTTTTGCAGATATTGCATTAACCCCATATTCTTAAGAAACTTTGCTTCCCTCCCACTCTCTATTTAAAGTAAAGGGGTTTTCCAAGAGTGTTACATTGATGGTCTATCCTTGGGATAGGTCATGAATATCTGATCGGTAGTGGTCTGACTCCTGATACCCCTGGATCAGTTGTGGCTGAGGCTGGCATTAGTCAAGTGAATGGTACTGAGCTGTAGTACCAGGCATAGCCACAACCAAATGTATGGCGCTGTGCCTCGGTAAACATTAAAGAGCCCCTTCATTCAGCTGAACGTCGAGGGTCCTGGACGTCAGGCCCCCACCAATCAGATATTGATGACCTATCCTTAGGACAGGAGTATGGCTGGCACTGTTATGGGATTGCTATATGGATATTGTTTGTGCCACTGTTATGGAGGACTTTGTATTTACCACTATGGTGACCCCATGGCTGCCGCTGTAATGGGGCATGGCATTGCTATGTGAATACAATGCGTGTCCGTGAGATTAGACCACCCCCTGTCCGATATAGTAGGGTGTATAGTGTATGGTGTGGTGCTGGTTGGAGATTTCCATAACTAATAATGTTCTGATTTCTTGATGTAATGCAATGATGCTTCCCAGAGAGAAGAGATGCAGTGCTGGGTAATAGGTTCAAACCAATTGATACCCATGTTTAATGTCAACTTACCACTCATGCCAAACACAGTGCCATTAAAATCAAAAGTGTTCCGAAATAATTAGTAGGGTATTCTAAATTATGGAAATCCATAAATGGTTCCAAAGGTGTTTGTGCTCTTTACTGAGCCTGAAGGAACCTGGGAACCCTTAAGGGAATAAAAGAATGTGGGATTCAAGGAGGGAAACTGGGAGCCATTGAGGGAATACAAAAACATGGGAACCATTGAGGGAATCTGGGAGTCATAGAAGGAAACTGGGAGCCCTTGAGGTAATGAAAAAACATGGGAACCATTTTGGGAACCTGGGAGTGTTGGAGGGAAACTAGGACCCATGAGAGATTGAAAGAATGTGTGAACCATTGAGGGAACCTGGTAATCATGGAAGGAAACTGGGAGCCCTTGAAAGAATGAAAGAACATAGGGACCATTGAGGGACCCTAGGATTCATTAAGGAAACCTGGGTACCATTGAGGAAATGAAGGAACGTTGGAACCATGGAGAGAACCTGTAAGCCATGGAGGGAATGAAACAACATTGGACCCATGGAGGAGTGTGGGAACCATTGAGGCAGCATGGGAGAAATTGAGGGAATCTTCGGAGCCATTGAGGGAATAAAGGAACATGGGAACCACGGAAAGAACCTGGGAGCCATGGTGGAAACATAGGGGTCATTGAGAAAATAAAGGAATGTGGGAACCATTGAGAGAATCTGGGAGTCATGGAGAGAAACTGGGAGCCCTTGAAGGAATGAAAAAACATGGGAACCATTGCGGGAACCTAGGAGTCATGAAGGGAAACTAGGAGCCCATGAGAGATTGAAAGAATGTGGAAATGATTGAGGGACACTGGGAGCCATGGAGGGAACCTGGGAGCCATTGAGGGAACGAAGGAACGTGGGAACCATGGAGAGAACCTGGGAGCCGTGAAGAAAACATTGGGGGTCATTGAGAAAATAAAGTAACGTGATTACATAAAAGGTACGTGTGAGAAGCCACTGCCTGACGCAATCAGTGTTAATGGAGGACACAGGGAATGTGAAGTCAACTACTTTTCTATATATTTGAGAGCATTGATGCATTTTTATAGAGCTAAGCATTAGCAAGCTCCTTAACAGACAACTACTGCGCTGGCCAGAACCTCCATTCTTAGCGAGAGAAAGATGTCGGACGTCACCCAATGATGGAGCAAGGATATGGGGGAATTTTTATTTTTATTTTTAATATTTAATTTTTAAGGGACTACATATGTCCCTGTCAGTGTCCTTCTTTAAAGAGGATATTTGTACCAGAAAAAATATTTTTAGATGCCCACTGATAACAATTTGTGAAATGGATGCCATGCTTTACCCTATATTGGCAAAATATGTGCACTCTGGATATCACCGTTTTACTTTAGATCGTTGTCCAGAAACACAAGACATCTCCCCCACCCCGGGGCTAGATGTTTCCTTTTTCTTTGATTAAACCCCAAGATGGGGTAACTCATACTCTGCAGCATTAGCAACTCCACCAATCCAAACCCAGTAGCACAATGAGAATTTTTCAAGAATTTTTTTTAACAGCCCCATAACTGTGTGTCAATCACAGACATCTCCATAACAACGTACCAGCCATAAATACCTCATAACAATGTCTCAGTCATAGCTACCCCATAACAGTTACTAGCCATAGATACCTCCATAACAACGTACCAGTCATAGATACCCCCAGAACTGTGTACTGGTCATATGAATTAAGTCTATTGGAAATCCTAGATGGTTCCCTTTTGCCATTGCAAAGAGCAACTCTCCCTTTAGAGGATTTATCCAGTTATTACATGATTGCCCATTTAATGTGGGGCCGCCTGTAGCCTCCCTTGTACAGTGTTCCGAAAATACAGAAGACTTAAACGTATTTGCTGTTATCCTGAACATCATTCAGCAGAATACAGGCTGCCATAAACAGCTCAAAGTGAACAATTCCAGTACTAAATCTTCCCATACACGACTGATCTGAGTGGGCATATAAACCAGCATTAAACTAATTAAAATCACCCAGGGCAAGACAATGCGACTTGTCACACGGCTAGAAATGTCCGACAGTGGTTGGAAGAGCACGACCAAGACTTCCAAGTACTTCCCGGCCCCCTAATTCACCAGTCTTGAAACCAATTGAGTATCTGTGGGACCTCGATCGTCTTGTTCGCTCTATGGATCTTCCCCACGCACCCTCCAGCAAATCTGGGATGTTCTGCAGTCAGATGGCGCCAGATACCTGAGACAACCGACCAGCACCTTATTGAGTCACTCCCAGCCCGTCTACTGCTGTCCGTGCTGCACACACCGCTTACTCTGGATATTAGCTGGTGGTCATAATAATGGGACTCGACTGTGTATATCGTCACATAAATCAGAGTTCTTTTATATATATATACAGAGCTCCAAATACTGTTTAATGATACATTTCTATCTTCTTGCAGTCACCACTAGGGGGAGCTGACTGCATTCTGTTTTATTATTGAATTAAATGTATACCAGTATTCCATTAGCTCATAAGCTCCCTCTATTGGTGGCTGCAGGCAGCATTATTTCTATAAGAGTAAACCTATGAGTGTGTTCATGCTCCTCTAACCACGGACACCCTGATATTACACTAAACTTATGTCTAACTTTAAAGATGTGAAGTTTTAGAGAAAACATAGTTTTGAGAATATTTCACATCCAGTGTTAAGTGTCGGGCGAGGAGAGTGGTGTACCCTGGGTGACTCCCCTCCAGCTTCTGTCCACTCAGCTCAGCTCGATTGACAGGTCTCTCAGTATTTGTATGTAGGAAGTTGATGGGGAGCATCCCAGCGGACACTTCTCCCCAATCCCAAAACATATTAATACTTTTTCTCTAACATGCAGCCAGTCCTTCAGAATAAAACATAGTTAAGTGTAATCAGGGCAGATGCCGCTATATTGGCACCAGGAACGTGCTGACAGGTTCCCTTTAAATCTACGTCTATGAAGGAGATTTGAGCCTCTGTATGAGATAAATAAAGCTCCGACCCTGATAAATAAGAAATCAATAGACATTAAATTTGTGGCTCAGTATATCTCATGTCAATCTGATATATAGGAAGTAGTTGGTTGAGCATTTCCTATCCACATCATTATTGTATTTCTTGCTTATCTTATTTGCATATAAATCAAGTTTCAAAAGGCATCAACCAGTCCAAAAACAGAGCAATATAGAAAAATGTAACTCAGGATCAGTACAGGATAAGTAATGTATGTACACAGTGACTCCACCAGCAGAATAGTGAGTACAGCTCTGGAGTATAATACAGGATATAACTCAGGATCGGTACAGGATAAGTAATGTAATGTATGTACACAGTGACTCCACCAGCAGAATAGTGAGTGCAGCTCTGGAGTATAATACAGGATGTAACTCAGGATCAGTACAGGATAAGTAATGTCATGTATGTACACAGTGACTCCACCAGCAGAATAGTGAGTGCAGCTCTGGAGTATAATACAGGATGTAACTCAGGATCAGTGCAGGATAAGTAATGTAATGTATGTACACAGTGACTCCACCAGCAGAATAGTGAGTACAGCTCTGGAGTATAATACAGGATGTAACTCAGGATCAGTACAGGATAAGTAATGTATGTACACAGTGACTCCACCAGCAGAATAGTGAGTACAGCTCTGGAGTATAATACAGGATATAACTCAGGATCGGTACAGGATAAGTAATGTAATGTATGTACACAGTGACTCCACCAGCAGAATAGTGAGTGCAGCTCTGGAGTATAATACAGGATGTAACTCAGGATCAGTACAGGATAAGTAATGTCATGTATGTACACAGTGACTCCACCAGCAGAATAGTGAGTGCAGCTCTGGAGTATAATACAGGATGTAACTCAGGATCAGTGCAGGATAAGTAATGTAATGTATGTACACAGTGACTCCACCAGCAGAATAGTGAGTACAGCTCTGGAGTATAATACAGGATGTAACTCAGGATCAGTACAGGATAAGTAATGTAATGTATGTACACAGTGACTCCACCAGCAGAATAGTGAGTGCAGCTCTGGAGTATAATACAGGATGTAACTCAGGATCAGTACAGGATAAGTAATGTAATGTATGTACACAGCGACTCCACCAGCAGAATAGTGAGTACAGCTCTGGAGTATAATACAGGATGTAACTCAGGATCAGTACAGGATAAGTAATGTAATGTATGTACACAGTGACTCCACCAGCAGAATAGTGAGTGCAGCTCTGGAGTATAATACTGGATGTAACGCAGGATCAGTACAGGATAAGTAATGTAATGTATGTACACAGTGACTCCACCAGCAGAATAGTGAGTGCAGCTCCGGAGTATAATACAGGATGTAACTCAGGATCAGTACAGGATAAGTAATGTAATGTATGTACACAGTGACTCCACCAGCAGGATAGTGAGTGCAGCTCTGGAGTATAATACAGGATGTAACTCAGGATCAGTACAGGATAAGTAATGTAATGTATGTACACAGCGACTCCACCAGCAGAATAGTGAGTGCAGCTCTGGAGTATAATACAGGATGTAACTCAGGATCAGTACAGGATAAGTAATGTAATGTATGTACACAGTGACTCCACCAGCAGAATAGTGAGTGCAGCTCTGGAGTATAATACAGGATATAACTCAGGATCAGTACAGGATAAGTAATGTAATGTATGTACACAGTGACTCCACCAGCAGAATAGTGAGTGCAGCTCTGGAGTATAATACTGGATGTAACGCAGGATCAGTACAGGATAAGTAATGTAATGTATGTACACAGCGACTCCACCAGCAGAATAGTGAGTACAGCTCTGGAGTATAATACAGGATGTAACTCAGGATCAGTACAGGATAAGTAATGTAATGTATGTACACAGTGACTCGACCAGCAGAATAGTGAGTGCAGCTCTGGAGTATAATACTGGATGTAACGCAGGATCAGTACAGGATAAGTAATGTAATGTATGTACACAGTGACTCCACCAGCAGAATAGTGAGTGCAGCTCCGGAGTATAATACAGGATGTAACTCAGGATCAGTACAGGATAAGTAATGTAATGTATGTACACAGTGACTCCACCAGCAGGATAGTGAGTGCAGCTCTGGAGTATAATACAGGATGTAACTCAGGATCAGTACAGGATAAGTAATGTAATGTATGTACACAGCGACTCCACCAGCAGAATAGTGAGTGCAGCTCTGGAGTATAATACAGGATGTAACTCAGGATCAGTACAGGATAAGTAATGTAATGTATGTACACAGTGACTCCACCAGCAGAATAGTGAGTGCAGCTCTGGAGTATAATACAGGATATAACTCAGGATCAGTACAGGATAAGTAATGTAATCTATGTACACAGTGACTCCACCAGCAGAATAGTGAGTGCAGCTCAGGAGTATAATAGAGGATGTAACTCAATACAGCGTTTGACCAGGATTTACCCCACCTTCGTGTGCACAACCTTTTCCATACTCCTTATCACCAGGGGGCGCAACGCTACCGAGCAGCCAAGTCTTAATTCTGGGGTGCATATTTTTTTATGCAAAAATGTTTATAGTAACATAATATAACTATGACACAATAAAATTATTATTAACCTCCACTTTAATATACCAGCAAGCCCCATGTGAGAAGTAAAAAGGAAGAAATAAGGTAGAAATAAAAGAAAGATATCCATACAAACAAACAATATGTATACATGTAGGTTTAGATAACCGTGAATAATTCCAGATTGGTTCATGAATAGTCTCTCTTCTCCTAAGATTATCTGTAATATAAGCACAAAGAAAAAAATTGTTATATACAAACATCCAGCAGATAACCCCTTAACAACTTGCCACATACATGTACATGATAGCCGGAGGGGAAGTACGGAGCAGGCTCCCTGGTTTACATCTTTGCTGGTCATAACTAATAAGGAAAGATTGATGTGGTGTCCATTGTACGTGTATATAAGGCTTTGCTCTCATAGTTTTGATAAGACCTCTAGGTGATTTAAGATGTCGGTCTATACTTTTTTGATGATTTTGTAAATTCCTGTCCTTCCCCATTTGGGGATTCCAGTCTGATTACCAAATATACAGTAATGATGGTTGGATCATGACATTTTTCATTTATGTTCAATGGGTCTTTGGTTTTCCATTATAAATATGGCCGAATTATTGCAATCCAACACTCTCGGGGTGATCCTACTAATTGTCTTTTGGTAACCCATCCTCAAACAACGTGTTAAGTTTTCTTTGGGTTCTTCTTCCAGCTCACAGAGAAACCATCAAGAACAAGATCAACAAACTAGAGAGACCCAGTCCTGTTTCCTAGGCATGAAGTTGTGAAGCCATCATGGATTATTTTCCAGGATCTAAGTATCTCTTTTTGTTTGTCTACCTCTTTACATTTATCACAGGGCTTCCTCTTAATATAGCAGCCCTTTCCGCACTTGTTCACAAATTCAATCACAGCCTTCACCATGGACATCTTTTTGGTCAACCTGACCAATTCCGATTTGCTCCTCTTGGCCTTCTTCTCGTTCCACATGGTTGAAGCAGCATTTGATATGAATTGGACAATTGGGGTTGCAATGGGGTAGATATTCACCCTTAGTTTTGTTTGTTTCTGTTTTATATTTAGAAATTGCAATTTGTCTATAGTTTTGAGGAGAATAGAGATTTGATAAGGTAGAAAATATACAATAACTTTAATTTAGTGGTATTAGTAGTATATTTTAATTAATGCTAATTATTTAAGGTTTTCAGAACGGGTTGTCTGACATAGGTAATGTCAGCAGGGGGTTGATCCCCATACATTTATAGAAAAGAAATGCCTAAACCGTGTCTAAAATTTCCTAAATAAAAAACCTAATTTCTCATTTCATGGAGATGGTTTTTTAATATTTCAACATTTGGGGACTGCCATGGGGTTGACATTAGCCCTCAACTATATTTGTGTCTATTTAATATCTGAAAATGACAATTTATCTAGTTTTGAGGAGACTAAAGTATGGTAAGTTGGAAAATATACAATAATAGTTTAGCTGGGAGAGGTCACATTTAGATTCTTTTTTTATGTATTAAAAAATGCCTAATAACAAAGCTGCTTAACTATGTAGCATTATGGGAGCAGGCAATATATCCCTGCATAACTAGGTGTCTGAGAACATTAATAACCTTTTATTGCAGCCATATTAGTTGTAACCCTTTGCTAGAAGCCAGCTGTAGAGAATTTTTAATGACAGAAGAGTGCATCTCAAAGACGTATATTTACCGTTTTTTAATTTTATGGAAAAATGCTCTTAAATCTGTACTGCACCCTCTTGAGTATTATTACATCCAATAATGTACAGGAGGCTGTGTAGCTTTATAACTTTCATGGTTGCTCCTTCTTCCTGGCCCATTTCTTCCATAGTTTGCTTCCGTATACCAGATGTATTACAATTTATATACCTAACAATTGAAGCATAAGACTATCAGTGTTTGTATTGCTTTTCACAGCAGGTTCCTTCTTTTTATTCATGATTCACCCTTTGCTCTCAAACATCACAACAATACAATATAGCCATTGCCTCACTGTTGGTTTAAGACATATTAATGTCAAATAACACATTAAATATGTGTTCTTTCATAATGGCATTGGTTAAAATTTTATTTCCTGGGTCGAATGTGACACCAGGAAAGTACTTAATGCTGAAATATGGAGTGTATTTGTTTATTTCACAACCTGTCGTGGTGGAGCTAAAGTTTAAGCCTGTTGATAGCCCCCAAAAATGTTTTTCATTTTAATTATTTATACAATAATGTAATCTGCTAGTTAGAAGATCCCATTATATTACCGTAGACGATGGAAGATGATAGCCCAAGTCACCTATGTGTGCTGTTATATGGGGGAGTATCACTTTAAATCTCACTACCAATGTGACATGAAGAGGTCCTTCGGAAACTACTTACCTATCACTATGGTCCAGTAGGTGGCGCTGTGTTAATATAACATTGAGCCACCTGCTGCTGCGTTACTTCAGCTCTGCAAATAGATATAACTAACATCAACCTCTGGTGATAGGGTTCAGCATCTTACTATTTCATGTCACATGAGGTTCAGAACAGCTACCTGGCATTTCACCTGCATTATTGGCATCACCACCCTCTTTGTTATTAATGAACCTCTGACTGGTGCACTAAAATAGTATTTCCCCAAATAACACTTACAGGTCACATATTGAGGCTTTCTTTAATTGACATTACATTAGTAAATTTTACCAGTACGGGAAGTCTTGAAGAAGAATGACCAGTTGGAAGTACTTGAAGACAGTGATCTTAGAGAAAAATACATAAAGTACTTATATTATAATCACATTTATACAACTTCGACCATAGAACAAGGGTGTGGTCCTAAAATATCCGCTTCTGGAAAATCTGGAATGGACATCAGGATAAAATTCATCACTTTGGATGGGAAAGTGTCAGTTATCATCAATTTGGGGTGCCAAAAACGAAAGAATTGTCGTGAAGGAGTAGTTTTAACAGGCACCACTAGAGGGCAACAGAGAAAATAAAATAAGACCATCAGTTGCATTTTTAATACAAAGCGTGAATAAACTTTAATTAATTAACATAATTTAGCACCAACTATTATCGACAATGATCTTAATTAATTACTTTTGGAACCAGAGTCTGTTAAACAAAAAAACAAAGAACTGGGAGCTGTTTAGAAAAACCAAGGAACTAGGCTTTTTCTTTGTGATTCACATTCAGAATTCTATTGGTTTCCTATTACCAGAGAACATTGCATTGTGGGAGCTCAGATGACAGCTCCAAAATTAGAGCTTAGCTGTGAGGTTGCGTATGGGCGAGCTAAATCAGCAGAATTTTGAATGCTGCTCTGGCTGTTATTGTAAGTATAAGACATGATGTAACTCAAGATCAGTACAATTTAAGTAAAGCAAAGTATTTACAAAGTTACTTAAGATTTTATTTCGATATTAAAAATGTTTAGAGCAAAGTGTCCCTCTCAGATGTCCACGACCCACCATGGACCGTTAGCCAGTCTACTGACGTAACTAAAAGACTTCTGGTCTCTTCCCAGTAACAACAATGATTATTTCTGAGTGTTCTGTCTGCAGAAATCGCAATGATCTTTGATGGATTCTGCAGCTCTTCCTATTACTGCTCCTCCTGACAGACGATCGCTGCTCCTGAGGTTTGCAGACCATTTGTCATTTCATGTCCTAGGTCCTTATTTTATTGTCATAGTTGGACAGTGAGTTCATCGCCCCATTTGTATTCATATAATATGACTCAGAGATGTCTGGCTCTTTGTCCAGCAGAAATTATTATAAGACCTTCGGGGATCATTAATGACTTCATTGTAACAGGGACGAATAGACACATGCTACATTTCTTAACGTAGAACTTCATAACTTGCAGATACTTGGTAGAAGTTGGGGCATCATATTTGGGTATAGGGTAACTGGGTGGAAGGTAGAAGGGTACATCAGAAACTTTTGGAATTTATCCAAATTATCATGGGAGAGGCAAAGGCATAACTTGAAGTTCCTGGGGCCCCAAAGCAAAACCTGTAACAGGGCCCCCACCTACCATGTTACATATATAATACTGGTGTTTTCTTATGTGGCGGAGAAACCTATGGACACCATCAAGCACCAGTACCTTGGTGTGACTGCAAACTGTGCACCCACCTATAGCGATGCCCCTGGAGACCACTGATGGACCAGTTTTGCATCCACGCCTTACCTACACTTTCCCCATTACCTTACTTTCTAACAGTCTCGATTGTGGTGGAATTGATGCAAATGCATATATAGCACCATACAGCTCCCCCTGTATATAATGCCACACAGCCCCCTCCCTTGTATATAGTGCCACACAGCCCCCCCCCTTGGTAGATAGTGCCACACAACCCCCCCTTAGTAGATAGTGCCACACACACAGACCCCTGTAGATTGCACCACACACAGCGCCCTGTAGATAGAGCCACATCCCTCCCCCTTGTAAATAGTGCCATACAGCCCCCTAGTAGATAGTGCCACATAGAAACCCTTAGTAGTGCCACACAGCCCCTTGTATATAGTGCCACACAGCTCCCCCATGAGCATAGTGCCACACAGCTCCCCCTTGTTTATAGTGCCACACAGCCCCCCTTTTATATAGTGCCAAACAGCCCACCAAGTAGTACAAGGCAATGGCGCATCCGAGAAAGTTGTATCAGCCAGGGGGATGTCAATCAAACATGGAAAGGTGGGTTTGGATGCAGGACTATGTGACTTTTCAGGATAGCGGCACCGCCCCATGACCGTGTAATGAATAATTAGCATATAGTGTGCACCATTTTAAAAGTTGATTTTATAGATTTTGCTGCATCTGAAAAAAAACATACAGGGGAATATTGTCAGGTCATGTATTACCGAATGGTGGCGGTTCAAGGGATTAAAACTACCAGAGAGATTCCCATGAAATATACAATGAATTGAGAACAATTCCATCTCGGGGGTCTTGGCTTGGCAGCCGAACATGATGGCCGCCTGAAAGACCAGCTCCGGCACCTCGCATATATTTTCAGCGACTGATACCTCCAATTCGCGAGGACTTCTCTTCACATCCTCCATAGCCGCTGGAGGTGCCGCGACGTCGTAACTAAACCGGTCAAATTGACTGACTTTTACTACCCCCGCCGATCTGAGGGTGAGCGGGAGGGAGCAAACTCTGGCTCACAGACGAGCACTCCTACCTCTGACCCCACGCTCATCGCTTTACAGACCAGAAGATCCCGCTACACACAGAAGAAGCACATCTATGCCATCTCCTGATCTCCGCTCACCATCTTAGCGGTTGAACTCACTGACGGGAGACACTTCTTCTCAGCAGCCCCTCCATTTGGAGACATCACCCTCCGCTGCTCTGCCTCACAACGTGGAATGGCACATTCGGCGCCATCTTCCCCCTCCTCCAGAAGCCCTGTTAAACAAAGGCAGAAACTACAGGACCCAGATCTGGCACAGGACACGGTAGGATATAACATCAGCATTTCTTCTGAGATTATTAAACATGGTGTCATGCCCATGGTCGCGGGCCGTAAGGCTCGCTCACCTCCTGACGCCCGCAGCCATGGATCTGCAAGCGCTGGCCCCAGCCTCCTCCTCAGGAGACGCCAGCGCTCACTTCCGCTTACCTCGGCCAGGTCCCGTAGGGTGCATGCGCAAGCACGTGCCCGCTCTTAAAGGGCCAGCGTGCACACCTGAGTATAAGTCAAAATTAGCCCATGAGCACCCTGGACTATAAGAGGGGACCAGCCCCTTCCTGCCTTGCCTGAGCGTTGTTGTCTTACCTTAGTTTGTCTAAGCAAATGGTCTCCTAGTGTTTCCCAGTTCCCAGTGCTTCCCGTTCCTGCTACCTGTAACCTGTATCCTGTGGTATCCTGGTCAAGTGCCGTGTTGAGCTGAAGTCTTGCTGTGCTGTATACCACGCCTGGCGCCTACTGTCCGAGCTACCACAGGTACACTATATGAACTATTGACTGTGACCTGTGTCCTGTTGGCCAGCTGCCATACCGTCAAGGCGGTACGGCCCAGTGGGTCCACGTACCCAACGTCACACACGGTGATGTTCTGGAAAAGTTGCCATCCTCTTCTAATCCTGTCACAGAACTCACGATGAAAACCATGCTGGAATCGTTACACCAGTCCTCGCAAGCAGGTATTAACCCTTTATTGTCCTCTCTAAAAGCAGTGGGACACAGAGTTCAACATGTAGAAACGAAAATGAGTGAATTCACATCTTCAATCTTATTGATGCCCACAACGACTTGGAAGATGATTTATCGCAAATTAAACAAAATAATAGCAGACATGGAGGACAGATCCGGCCGAAACAACATCAAATTCCGTGGAATACCGGAAGATGTTGCGTCAAAAGACCTTAATCACTATGTACAATACTTCATCCAAACTATGTTACCAAGCTACACACCACGAGATCTAATTATAGACAGGCTGCACAGGATCCCCAAGCCTAAACACCTGGCAGACGAAATCCCTCGAGACGTGTTGGCACGAATACACTTTTTCCACATTAAGGAACTACTTCTGGCTGCCACAAGGAAGAAAGACTCCATCCCTGCTAAATTTAAAGCTCTATCAGTCTACACAGATCTCTCTGTTGTGACTCTACAATTACGTAGACAACTGGCTCCTATCACCTTGGCTCTACGAGATAATAAAATCTTGTATCGTTGGGGGTTCCCTGTTCGCCTCAATGTGTCTCGCAACAATACCGACCATGTTATTAAGACCTTATCTGATGGCACAACCCTTTTACGACCGTGGAATATAATGGTCTCTCCTCTTACACAACTACCGAGTGGATCTCCACAACGTATCAGGGAAGAATGGCCCACTGTCAAACATCAAAAGCAGCCACTCCGCTGAGAACACACATCCGAGTCGCTGGTCTGGTGTGAAGATGGTCGTTCTACTGTCTTTCGTATCCTTTTTCTCCTTGAGGTCTTATCCCGACATATAAGGTGCCACCTGGTGGTCGTCATGGTTCGGTCTCTGATTGACTGTTCTACCCCCGATCCACTGGACATCCCAATTTGTTCTGATCGCATTTTTCTTTGCACATGTTCTCTACGGTTCGAATTTTAGCCAGCGATTGCATTAATGCTTTGAATTCTGGGCATTATCTCTATTCTAGGTGGCCTCAACTTACACGAGCAGATATGATTTTTCTTGCCCATGCTATTTGTAATGTGTTCGGTCAGATATCACATTCGAAAATGGTAATTACGTTAGCTTCACTAAATGTTAATGGCCTCAATAGCCCCATCAAATCCTTAAAGTGCGACATTTTTTGCGCTCAAGAAACGCATCTCTTGCAAATGGATGCTTATCGCATCAAAAGTCAACTCTTTCCAAACATCTACCAATCACACTATACGACTAAATCTAGAGGCGTTCTGATAGCTGTTAAGAACACGGTTGCTCTTCATCTCCTCCATGTACATATTGATCCTGATGGGCGCTACGTCCTACTAGTCTGCTTGCTCAATAATGTTAAATATACTTTGGTGAATCCATACGCTCCTAACAGACAGACTAGATTTCTACATAATATCTTTAGGCTTATCGACAAACATAAAGAAGGGAAACTGCTCATTGGTGGAGATTTTAATACTATAATGGGCACATCACTTGACTCTACCTCCAGTACTAGAGTGTCACAGACCTCATTATATAGTATGTGTTGGAATAGGGAATTATACAACATATGGCGCTTACAACATAGCACTGAAATAGACTTCTACAGCTACTCCCGAATCGATATGTTCCTTGTTGATAGAGACCTATTATTCCTGACAAGAGACACGACGATAGGGGACATCAAATGGTCTGATCACGCTGCACTGACATTGAAACTAGACGAAGACAACAACACTAATCAGACATATATATGGCGCTGTAACTCATTTCTACTTTCCCATAGCAAATATAAATTAGAACTTGAGAGACATCTCCGGGAATATTTTCAGAAAAATGATACTCTGGACATTAATATTGATACGTTTTGGAATGCTCACAAAGCGTTTATTAGGGGTTCTCTGATACGCTTTGGACAAAAAGTGAGAAAAACAAAGATTAGCCAAGATCAATTCCCTGACTGAAGACATTCATAAACTAGACGCATTAAATAAATTCACCCCGTCTACGAGTTATGCGGAGCAACTCTCTCGTCTTCGTCAAGACCTCCGAAACTGTTTACTGACGGTATACGAAAGAAACCACTGGAAAACAAGAGCCAGATACTACTCACAGAATAATAAAGCAAGTCAATTGCTTGGTGCCAAACATCAGAAGTCTAGAATCCCGTTTCTGATTGACACTCATACTAAAGGGAAGATCTTGCACCCTAAGGATATAGCGAATCAATTTCAAAAATTGTACTCGTCCTTGTATAACTTGAGAGATGACCCGTTTACACCTCACCCAACGCCTTTAGAAATTCTGGCTTTTCTGAAAAAAAAAATCCACTTCCGAAGCTGACACTAAATCAACTGTCCAAACTTAGTGCTCCAGCATCAGATGCAGAACTAGTCGATATCATCCGTAAACTCCCGATTGGTCTAATTGGTCCGGATGGTCTAACCAACTCATATTACAAATCTTTACGTGACACTTTGACCCCATATTTACGCCGTAGATTCTTCCTAAAAGCTATGTCTTCTGGTTCGCTCCCTTGAGAAAACCAAATGGCATTGATTGTAACAACTCCTAAACCAGGGAAAACTGCAGACACCACCCCCCCTCCCCACCCCAGAATTTTAGACCCATCTCTCTGTTGAACACAGGTATCAAGATCTATTCTAAACTCATAGCGAATAGACTAGCTCCATTTCTTCCATCCCTGGTACAAGAGGATCAGGTAGGCTTTGTTACTGGTCGACAAGTGTCTGACAATACTAAAAGGGTTGTAGGCTTACTCAACCATATTCGAAAATAACGAATCCCCTCTGAACCGTTAGCTCTAGATGACGAGAAGGCATTCAACCTTATTCACTAGTCCTATGATATCATGGGCTTTAATGGGGGAATCCTCTCGGCTATACAAGCTTTATATTCTAACCCATCAGACAAGGTCTTCACTAATGGAGTATTGTCTGATGACTTCCACGTTATAAATGCTATAAGGCAGGGGTGTCCTCTATGGCCCTTCATATTAATTTTATCTATGGAACCATAAGAACGTACATGGGATACTCGTTGGCTCCCAGACCCATACCATATCGCTATATCATCCTATCTTTATCTCACCGAGAAACTTCCCTTGAGGCAGTACTGGAATGTATTAACCTATTTGGGAATATTTCCCTACCCAAAGATCGCAGATACTCCCATTATTTCTCCCTTCGTCCACATGGCATTTCTTACGGACCAAATACCTATTGGAGAAAGGAAGACATTGCATACTTGGGTCTCAACTTGACTCCGACACATAGGTCTTTATACACAACAAATTATATACCACGTCTTCGAGATATACAAAACGAAACTGATAGACTACAAAAATGCGAGATCTCATGGATGGGCAGAATCGCAACCTTTAACTCCTTAATGACCGGGCATGTTTGTACCTTAATGACCAAGCCAGATTTGTCAAATCTGGTATGTCTGACTTTATCAGAGAATAACTCTGTGAAAGTTTTGAATATCCAAGTAATTCTGACATTGTTTTTTCGTCAGATGTTGTACTTTATTTTAGTGGTAAAAGTAGACTGATACGATTTGCGGAAATTAATTAAAAAATAGAGAAATTGAAGAAATTTTGTAAAAATGATCATTTTTCCCTATTTTTAACTGCAATATGTCACATATGTACATACATACTGCACAATTTTTTTGATTAAATATATATTTCCATCTCTTTACTGTATTTTGGCAGCACTTTTGAAAAACATTTTTTTTTTTTGAGCAATTTGGAAGACTTACAAATTTAGTAATCATTTTATACATTTTGAAGTACATTTTGTTTTCCTGCACGAAGCCAGGTTTTCAGAGGCTCATAGGTGTCAGAATGGTGGAAACCCCCACAAGTGACCCCATTTTGAAAACTACACCCCTTAAGGTATTTATTAAGGGGTGTTGTAAGTATTTTGACCCCACAGTTTTTTTGTAAGAATTCATGCAAAGCAGGCGTAAAAAAATATAATTTCACTTTTTTCATAAAAGTATCACTTTGAAGACCGATTTCTGTGTAAAGCGACCATGAGAATGAAGAAACACACCCCAAAATATATCACCCTGTTTCTCCTGTTTTCAAAAATGCCCCCATTGTGACCCTAATGCATTGCTTGGACACACGACAGGGCCCGAAAGGAGGGAGCACCCGGAGGCTTTCAGGACTCATATTTTGCTTGAAAATATTTTAGGCCCCACTGTACATTTGGAGAGGCTTTGAGCTGCCAGAACGATAGAAACTCCCCATAAACTACCCCATTTCGAAAACTAGACCCCATAACGTAATTATTTAGGTGTATAGTAATTATTTTGACCCCACAGTTCTTTGCTAAATTTAATGCATATCAGGTGAAAAAAAAAATAATTTCACTTTTTTCATAAAAGTATTTGTTTGAAGACCCATTTCTTTGTAAAGCGAACATGAAAATGAAGAAACACACCCCAAAATCTATCACCCTCTTTCTCCTGTTTTCAAAAATACCCACATTGTGGCCCTAATGCGTTGTTTGGACACACGGCAGGGCCCCAAAGGAAGGGAGCACCCGGAGGCTTTCAGGACTCATATTTTGCTTGAAAATGTTTTAGGCCCCACTGTACATTTGGAGAGGCTTTGAGCTGCCAGAACGATAGAAACTGCCCATAAACGACCCCATTTCGAAAACTAGACCCCTTAAGGTATTTATCTAGGGGTATAGTTAGCATTTTGACCACACAGGTTTTTCGCTAAATATATTGGAATTAGTCTGTAAAAATTAAAATGTACTTTTTTTCTGAAACATCATAGACATTTTTATTATTTACAAGGAATAACGAAGAAAATGCACCCCAACATTTGTAAAGCAATGTCTCCCGATTACGACAATACCCCATATGTGGTAATAAACTGCTGTTTGGACCCACAGCAGGGCTCAGAAGGGAAGGAGCGCCATTTGGATTTATGATTTTGCTGGAATGGTTTTCGGTGCCATGTCGCATTTGCAATGCACTGGAGGGACCAAAACAGTGGAAACCCCCCAAAAGTGACCCCATTTTGGAAAAACCTTCAAGGAATTTTTCTAGGGGTATAGTGAGGATTTACACCCCACGGGTCTTTTGCAGAGTTTATTAGAATTAGGGCGCGAAAATTCATATCAACATTTTTTCCACTAAAATGTTGAATTTTCTCATTTTCACAAGGGATAAAGAGGAAAAAAACAACCATTTTTTATAAAGCAATTTTTCCCGAGTACGGAAATACCCCACATGTGGTCAAAAGTTTTTTCATTAGAAATGAATTAACCCTTTCAGGACTGATCCAGTTTTTGCTTTCTTATTTTAGATTTTCCCTCCCCGCTTTCCAAGAGCCATAACTTTTTTATTTTTCCATCCATAGAGTGGTGTGAAGGCTTATTTCTTGCGGGAGGAGCTGCAGTTTTTATTGGTACCATTTTTTGGTACATAAAAAGTGATTCAAAAGTTGTATTACATTTTTTTTTAGAGCGAAGGTGACAAAAAAAAAAAACTGCGATTTTGGCAGGTTTCAATTATTAAATTTTTTTAAGGTGTGCACTGTGCAAATTAAATAATGGTATATTGTAATAGTTCGGACTTTTACGGACGTAGCGATACCAATTTTGTTCATTTTTTTACATTACTTTACAAGAAAAATGCGAAAAGGTGTTTTGTTTTTTTAACTTAAAAAAAAAATATTCTCACTACTAATAACTATAATTCTTCTACACATTTTATTAATCAATCCCCTTAGGGGACTTGATCCAGCGATCATTGGATCGCTGGTACAATACACTGAAATACTAATGTATTGCAGTATATTGTTATTCATACAGGCTTCTGTAACAGAGCGATCGCTGTTCCTGTCCGTTAGTACCGAGGGGGCCTGCTGTAATACACAGCCGACACCCGCAGCGTATGGAGCGGGCTCAGCACGTGAGCCGGCTCCATACATCAACCGCCGCACCATGACGGGCAATTAAGTCATAGTGCGCAAAGGGGTTAATGCGCAGCGGATGGTTCAAAGTGAAAATTGCAATTTTCCACTGATACGCCATTTTAGTGCATAATATGTTGTGCCCAGTGTGTGCCACAGAAGACAAATACCTCATAAAACGTTAAGCGGGTTCTCTCGGGTATGGCGACGCCGTATGTGTGGGCGCAAACTGCTGCTTGGGCACGCTGCAGGGCTCAGAAGGGAGGGACGCCATTTTGCTTTTGGAGCGCAGATTTTGCTTGGTAGTTTTTCTGTTTTGGATTTCGCTGGTATTTCAGTTTATAATGTGGGGGCATATGTAATCTGTGCGGGGTAC
The DNA here is from genome assembly GCF_050947455.1 of Rhinoderma darwinii. NCBI lineage: Eukaryota > Metazoa > Chordata > Amphibia > Anura > Rhinodermatidae > Rhinoderma > Rhinoderma darwinii. The sequence goes on along the minus strand of NC_134696.1, from coordinate 99,349,579 downwards.
ATCAGGGTATATATAATCTGTGCGGGGTACATCAGGGTATATGTAATATGTGAGGAGTACATCAGGATATATGTAATATGTGGGGAGTACATCAGTGTATATGTAATATGTGAGGAGTACATCAGGGTATATGTAATATGTGAGGAGTACATCAGTGTATATGTAATATGTGAGGAGTACATCAGGGTATATATAATCTGTGAGGAGTACATCAGGGTATATGTAATATGTGAGGAGTACATCAGGGTATATGTAATATGTGAGGAGTACATCAGGGTATATGTAATATGTGAGGAGTACAGCAGGATATATGTAATCTGTGAGGAGTACATCAGTGTATATGTAATATGTGTGGAGTACATCAGGATATATGTAATATGTGAGGAGAACATCAGGATATATGTAATATGTGAGGAGTACATCAGGGTATATGTAATATGTGAGGAGTACATCAGTGTATATGTAATCTGTGAGGAGTACATCAGGATATATGTAATATGTGAGGAGTACATCAGGATATATGTAATATGTGAGGAGTACATCAGGATATATGTAATATGTGAGGAATACATCAGGATATATGTAATATGTGTGGAGTACATCAGGGTATATGTAATATGTGAGGAGTACATCGGGGTATATGTAATATGTGAGGAGTACATCAGGGTATATGTAATATGTGGGGAGTACATCAGGATATATGTAATATGTGAGGAGTACATCAGGGTATATGTAATATGTGAGGAGTACATCAGGGTATATGTAATCTGTGCGGGGTACATCAGGGTATATGTAATATGTGAGGAGTACATCAGGGTATATGTAATATGTGAGGAGTACATCAGTGTATATGTAATATGTGAGGAGTACATCAGGGTATATGTAATATGTGAGGAGTACATCAGGATATATGTAATATGTGTGGAGTACATCAGGGTATATGTAATATGTGTGGAGTACATCAGGATATATGTAATATGTGTGGAGTACATCAGGATATATGTAATATGTGAGGAGTACATCAGGGTATATGTAATATGTGAGGAGTACATCAGGGTATATGTAATATGTGAGGAGTACATCAGGGTATATGTAAGCTGTGAGGAGTACATCAGAGTATATGTAATATGTGAGGAGTACATCAGGGTATATGTAATATGTGAGGAGTACATCAGGGTATATGTAAGCTGTGAGGAGTACATCAGGGTATATGTAATATGTGAGGAGTATATCAGGGTATATGTAATATGTGAGGAGTACATCAGGGTATATGTAATATGTGAGGAGTACATCAGGGTATATGTAATATGTGAGGAGTACATCAGGGTATATGTAATATGTGAGGAGAACATCAGGATATATGTAAGCTGTGCGGAGTACATCAGGATATATGTAATATGTGAGGAGTACATCAGGGTATATGTAATCTGTGAGGAGTACATCAGGGTATATGTAATATGTGAGGAGTACATCAGGGTATATGTAATATGTGAGGAGTACATCAGGATATATGTAATATGTGAGGAGTACATCAGGGTATATGTAATATGTGAGGAGTACATCAGGATATATGTAATATGGGAGGAGTACATCAGGGTATATGTAATCTGTGAGGAGTACATCAGTGTATATGTAATATGTGTGGAGTACATCAGGATATATGTAATATGTGAGGAGTACATCAGGGTATATGTAATCTGGGCGGAGTACATCAGGGTATATGTAAGCTGTGAGGAGTACATCAGGGTATATGTAAGCTGTGAGGAGTACATCAGGGTATATGTAATGTGTGAGGAGTACATCAGGGTATATGTAATATGTGAGGAGTACATCAGGATATATGTAATATGTGCGGAGTACATCAGGGTATATGTAATATGTGAGGAGTACATCAGTGTATATGTAATCTGTGAGGAGTACATCAGGGTATATGTAATCTGTGAGGAGTACATCAGGGTATATGTAATATGGGAGGAGTACATCAGGGTATATGTAATATGAGAGGAGTACATCAGGGTATATGTAATATGTGAGGAGTACATCAGGGTATATGTAATATGTGAGGAATACATCAGGATATATGTAATATGTGAGGAGCACATCAGGGTATATGTAAGCTGTGAGGAGTACATCAGGATATATGTAATATGTGAGGAGTACATCAGGGTATATGTAATCTGTGAGGAGTACATCAGGGTATATGTAATATGTGAGGAGTACATCAGGCTATATGTAATATGTGAGGAGTACATCAGGGTATATGTAATCTGTGCGGAGTACATCAGGGTATATGTAATATGTGAGGAGTACATCAGGGTATATGTAATATGTGAGGAGTACATCAGGGTATATGTAATATGTGAGGAGTACATCAGGGTATATGTAATATGTGAGGAGTACATCAGGGTATATGTAATATGTGTGGAGTACATCAGGGTATATGTAATATGTGAGGAGTACATCAGGGTATATGTAATATGTGAGGAGTACATCAGGGTATATATAATCTGTGAGGAGTACATCAGGGTATATGTAATATGTGAGGAGTGCATCAGGGTATATGTAATATGTGAGGAGTACATCAGGATATATGTAATGTGTGAGGAGTACATCAGGATATATGTAATATGTGAGGAGTACATCAGGGTATGTGTAATATGTGAGGAGTACATCAGGATATATGTAATGTGTGAGGAGTACATCAGGGTATATGTAATATGTGAGGAGTACATCAGGGTATATGTAAACTGTGAGGAGTACATCAGGGTATATGTAATATGTGAGGAGTACATCAGGGTATATGTAAGCTGTGCGGAGTACATCAGGGTATATGTAATATGTGCGGAGTACATCAGGGTATATGTAATATGTGCGGAGTACATCAGGGTATATGTAATATGTGAGGAGTACATCAGGGTATATGTAATATGTGAGGAGTACATCAGGGTATATGTAATATGTGAGGAGTACATCAGGGTATATGTAATATGTGAGGAGTACATCAGGGTATATGTAATATGTGAGGAGTACATCAGGGTATATGTAATATGTGAGGAGTACATCAGGGTATATGTAATCTGTGAGGAGTACATCAGGGTATATGTAATATGTGAGGAGTACATCAGGGTATATGTAATCTGTGAGGAGTACATCAGTGTATATGTAATATGTGTGGAGTACATCAGGATATATGTAATATGTGAGGAGTACATCAGGGTATATGTAATATGTGAGGAGTACATCAGGATATATGTAATATGTGAGGAGTACATCAGGGTATATGTAAGCTGTGCGGAGTACATCAGGGTATATGTAATATGTGAGGAGTACATCAGGGTATATGTAATATGTGAGGAGTACATCAGGGTATATGTAATATGTGAGGAGTACATCAGGATATATGTAATATGTGAGGAGTACATCAGGGTATATGTAATATGTGCGGAGTACATCAGGATATATGTAATATGTGAGGAGTACATCAGGGTATATGTAAGATGTGAGGAGTACATCAGGGTATATGTAATATGTGAGGAGTACATCAGGGTATATGTAAGCTGTGCGGAGTACATCAGGGTATATGTAATATGTGCGGAGTACATCAGGGTATATGTAATATGTGAGGAGTACATCAGGGTATATGTAAGCTGTGCGGAGTACATCAGGGTATATGTAATCTGTGCGGGGTACATCAGGGTATATGTAATATGTGAGGAGTACATCAAGGTATATGTAATATGTGAGGAGTACATCAGGGTATATGTAATATGTGCGGAGTACATTAGGGTATATGTAATATGTGAGGAGTACATCAGGGTATATGTAATATGTGAGGAGTACATCAGGGTATATGTAATATGTGAGGAGTACATCAGGGTATATGTAATATGTGAGGAGTACATCAGGGTATATGTAATATGTGAGGAGTGCATCAGGGTATATGTAATATGTGAGGAGTACGTCAGGGTATATGTAATATGTGAGGAGTACATCAGGGTATATGTAATATGTGAGGAGTACATCAGGATATATGTAATATGTGAGGAGTACATCAGGGTATATGTAATATGTGAGGAGTACATCAGGGTATATGTAATATGTGAGGAGTACATCAGGGTATATGTAATATGTGCGGAGTACATCAGGGTATATGTAATATGTGAGGAGTACATCAGGGTATATGTAATATGTGAGGAGTACATCAGGGTATATGTAATATGTGAGGAGTACATCAGGGTATATGTAATATGTGCGGAGTACATCAGGGTATATGTAATATGTGAGGAGTACATCAGGGTATATGTAATATGTGAGGAGTACATCAGGGTATATGTAATATGTGAGGAGTACATCAGGGTATATGTAATATGTGAGGAGTACATCAGGGTATATGTAATATGTGAGGAGTACATCAGGATATATGTAATATGTGACGAGTACATCAGGGTACATGTAATATGTGAGGAGTACATCAGGGTATATGTAATATGTGAGGAGTACATCAGGGTATATGTAATATGTGAGGAGTACATCAGGGTATATGTAATATGTGAGGAGCACATCAGGGTATATGTAATATGTGAGGAGTACATCAGGGTATATGTAAGCTGTGAGGAGTACATCAGGGTATATGTAATATGTGCGGAGTACATCAGGGTATATGTAATATGTGAGGAGTACATCAGGATATATGTAATATGTGAGGAGTACATCAGGGTATATGTAATATGTGAGGAGTACATCAGGGTATATGTAATATGTGAGGAGTACATCAGGGTATATGTAATATGTGAGGAGTACATCAGGGTATATGTAATATGTGAGGAGTACATCAGGGTATATGTAATCTGTGCGGGGTACATCAGGGTATATGTAATATGTGAGGAGTACATCAGGGTATATGTAATATGTGAGGAGTACATCAGGGTATATGTAATATGTGAGGAGTACATCAGGGTATATGTAATATGTGAGGAGTACATCAGGGTATATGTAATATGTGAGGAGTACATCAGGATATATGTAATATGTGAGGAGTACATCAGGGTATATGTAATATGTGAGAAGTACATCAGGATATATGTAATATGTGAGGAGTACATCAGGGTATATGTAATATGTGTGGAGTACATCAGGGTATATGTAATATGTGAGGAGTACATCAGGATATATGTAATATGTGAGGAGTACATCAGGATATATGTAATGTGTGAGGAGTACATCAGGGTATATGTAATCTGTGCGGAGTACATCAGGGTATATGTAAGCTGGGCGGAGTACATCAGGGTATATGTAATATGTGAGGAGTACATCAGGGTATATGTAATATGTGAGGAGTACATCAGGGTATATGTAATCTGTGCGGGGTACATCAGGGTATATGTAATATGTGAGGAGTACATCAGGGTATATGTAATCTGTGAGGAGTACATCAGGATATATGTAATATGTGAGGAGTACATCAGGGTATATGTAATATGTGAGGAGTACATCAGGGTATATGTAATATGTGAGGAGTACATCAGGGTATATGTAATATGTGAGGAGTACATCAGGGTATATGTAATATGTGAGGAGTACATCAGGGTATATGTAATATGTGAGGAGTACATCAGGGTATATGTAATATGTGAGGAGTACATCAGGGTATATGTAAGCTGTGCGGAGTACATCAGGGTATATGTAATATGTGAGGAGTACATCAGGATATACGTAATCTGTGCGGGGTACATCAGGGTATATGTAATCTGTGCGGGGTACATCAGGGTATATGTAATCTGTGCGGAGTACATCAGGATATATGTAATATGTGAGGAGTACATCAGGGTATATGTAATATGTGAGGAGTACATCAGGGTATATGTAAGCTGTGCGGAGTACATCAGGGTATATGTAATATGTGAGGAGTACATCAGGGTATATGTAATATGTGAGGAGTACATCAGGGTATATGTAATATGTGAGGAGTACATCAGGGTATATGTAAGCTGTGCGGAGTACATCAGGGTATATGTAATATGTGAGGAGTACATCAGGGTATATGTGATATGTGAGGAGTACATCAGGGTATATGTAATATGTGAGGAGTACATCAGGGTATATGTAAGCTGTGCGGAGTACATCAGGGTATATGTAATATGTGAGGAGTACATCAGGGTATATGTAATATGTGAGGAGTACATCAGGGTATATGTAATATGTGAGGAGTACATCAGGATATATGTAATATGTGCGGAGTACATCAGGGTATATGTAATATGTGAGGAGTACATCAGGATATATGTAATATGTGAGGAGTACATCAGGATATATGTAATATGTGCGGAGTACATCAGGGTATATGTAATATGAGAGGAGTACATCAGGGTATATGTAATATGAGAGGAGTACATCAGGGTATATGTAATATGTGAGTAGTACATCAGGGCATATGTAATCTGTGCGGAGTACATCAGGGTATATGTAATCTGTGCGGAGTACATCAGGATATATGTAATATGTGAGGAGTACATCAGGGTATATGTAATATGTGAGGAGTACATCAGGGTATATGTAATCTGTGAGGAGTACATCAGGGTATATGTAATATGTGAGGAGTACATCAGGGTATATGTAATATGTGAGGAGTACATCAGGGTATATGTAATATGTGAGGAGTACATCAGGGTATATGTAATATGTGAGGAGCACATCAGGGTATATGTAATCTGTGCGGGGTACATCAGGGTATATGTAATCTGTGCGGAGCACATCAGGGTATATGTAATATGTGAGGAGTACATCAGGATATATGTAATATGTGAGGAGTACATCAGGGTATATGTAATATGTGAGGAGTACATCAGGGTATATGTAATATGTGAGGAGTACATCAGGGTATATGTAATCTGTGCGGAGTACATCAGGGTATATGTAATATGTGAGGAGTACATCAGGATATATGTAATATGTGAGGAGAACATCAGGATATATGTAATATGTGAGGAGTACATCAGGGTATATGTAATCTGTGCGGAGTACATCAGGGTATATGTAAGCTGTGCGGAGTACATCAGGGTATATGTAATATGTGAGGAGTACATCAGGGTATATGTAATCTGTGCGGAGTACATCAGGATATATGTAATATGTGAGGAGTACATCAGGGTATATGTAAGCTGTGCGGAGTACATCAGGGTATATGTAATATGAGAGGAGTACATCAGGGTATATGTAATATGTGAGGAGTACATCAGGGTATATGTAATATGTGAGGAGTACATCAGGATATATGTAATATGTGAGGAGTACATCAGGGTATATGTAATATGTGAAGAGTACATCAGGATATATGTAATATGTGAGGAGTACATCAGGGTATATGTAATATGTGAGGAGTACATCAGGATATATGTAATATGTGAGGAGTACATCAGGGTATATGTAATATGTGTGGAGTACATCAGGGTATATGTAATATGTGAGGAGTACATCAGGGTATATGTAATATGTGTGGAGTACATCAGGGTATATGTAATATGTGAGGAGTACATCAGGATATATGTAATATGTGAGGAGTACATCAGGATATATGTAATGTGTGAGGAGTACATCAGGGTATATGTAATCTGTGTGGAGTACATCAGGGTATATGTAAGCTGTGCGGAGTACATCAGGGTATATGTAATATGTGAGGAGTACATCAGGGTATATGTAATATGTGAGGAGTACATCAGGGTATATGTAATATGTGAGGAGTACATCAGGGTATATGTAATATGTGAGGAGTACATCAGGGTATATGTAATATGTGAGGAGTACATCAGGGTATATGTAATATGTGAGGAGTACATCAGGATATATGTAATATGTGCGGAGTACATCAGGGTATATGTAATATGTGAGGAGTACATCAGGATATATGTAATATGTGAGGAGTACATCAGGATATATGTAATATGTGCGGAGTACATCAGGGTATATGTAATATGAGAGGAGTACATCAGGGTATATGTAATCTGTGCGGAGTACATCAGGGTATATGTAATCTGTGCGGAGTACATCAGGGTATATGTAATATGTGAGGAGTACATCAGGGTATATGTAATATGTGAGGAGTACATCAGGGTATATGTAATATGTGAGGAGTACATCAGGGTATATGTAATATGTGAGGAGTACATCAGGGTATATGTAATCTGTGAGGAGTACATCAGGGTATATGTAATATGTGAGGAGTACATCAGGATATATGTAATATGTGAGGAGTACATCAGGGTATATGTAATATGTGAGGAGTACATCAGGGTATATGTAATATGTGAGGAGTACATCAGGGTATATGTAATATGTGAGGAGTACATCAGGGTATATGTAATATGTGAGGAGCACATCAGGGTATATGTAATATGTGAGGAGTACATCAGGGTATATGTAATCTGTGCGGAGTACATCAGGGTATATGTAATATGTGAGGAGTACATCAGGATATATGTAATATGTGAGGAGAACATCAGGATATATGTAATATGTGAGGAGTACATCAGGGTATATGTAATCTGTGCGGAGTACATCAGGGTATATGTAAGCTGTGCGGAGTACATCAGGGTATATGTAATATGTGAGGAGTACATCAGGGTATATGTAATCTGTGCGGAGTACATCAGGATATATGTAATATGTGAGGAGTACATCAGGGTATATGTAAGCTGTGCGGAGTACATCAGGGTATATGTAATATGTGAGGAGTACATCAGGGTATATGTAAGCTGTGCGGAGTACATCAGGATATATGTAATATGTGTGGAGTACATCAGGGTATATGTAATCTGTGAGGAGTACATCAGGGTATATGTAATATGTGAGGAGTACATCAGGGTATATGTAATATGTGAGGAGTACATTAGGGTATATGTAATCTGTGCGGAGTACATCAGGGTATATGTAATATGTGAGGAGTACATCAGGGTATATGTAATATGTGAGGAGTACATCAGGATATATGTAATATGTGAGGAGAACATCAGGATATATGTAATATGTGAGGAGTACATCAGGGTATATGTAATCTGTGCGGAGTACATCAGGGTATATGTAAGCTGTGCGGAGTACATCAGGGTATATGTAATCTGTGCGGAGTACATCAGGATATATGTAATATGTGAGGAGTACATCAGGGTATATGTAATATGTGAGGAGTACATCAGGGTATATGTAATATGAGAGGAGTACATCAGGGTATATGTAATATGTGGAGTACATCAGGGTATATGTAATGTGTGAGGAGTACATCAGGATATATGTAATATGTGAGGAGAACATCAGGATATATGTAATATGTGTGGAGTACATCAGGGTATATGTAATCTGTGAGGAGTACATCAGGATATATGTAATATGTGAGGAGAACATCAGGATATATGTAATATGTGTGGAGTACATCAGGGTATATGTAATCTGTGAGGAGTACATCAGGGTATATGTAATATGTGAGGAGAACATCAGGATATATGTAATATGTGTGGAGTACATCAGGGTATATGTAATCTGTGAGGAGTACATCAGGGTATATGTAATATGTGCGGAGTACATCAGGGTATATGTAATATGTGAGGAGTACATCAGGGTATATGTAATCTGTGCGGAGTACATCAGGGTATATGTAATATGTGAGGAGAACATCAGGATATATGTAATATGTGTGGAGTACATCAGGGTATATGTAATCTGTGAGGAGTACATCAGGGTATATGTAATATGTGAGGAGTACATCAGGGTATATGTAATCTGTGAGGAATACATCAGGATATATGTAATATGTGAGGAGTACATCAGGGTATATGTAATATGTGCGGAGTACATCAGGGTATATGTAAGCTGTGAGGAGTACATCAGGGTATATGTAATATGTGCGGAGTACATCAGGGTATATGTAATCTGTGAGAAGTACATCAGGGTATATGTAATCTGTGAGGAGTACATCAGGGTATATGTAATCTGTGAGGAGTACATCAGGGTATATGTAATATGTGAGGAGTACATCAGGATATATGTAATATGTGAGGAGTACATCAGGATATATGTAATATGTGAGGAGTACATCAGGGTATATGTAATCTGTGAGGAGCACATCAGGGTATATGTAATCTGTGCGGAGTACATCAGGGTATATGTAATATGTGAGGAGTACATCAGGGTATATGTAATCTGTGAGGAGTACATCAGGATATATGTAATCTGTGTGGAGTACATCAGGGTATATGTAAGATGTGAGGAGTACATCAGGGTATATGTAAGATGTGAGGAGTACATCAGGGTATATGTAATATGTGAGGAGTACATCAGGGTATATGTAATATGTGAGGAGTACATCAGGGTATATGTAAGATGTGAGGAGTACATCAGGGTATATGTAATGTGTGAGGAGTACATCAGGGTATATGTAATATGTGAGGAGTACATCAGGGTATATGTAATCTGTGCGGAGTACATCAGGGTATATGTAATATGTGAGGAGTACATCAGGGTATATGTAATATGTGTGGAGTACATCAGGGTATATGTAATATGTGAGGAGTACATCAGGGTATATGTAATCTGTGAGGAGTACATCAGGGTATATGTAATATGTGAGGAGTACATCAGGGTATATGTAATATGTGAGGAGTACATCAGGGTATATGTAATCTGTGAGGAGTACATCAGGGTATATGTAATATGTGAGGAGTACATCAGGATATATGTAATATGTGAGGAGTACATCAGGATATATGTAATATGTGAGGAGTACATCAGGGTATATGTAACATGTGAGGGGTACATCAGGGTATATGTAATATGTGAGGAGTACATCAGGATATATGTAATCTGTGAGGAGTACATCAGGGTATATGTAATATGTGAGGAGTACATCAGGATATATGTAATATGTGAGGAGTACATCAGGGTATATGTAAGCTGTGCGGAGTACATCAGGGTATATGTAATATGTGAGGAGTACATCAGGGTATATGTAATATGTGTGGAGTACATCAGGGTATATGTAATCTGTGCAGAGTACATCAGGGTATATGTAATATGTGAGGAGTACATCAGGGTATATGTAATATGTGAGGAGTACATCAGGGTATATGTAATATGTGAGGAGTACATCAGGGTATATGTAATATGTGAGGAGTACATCAGGGTATATGTAATATGTGAGGAGTACATCAGGGTATATGTAATATGTGCGGAGTACATCAGGATATATGTAATATGTGAGGAGCACATCAGGGTATATGTAAGCTGTGAGGAGTACATCAGGGTATATGTAATATGTGAGGAGTACATCAGGGTATATGTAATCTGTGAGGAGTACATCAGGGTATATGTAATATGTGAGGAGAACATCAGGATATATGTAATATGTGAGGAGCACATCAGGGTATATGTAATATGTGAGGAGTACATCAGGGTATATGTAATATGTGAGGAGTACATCAGGGTATATGTAATATGTGAGGAGTACATCAGGGTATATGTAATATGTGAGGAGTACATCAGGGTATATGTAATATGTGAGGAGAACATCAGGGTATATGTAATCTGTGCGGAGTACATCAGGGTATATGTAAGCTGTGCGGAGTACATCAGGGTATATGTAATCTGTGAGGAGTACATCAGGGTATATGTAATATGTGAGGAGTACATCAGGGTATATGTAATATGTGAGGAGTACATCAGGGTATATGTAATATGTGAGGAGTACATCAGGGTATATGTAATATGTGAGGAGTACATCAGGGTATATGTAATATGTGAGGAGTACATCAGGGTATATGTAATCTGTGCGGAGTACATCAGGGTATATGTAATCTGTGAGGAGCACATCAGGGTATATGTAATATGTGAGGAGTACATCAGGGTATATGTAATCTGTGAGGAGCACATCAGGGTATATGTAATATGTGAGGAGTACATCAGGGTATATGTAATATGTGAGGAGTACATCAGGGTATATGTAATATGTGAGGAGAACATCAGGGTATATGTAATCTGTGCGGAGTACATCAGGGTATATGTAAGCTGTGCGGAGTACATCAGGGTATATGTAATCTGTGAGGAGTACATCAGGGTATATGTAATATGTGAGGAGTACATCAGGGTATATGTAATATGTGAGGAGTACATCAGGGTATATGTAATATGTGAGGAGTACATCAGGGTATATGTAAGCTGTGAGGAGTACATCAGGGTATATGTAATATGTGAGGAGTACATCAGGGTATATGTAATATGTGAGGAGTACATCAGGGTATATGTAATATGTGAGGAGTACATCAGGGTATATGTAATATGTGAGGAGTACATCAGGATATATGTAATATGTGAGGAGTACATCAGGGTATATGTAATCTGTGAGGAGTACATCAGGGTATATGTAAGCTGTGCGGAGTACATCAGGGTATATGTAAGCTGTGCGGAGTACATCAGGGTATATGTAAGCTGTGCGGAGTACATCAGGGTATATGTAATATGTGAGGAGTACATCAGGATATATGTAATATGTGAGGAGTACATCAGGGTATATGTAATCTGTGAGGAGTACATCAGGATATATGTAATATGTGAGGAGTACATCAGGGTATATGTAATATGTGAGGAGTACATCAGGGTATATGTAATATGTGAGGAGTACATCAGGGTATATGTAATATGTGAGGAGTACATCAGGATATATGTAATATGTGAGGAGTACATCAGGGTATATGTAATATGTGAGGAGTACATCAGGGTATATGTAATATGTGAGGAGTACATCAGGGTATATGTAATATGTGAGGAGTACATCAGGATATATGTAATATGTGAGGAGTACATCAGGGTATATGTAATCTGTGCGGGGTACATCAGGGTATAATAAGAGGGTATAATAATGGGGTAAATAAATAATATTTCATAGATATGTGGCCGGGGTCGCACTGATAAATGGCGCCCGATCTTATCCGCTTTTGGAACACTCTGCATATTTTGCATCGCCATATTCTGAAAGCCAGAACTTTTTTATTTTTTCACGACCGGAGCTGGGTGAGGGCTTATTTGTTGCGGGACAATCTGTCGTTTTCATTGGTACCATTTTGGGGTACATGCGATTTTTTTTTTTTATCACTTTTTGTTCAATTTTTTTGCAATCCTGAGTAAAAAACAGGAATTCTGACACCGTTTTTTAGGTTTTCTTTTTGCGGCGCTCACCGTACGCTATAAATGACATTTTTACTTTATTCTGCGTGTTTGTACGATTACGGCGATACCATATGTATATAGGTTTGGTCCTTTTTTTTAGCGTTTGCGCAATAAAATGACTTATTTATAAGAAAAAAAAAATCTGTGTCACCATATTCTGAGAGCCGTAATTTTTTTATTTTTTAGTCAAAAAAAACTGTGTAAGGGCTTGTTTTTTGCGGGACGGAGAGAAGTTTTTATTGGTACTATTTTTGGGAACATGCGACTTTTTGATCACTTTTTATTCTTTATTTAGGGAGCGGTGGTGACCAAAAAAATTGTGATTCTGTCGTAGTTTTTTATTGATTTTTTTTGGGGTGTTCATCGTGCGGGAAAAACAACATTACAGTTTTATAGTTGGGTTCGTTACGAACGCGGTGATACCAGATATGTGTACTTTTTTAACGTGTTCATTTTTTTTCTATAATAAAAGTCTTATTATAGGAAAAAAAGCATTTAGTGTTTATAGAACTTATAACTTTTATTTTTACACTTTTTTTAAAACATTTTTATTACTTTTTTTTACTTTTTTAACTTGTCCCACTAGGGGACACTTAGACTTGCAGCTTTGATCGCTGCTAGAGTACATTACACTACACACGTAGTGTAATGCACTCCAACTGTCATTGTGACGTGACTGTCACACTGACAGGAAGCAGAGGAGGAACGGCCGGAGCCTGTTCCTACGAGCCTTCCGTACATGGCAACCCGGAGGTCATTATCTGACCTCCGATTGCCGTGACAAGCATCGGTAGCCCCCACGATCACTTCGTGGGGGCTGCCGATGTGCTTCAAACCACTTAAATGCGGCGACGGCAATCCGTCGCCGCACTTAAGGGGTTAACTGCCGAAATCAGCGGCGATGGTCCGCTGTCCGGTAAGACTGATGTCTCAGCTGTCTAGGACAGCTGTCAGCGCGGGTCTGTCACTCTGTGTTTACACAGAGTGACAGTTTGAAATGCGGACGAAAATGCACGTCATGGTGCGGGAACTAGCAGCCGACCAGGACGTGCATTTTCGTCCTTGGTCGTGAAAGGGTTAAAATGCTTTTACTTTCAAAGCTTTTATATCTATTCCGAACCCTTCCAATACATCTCCCTAAGACATTTTTCCAACAAATCCAGAGAATTCTATCACAGTTCGTATGGGCAAAACGGAAACCTAGAATTGCTTCCCATATCCTTGCTCGAGAAAGAAAATTGGGGGGAATGGGGATCCCGAACATACATGGGTACTATGTTGCTACCTTGGTCACTTATATTTCTCCTTGGTGGAGATCTAGTATGGCTAAGCATTGGATTCGTATTGAAGCCTCATATGTTTTTCCAATTAATCTTAAAGCGCTTTTATTTCTCACTTATTGGGACTTATCTTATCCACTGATAAATCACCGCTGACTATATCTGCCTTAACCCCTTCGAGACGAAGCCATTATTAGATTTTTCATTTTCGTTTTTCACTCCTCGCATTCCAAGAGCCATAACTTTTTTTATTTTTCGATCAGTGGAGCGGTGTGAGAGCTTATTTTTTGCGGGAGGAGTTGTAGTTTCTATTGGTACCATTTATAGTTCCATATAATGTACTGGGAAACTGAAAAAAAATTATTTGCGGGCTGAAAATGGAAAAAACTGCAATTCCTCAATAGTTTTTTGGGTTTTGTTTTTACGTCATTCACGTTGCGGTAAAAATGACAACTTATCTTTATTCTGTGACAATATACGATTACAGTGATACCAAATGTATATAGGTTTTTTTTATATTTTACTACTTTTTTTTGTTAAGAGAGCCATACGTTTTTTCTTTTTTCACCAATTGAGCGGTGTGATGGCTTATTTTTTGCAGAACGAGCTGTAGTTTTTATCGGTACAATTTTTTGGTATGTAAAACTTTTTGATCATTTTTTATTCCACTTTTTTTTAAAGCTAAGTTGACCAAAAAAAACTGTGATTTTGGTGTTTTACATTTTTATTTTTTACGGAGTTCACCGTGTTCATTAAATAACGCTATATTGTAATAGTTCAGACTTTTACGGACGCAGCCATACCAATTTTGTTTCCTTTTTTTATTTTTGACATTACTTTAGGGGGGAAATGGGAAAAGGGGTGTTTTTTTAACTATTAATATTTTTTTATTTTTTTTCTCACTACTAAAAACTTTTTTTTACTTTTTTTTACACACTTTATTAGCCCCCCTAGAGGACTTGAACCAGCACTCGTTAGATCGCTGGCAAAATATACGAATGTATTGCAGTATATCGTCATTTTTACAGGCATCTGTTAGCAGAGGCAGAGTGAAGGCAGCCCTGGTGGCCTTCATCAGGCCCCTGAGCTGCCATAACAACCGTCGTCACCCCCCGATTTCACAGCAGGGGGGGCGATGAGCTATCGGAGGGGGCCGACCCCTCTTTTCAACGCCTCAGATACTGTGGTCGCAAATGACCGCAGCATTTGAGGGGTTAAACAGCCAGGAGCAGCGCGATCGCTGCTCCCAGCTGTTAGTCCCAGGTGACCACTGTCAAATACAGCCGACACCCGCAGCATATGGAGCGCGCTTAGCGCGTCGGCATGCTCCAAACATCACCCCCCGCACTCGGACTTAATGCCATAAATGAATAGGTTGGCTTAATAAAGGATCTAAAGGGCTCAAATATATATATACATGACTTGATCGACACCCAAGCTTATTTCATAAAGACTTATCCTATTAGAATGTTGGAAAAATAATTAGGGAAAACATTTCAGCATAGGGATTGGCTCAAGGCTTACAAATGAATGCAGACCTCCTTATTATGCTCTTCACATGCTGAAGCCGCGGTTAAAACGGTTCTGCGTTGGTTTTATACATCAGACCGTCTACAACGGATGTTCCCACACACCACATCTCAATGCTGGAGGGGTTGCGGCTCTAGAGGCACGCTGTTACACGTATTGTGGGACTGCCCTCTTAGTATTAAGAACTTTTTAAGATTCGGATCCCAACATCTCCTCCTTTCCTTCAGATTGAGGATGTTCCTCCGCAGTGTAGAATATTAGTGTGTAAAATTTGGGCAATGGCTAAACTAGCACTAACGAGATATCGGAGAAATACCGAGGCTCCAACAATAAATGAGCTGATTACGCTGATAGATATGTCTTATGTATACGGGAAGGTTATTGATTATGGTAATTTTATATATGATACCTTTGCTAGACGTTGGACTGCTTGGGGTCATAGCCCTCGCTGCACTTCCACATGATAAAGGGCTTTCTCTCCCCTATGTATTCTTTGCCTTGATCTTTTATTTTTAACCAGCTTGTCAAGTAGATCTGTAATGCTGGCTTCTGCTTCTGTTTATACTACTGTTCATGTATGTTTTCCTATGTCTACAGTAACGATAGATCTAGGGTCATGCTTATGCTCACATTGTACCTGGAAAACACGTCAATACTTGATACATGACTAGTACCTACTTATGACTATTTACACTTTCTATTGTATGTTCATATTTTCTGTATAAATTCAATACAAATCATTGAAACGAAAACAATTCCATCTGCCCTACAATTTTGTTATTAGAAATATATCCTATATAATTACAGCTCAGGAACCAAGATCTGAAATATATACAGACCCAGAACAAAGATCAGTACATATATACAGTACCAGAACCAAGATCAGTACATATATACTGCACGAGAGCCAATCTCAATACATATATACAGCAACAGAACAAAGCTCAGTACATATATACAGCACCAGAACCAAGCTCAGTACATAAATACAGCACCAGAACTAAGCTCAGTACATAAATACACCAGAACAAATACAGCTCAATTTAGTGCAACCCCTGCCATATAGGTTTGTACGGCGTAAAACGACAGCTCCCAGCATGGCCCGAACAATGGTAAAGATATGCTGGGAGATGCTGTTTCACAAAAAAAAAAAGTCATACCACCCATCATCTCGATGCAGATCATACAGTACTGAGGACTACAGTACTGATTAGAGGCAGAATGAACATTTACATTAAGTGACTCACTGCTGACGTCTCAGATTCTAGTTCTTTTTCTCTTTTCTTCTCCCTCCGGTCCAGACCTCTATGATGGATTTCTCCCAGCCACCACCCATATCTGCAGTTTTCCACTCAGATGTCTTCAGCTTCTCACTTTTAAAACATTTTTGCACCTTAAAAAGAAGGTAAAATTCTCAACATCACTCACTATAATAGCGCCATACACTGCACCTCCACCTATAATAGCGCCATACACTGTGTCACTGATTATAATAGTACCATACACTGTGTTCCACACACACACACCGTGCCCCCTGTAGATAGTGCCCCCATAGCCCCCCTGTAGATAGTGACCCCCATAGAGCTTCTGTAGGTAGTGCCCACATATGGACTCCAGAGCTGAAAGGCAATAGTGCTAACCACTGAGCCACCGTGCTGCCCTACATATAGCTTCCCCTATAGATAGTGCTCCACGTATAGCCCACCTCTGTAGATAGTGCCTCACATATAGTCCACCCCTGTAGGCAGTGCCCTACATATAGCCCCCCTGTAGATAGTACCCCACAGGTAACCCACCCCTGTATATAGTGACACACATATAGCCAACCCCAATAGATAGTGCCCTACAAATAGCTCCACCTATAGATAGTGCTCCACATATAACCCACCCTTGTATATAGTGTCCCACATATAGCCCACCCCTGTATATAGTGTCCCACATACAGCCCCCACCTGTAGATAGTGCCCTACATATAGCTCCCCCTGTATATAGTGCTCCACATCCCCACATATGGACCCCTTCCCATGTAGATAAAGTCCCGACTGTAGATAATGCCACTCACAGTTTTAGTAGAAAAAAATAACTTTACACAGTCACATGATCCCGTTCCTGCGCCGTCCGGTAGCAATGCAGATCTGTTCTCTTCTGAGCAGGTCTGCTGGAGCTGAACAAGCGGCGCATCGTTGAAAGGCGCTAATTGGCAGGGAAGAACGACTTGCCCCGCCAATCAGCGTCATTGTAAGGCGCTGACTGGTCCGGCACACAACGTGACCGGCCATTCAGCGCTAATGCATGTATTTGTACCTGCGTGCTATAGACGCAAGTACAATTGCTACAAGAGGGGGTGTCTGTCGCTAACACCTGGGCCCCATCCCAGAGCTGCAGAACGTCAGGACGTCGGAGAGACGCGTCGCTATGCTAATTATCCATTTTATTTTTTTTTATATGCAGTTTTCCACAACGCATATATAAGTTGGAAAAACTGCACCAGTCTTTGGTGCGGTTTTTCGACCGAAATTCCTTGAGACGCACAGTGTGGATACGCTGTGTGCTTTTATGCAGCATATCCGCCCTGTGTAAACATATGTACCCTTAGGCCTCATGCACACGACCGTGTTTTTGCGTCCGCAATTCAACCGCAAATCCACGGGTAAATTGCGGACCCATTCATTTCTATGGGCCCATACACACTATCCGTGTTTTCACGGCTCTCCGCATGTCCGCACATCCGTGCCGCAGAAACTACGGACATGTCCTATTATGGGCCGCAAATGCGGTGCGGACATGCCAATAGAAGTCAATGGGCCCGTGGAAATTGCGGATACACCGCCGTGTGTCATCCGCAGTTTTGCGGATTTGCGGAAGTGTTGCTAGGCGACGACCGGGAATGAGTTCTGTCGTCATCATGTTTTACCTAGGCTTTTTATTTTTCATCCGCATTTTGCGGATTACATACGGATGAACTGCGGAGGACATACGGATGAACTGCGGATGACATTTCACGGAACACGGTCCTGGAATTTGCGGACCAGAAAAACACTACGGTCGTGTGCATGAGGCCTAACTGCTCTACCTGCGTGTCAGTCTTCAGTGTAGTTCTAGCATTCTATTTGTGAACCAAGCAGCATAGAATAAACAGAGACATAGACCTCACCCAGGTAGAGATTACTGCTGTGCATGGAATTAGTAAGCAAGGCGACAATATATGGCGTCTCCTGAAATATCTCTTAAAAATGGTACCCTATAAAAAGATTTATGCTTTAGATCCATCAGTATAATTGATATCTGTAATAAGAACAGCAATGATCATTAGAAATATCCGCTGGTCAAAGGACAATATCATATGACTGGGCTTTAGATGTGCGTGTAGTGAGTGACGTGACCAAATAGCTCTCGGGAGACTTTTACATGGGATATCAGAGCCTTCTGAGACTTGTAAACTGTAAGTACTTAGCACGTAATATTTCATTATTAGCTGTGAGACTAATAAGATAAATGGTCATTGTAGATATTCCCAGAAATTACATTTCCACTGCTCACAAAGTAACATAGTAAGTCTCGCTATTGCCTTAAGGGGGTTTTACACTGTGCGATTATAGGGCAGATAATAGTTTGTATAACGCTCGTTGCCGATAATTGCCCCGTGTAAACAATGGAACGAATGGCAGATGAACAAGCAAACGCTGGGTCATCTGCTGGTCATATCGTTTTAAAAAAGTGAAATATTATCTTTGTCGGCAGCATGACTCCCTTTGTAAACGCTGCCGACATAGATAGATAGATAGATAGATAGATAGATAGATAGATAGATAGATAGATAGATAGATAGATAGATAGATAGATAGATAGATAGATAGATAGATAGATAGATAGATGATAGATAGATAGATAGATAGATAGATAGATAGATAGATAGATAGATAGATAGATAGATAGATAGATAGATAGATAGATAGATAGATAGATAGATAGATGATAGATAGATAGATAGATAGATAGATAGATAGATAGATAGATAGATAGATAGATAGATAGATAGATAGATAGATAGATAGATAGATAGATAGGAGATAGATAGATGATAGATAGATAGATAGATAGATAGATAGATAGATAGATAGATAGATAGATAGATAGATAGATAGATAGATAGATAGATAGATAGATAGATAGATGATAGATAAATAGATAGATAGATAGATAGATAGATAGATAGATAGATAGATAGATAGATAGATAGATAGATAGATAGATAGATAGATAGATAGATAGATAGATAGATAGATAGATAGATAGATAGATAGATAGATAGAAACAGCACACAAGAAAATGGTGAACACTAATGTCACCTAAGCACTACAGATAAATAAATCTGCATTACTGCTAAATCTACTTACAATAGGGAGGTTCTTAGCGCACATTTTGGTCAAATTGTGTGAGCCCACCTGCCACGACAAGACGACCTTCTTGAGGTGGGAACCTACGCTGCACATATACCCAGAACTGGGACTAAACCTACATATTCTTGGGGATGGCAGGAACCAGCATTAAACTAATTAAGATCACCCAGGGCAGAATGGGAGGAGTGCAAGATCAAAAAAATTGAGGCAGTCACTAACCACACATAAATGAATCACATAAACAACACAAAAAGGTATGAACAGCACATTCCAACAAACTGAAATGAAATGTATAACGTGGAAGAAAGCCTGTGACTGGGTGTATGTGCAGCGTAAATTCCCACCTATAGAGGTCGCCTTGCATTGGCAGGTGGGCTCACACAATTTGACGAAAATGTGTGCCAAGAACCTCCCTATTGTAAGTAGATTTAGCAGTAATGCATATTTATTTATTTATATTTAGTGGTATAGGTGACATTAGTGTTCGCAGTGTGCTGTCACTATTCTCTTGTGTGCTATATAAATTTGCAGTCACAGGAGTTCTTGCACATGTATACACATTTTGTTTCATTTTGTTGGAATGTGCTGTTCAAACTTCTGTGTTGGATAGATGATAGATAGATAGATAGATAGATAGATAGATAGATAGATAGATAGATAGATAGATAGATAGATAGATAGATAGATAGATAGATAGATAGATAGATAGATAGATAGATAGATAGATAGATAGATATGAGATAGATAGATAGATAGATAGATAGATAGATAGATAGATAGATAGATAGATAGATAGATAGATAGATAGATAGATAGATAGATAGATAGATATGAGATAGATAGATAGATAGATAGATAGATAGATAGATAGATAGATAGATAGATAGATAGATAGATAGATAGATAGATAGATAGATAGATAGATATGAGATAGATAGATAGATAGATAGATAGATAGATAGATAGATAGATAGATAGATAGATAGATAGATAGATAGATAGATAGATAGATAGATAGATAGATAATAGATAGATAGATAGATAGATAGATAGATAGATAGATAGATAGATAGATAGATAGATAGATAGATAGATAGATAGATATGAGATAGATAGATAGATATGAGATAGATAGATAGATAGATAGATAGATAGATAGATAGATAGATAGATAGATAGATAGATAGATAGATAGATAGATAGATAGATAGATAGATAGATAATATATGATAGATAGATAGATAGATAGATAGATAGATAGATAGATAGATAGATAGATAGATAGATAGATAGATAGATAGATAGATAGATAGATAGATAGATAGATAGATAGATAGATATGAGATAGATAGATAGATAGATAGATAGATAGATAGATAGATAGATAGATAGATAGATAGATAGATAGATAGATAGATAGATAGATAGATAGATAGATAGATAGATAGATAGATAGATAGATTTGGACACAGCATGGCACTTTGTTGGCTCTGTAGGGCTCTATGTGGGCACAATATGACACTTATTGGGCACTGTATGACTTTATATGGGTAATGTAGTAAACTCTGTCAGCACTTGGCTTTATGTGGGTACTGTATGCATTAAATAGGTGCTTTCCGACAATATTTACCTTGGCACCATGGCAGGAGGCACGGTGTTCATTGCTGTCTTTCCTTCCTCTTACAGGGCATCCGCCCCATTTTCACACCTAGTAGCACTCATTAGGTAATCTAAGCAATCTACGAAGTAGTGTATATTGAGAGCAAGTGGTCATTTCTAACCCTGGTCAATACTGGGCATCGTCTATAAATGCCACTTCACAAGCCACTAGTCAGAATGAAACCAGAAGAGAACTGAAAATAACTTCTAAAACCCGCTATTCCTTCTCTAGTCTTCCTCTTTTCTAACTCAGACAAAATGAAATGTTTATTTTTTGCCATTACAGTCACTGTTCCTCTATCCCTGAAACCCCTAAATCTATCAAAGAACTAGTTACTCTCCGTGTCTTCTACCCACACATTAAGCCTTCTTCTCCAAACACACAACCACCTTACGCCCTCTCCTTCTCACACCTACTATCCCTCTCTCTACTTTTCTTCACTGCTGGTGACATATCTCCTAATCCTGGGCGTAATGATAAAATCCCACTAATATTCCTATTGCCAATCCACTATCAGGAACTCGGATAACCTCTTAAAGGGCTTGTCCCGCTATGAAATGTTATTGCATTACAATTCAGTATTTAAAATTAATTAGTTTTGTAATTTACGTTATGTTACAAAAATGCTTTATTTGTGAGATATTTCCTTTAGTTTATTATAATAGAGCCCCATGGCGGCCATAATTTTACTCACATTCCCTGTGCCGGCAACAAACAAGATGGAGGAGTTGGCAATGGAGAACTTGTCCTGTAACCCAACTCTGCCTTCTACATTACTCTGTGCTCCTCCTTTTATACCTGTCCTCTGCCTTCTACATTGCTCTGTGATCCTCCTTCTAGACCTGTCCTCTGCCTTCTACATTACTATGTGCTCCTCCTTCTAGACCTGTCCTCTGCCTTCTACATTACTCTGTGCTCCTCCTTCTAGACCTGTCCTCTGCCTTCTACATTACTCTGTACTCCTCCCTCTAGACCTGTCCTCTGCTTCTACATTACTCTGTACTCCTCACTCTAGACCTGTTCTCTCCCTTCTACATTACTCTGTACTTCTTCTAGAACTGTCCTCTGCCTTCTACATTACTCTGTGCTCCTCCTTCTAGACCTGTCCTCTGCCTTCTACATTACTCTGTACTCCTCACTCTAGACCTGTTCTCTCCCCTCTATATTACTCTGTACTTCTTCTAGAACTGTCCTCTGCCTTCTACATTACTCTGTGCTCCTCCTTCTAGACCTGTCCTCTGTCTTCTACATTAGTTTGTGCTCCTCCCTCTAGACCTGTCATCTGCCTTCTACATTACAGTGTTCTCCTCCTTCTAGACCTGTCCTCTGTCTTCTACATTACTCTGTGCTCCTCCTTCTAGACCTGTCCTCTGTCTTCTACATTAGTTTGTGCTCCTCCCTCTAGACCTGTCATCTGCCTTCTACATTACTCTGTTCTCCTCCTTCTAGACCTGTCCTCTGTCTTCTACATTACTCTGTGCTCCTCCTTCTAGACCTGTCCTCTGCTTCTACATTACTCTGTACTCCTCACTCTAGACCTGTTCTCTCCCTTCTACATTACTCTGTACTTCTTCTAGAACTGTCCTCTGCCTTCTACATTACTCTGTGCTCCTCCTTCTAGACCTGTCCTCTGCCTTCTACATTACTCTGTACTCCTCACTCTAGACCTGTTCTCTCCCTTCTATATTACTCTGTACTTCTTCTAGAACTGTCCTCTGCCTTCTACATTACTCTGTGCTCCTCCTTCTAGACCTGTCCTCTGTCTTCTACATTAGTTTGTGCTCCTCCCTCTAGACCTGTCATCTGCCTTCTACATTACAGTGTTCTCCTCCTTCTAGACCTGTCCTCTGTCTTCTACATTACTCTGTGCTCCTCCTTCTAGACCTGTCCTCTGTCTTCTACATTAGTTTGTGCTCCTCCCTCTAGACCTGTCATCTGCCTTCTACATTACTCTGTTCTCCTCCTTCTAGACCTGTCCTCTGTCTTCTACATTACTCTGTGTTCCTCCTTCTAGACCTGTCCTCTGTCTTCTACATTACTCTGTACTCCTCCTTCTAGACCTGTCCTCTGTCTTCTACATTACTCTGTGCTCCTCCCTCTAGACCTGTCCTCTGCCTTCTACATTACTCTGTTCTCCTCCTTCTAGACCTGTCCTCTGCCTTCTACATTACTCTGTGCTCCTCCTTCTAGACCAGTCCTCTACCTTCTACATTACTCTGTGCTTCTCCTTCTAGACCAGTCCTCTACCTTCTACATTACTCTGTGCTCCTCCTACTAGACCTGTCCTCTGCTTCTACATTATTCTGTGATCCTCCTTCTAGACCTGTTCTCTGCCTTCTACATTACTCTGTGCTTCTCCTTCTAGACCTGTCCTCTGCCTTCTACATTACTCTGTGCTTCTCCTTCTAGACCTGTCCTCTGCCTTCTACATTACTCTGTTCTCCTCCTACTAGACCTGTCCTCTGTTTTCTACATTACTCTGTTCTCCTCCTACTAGACCTGTCCTCTGCCTTCTACATTACTCTGTGCTTCTCCTTCTAGACCTGTCCTCTGCCTTATACATTACTCTGTGCTTCTCCTTCTAGACCTGTCCTCTGCCTTCTACATTACTCTGTGCTCCTCCTTTTATACCTGTCCTCTGCCTTCTACATTACTATGTGCTCCTCCTTCTAGACCTGTCCTCTGCCTTCTACATTACTCTGTGCTTCTCCTTCTAGACCTGTCCTCTGCCTTCTACATTACTCTGTGCTTCTCCTTCTAGACCTGTCCTCTGCCTTCTACATTACTCTGTTCTCCTCCTACTAGACCTGTCCTCTGTTTTCTACATTACTCTGTTCTCCTCCTACTAGACCTGTCCTCTGCCTTCTACATTACTCTGTGCTTCTCCTTCTAGACCTGTCCTCTGCCTTCTACATTACTCTGTTCTCCTCCTACTAGACCTGTCCTCTGTTTTCTACATTACTCTGTGCTCCTCCTTCTAGACCTGTCCTCTGCCTTCCGTACCGGGGTAATAATGGGGGTTAGTGTTAGCCTTTTCACCGTCTAACACTAAGCCCCACCTTAGTAATGGACGCTGTCAATCTGTCAGCGGCCATTAGTAAGTTGGCAGCGATAAAATTTAAAAAAAAATACAAAGACATAGAAAAAATAGATTTATTGAAATAAAACACCCCCGCACAACCCTCATTAACCATTTTATTGAGAATAAAAAAAGCCGTCATTGAAGTAGTCCTGGAATCCGACGTAGTCCAACGACCGAACCTGTAAAAAAACACAAAAAAAAACATTAGTAAGGGCCTGTTCACATCACCGCTGCCCTTCCTTTGATGGGTTTCGTCGCGTTAACCCCTCAACAGAAAGGCAAACTGAAACCTCCGCTTCAGTTTCCCTCACCATTGTTCTCAATGGTGACGGAAACGTTGCTAAAGATTTCCCTTTGTCACCGTTGTGAACGTGTTCCGTTGTTTTGGATTGTCGACGGCAATATTGATTCTGCCAAAACAACGGAACCCGTTCACAACGGTGACAAACGGAAACCATTAGCAAAGTTTCCATCACCATTGAGATCAATGGTGATGCGAACGGAAGCTAAGGTTTCCGTTTGCCTTTAAATTGAGGGGTTAACCAGACGGAACCCCTCAATGGAAGGGCAGCGGTGATGTGAACAGGGCCTTAGATACAGGGCCCATGTGCATGTGTGATACTGTTTGTTGGACACTGTATCTAAGCCTAATGTAGGCTTAGATACTGGGTCCAGCAGACAGTATTCTTATGCAGTATAAGCTAAGGCCCTGTATCTAAGCCTAACACATGGTAGGCTTTAAAGGTTGTCCAGTCCCTAAACATTGATGGCCTATCCTCAGTATAGGCCATCAATAGCTGATGGGTCGGGGGAAGACACCCGGGACCCCCACCAATCAGCTGTCTTGTGGGGGGTGCAGAGCTCGTACGAGAGCTGCTTCCCCTTCATTTCCCTCACTTGCTCACACTGTGAATCGCTGACACGTCCGTGTCGGCAATTCAGTGTGAGAAAGTGACCGGAATGAAGGGGAAGTAGCGCTCGTACGAGCTCTGCACCCCCCACAAGACAGCTGATTGGTGGCGGTCCCGGATGTCTTCCCCCGACCCAGCAGCAAGACACTAACATTAAACTTACCTACTCTTCGGCCGCAGGTCCTCACTCCATGAAGAGTCGGGATGCTGCGCGCAGCGCTGTGACGTCAGAACCTCTGATGCGCTCCAGGAAGAGGAGGGGTAAGTTCTGTCAGTTATTATATTAACAGGGGCCCGTGTAGTTTATTACATAGGCCCCAGTTACTATAGTAACTTTTCATTGATGTGGGCTGTGGGCCCCCCTGGCTTCTGGGCCCGGTTGCAATTGCGACCGCTGCGACCCCCTATAGCTACGCCACACTGGTTACCACCTCCTGCAGCCTCCACCTCAAAAACATTTCTTGAATCTGCACTTTCCTCAACCTCGAATCACAAAATGCAGGTACATGCCCTCATCATCTCCTGCCTAGATTACTGCAACATCCTTCTTTCCGGCCTTCCATATAATACTCCTTCATCCCTCCAATCCACCCTCAACCATATTACCAGGTGCATTTCCCTCTCTATCTGCAGCACGGTGGCCCAGTGTTTAGAACTATCGCCTTGCAGACCTGGAGTCTTGAATCCAACCAAGGGCAACATCTACCTGGAGTTTGTATGTTCTTCTCGTGTTTGCGTAGGTTTCCTCCGGGTGCTCTGGTTTCCTTCGACACTCCAAAAACTTGCTGGTAGGGAAATTAGATTGTGAGCCCCACTAAGGACAGTGACGACGGATGTGGCAGAGCTTAATAGAAGCCTGTAAAACTTAAAATATACTGCAATATGTTAGTATTGCAGTATATTTTACCAGCGATCTAACGATCGCTGGTTCAAGTCCCCTAGGGTGGCTAATAAAGTGTGTGAAAAAAAAGTTTTTAGTATTGAAAAAAAGTAATATTAAAAGTTAAAAAAAACACCTTTTCACATTTTCCCCCTAAAGTAATGTAAACAATAAAAAAAGTAAAAAAAATTGGTATTGCTGCGTCCATAAAAATCTATTGCACTATTACAATATAGCGTTATTTAACCCACACGATGAACGCCGTAAAAAATTTAAACCGCCAAAGTCACTGTTTTTGGGTCAACATAGCTCTCAAAACAATTTTAATAAAAAGTGATCAAAAAGTTCTACATACTAAAAAATGGCATCGATAAAAACTACAGCTCGTCCCGCAAAAAATAAGCCGTCCCATCGCTCAATCGGTGAAAAAATAAAAAAGTGATGGATCTCAGAATGTGGCGACACAAAACATTGTTTTTTTTGTAACAAAGAGTTTATTATCAATAAAAGTAGTAAAATATATATTTAAAAAAACTATATAAATTTGGTATCACCGTAATCGTATTGGGGCCCAGAATAAAGATAAGTTGTCGTTCTTACCGCACGGTGAAAGCCGTAAAAACGAAACCCAAAAAACTATTGAGAAATCACAGTTTTTTCCAACTTCAGCCCGCAAATAATTTTTTTTCAGTTTCCCAGTAAATTATATGGAACTATAAGTGGTACCAAAAGAAACTACAACTCCTCCTGCAAAAAAATAAGCCCTCACACCGCTCTATGGACGGAGAAATAAAAAAGTTATGGCTCTTGGAGGGCAGGGAGTCAAAAACGAAAATCAAAAATCAAAAAATGGCTACGTCTCGAAGGGGTTAAGCTCATGTTTATGATCCTGGGGCTTTTTTTATGTCTCTTGTCATGTACTTAAAACCTTTTCATATAAACAGTGCCCTGAAAATAATTATTGACGCCTTAAAATCAATAATAATAATAATAATAATAATAATAATACACTTCCTGTCACTAATCCCATTGAACAACACTACAGTTTGCCTCTCCACAGGCTGATAATAGGAAGCAATAGAGTTCACTGTAAATTAAAAAAATATAACATGTATTTTTCTCAGTTCATAATCAAACTGTTTTTAAAATTCTGCTGGTTGACCTTGGAGACAGACTACACTTCAGCTCCAGCCTGTTGTCAGACATGTGACATAGCAAAGGAAACAATTTAGAAAGGATCAAAAACCTATAGGTAAAATAGAGGAAGAAATGAACCTGTCCGGTCCAGAAGTGACACAAGTGTCTGAAGGAGCAAGTGACACATAAAAGAAGAGGAAGTTCTCAAGAGGAAACCACCCTAGACTATGCCATATACAAAATGTGGTTATTATAGAAGAACCAGGGTTATATAGACAGCAACTGGATTTCAATTATACAGATTTCACAAAAATAGTTTTTGGACATTTGGGACAGCTCATGTTGATATCACAATGAGATTTACATGGGACTGCAGGTAAACCTACTGCATTATTTAAAGAAACAGATCAATGACTTCAGCTCATCTCTGAATCTTGACAACCAGCACAACTACTA
Organism: Rhinoderma darwinii; assembly: GCF_050947455.1. Classification (NCBI taxonomy): domain Eukaryota; kingdom Metazoa; phylum Chordata; class Amphibia; order Anura; family Rhinodermatidae; genus Rhinoderma; species Rhinoderma darwinii. The sequence continues at coordinate 99,321,040 of NC_134696.1, read as the reverse complement.
TTCTCTACAATATGAGGTTAACTGTTATGTATACACAGATGTAGCAGAGCTGAGTTTGTTATTGAATAACTTCATTATTACATTGTGATACTTCTCTCAGTTCAGATAATGCAGGAGCTTTACTGTATAGTACAAATAACACACGAGATATTACAATTAATTGTGCCAATTCACATACACAGCTCTGCTGCATCTCTAAGGCTGGGATCACACGTGGCGGAATTTCACTTGAATTCCGCTGCGGACACTCCGCAGCGTTAATCCGCAGCGGAGCCGTTTCTCCATTGACTTCCACTTCTATTTAGAAGTGTTCGTTTAGACGATGCTGAAAATTCCGCTGCGGAGCATAGGCTGCGGAGCGGAATTTGGTGTCCGCAGCATGCTCTGTCTGTTGCGGAGCAGTGGCGGACTGGTTGCGGACTCATGGCGGAATTTCTCCATTGACTTCAATGGAGATTCTAAATTCCGCAATGAAGTCCGCAGCTGTCATGCACATGTTATGTGTGCTGCGGAGCGTCTTGCTTTTTTCACTTGACATTTCTTCATTCTGGCTGGACCTATGTATTTCTAGGTCTACAGCCAGACTGAGGAAATCAATGGGGCTCCCGGAATTACGGGAGCGTTGCTAGGAGACGTCAGTAAATAGTCACTGTCCAGGGTGCTGAAAGAGTTAAGCGATCGGCAGTAACTGTTTCTGCACCCTGGACAGTGACTACCGATCCCAATATACAGCAACCTGTAAAAAAAATAGAAGTTCATACTTACCGAGAACTCCCTGCTTCTGTCTCCAGTCCAGCTTCCCAGGATGACGTTTCAGTCTAAGTGACGGCTGCAGCCAATCACAGGCCAATCACAGGCTGCAGCCAATCACAGGCCAATCACAGGCTGCAGCCAATCACAGGCCAATCACAGGCTGCAGTGGTCACATGGACTGCCGCGTCATCTAGGGAGGTCGGGCTGGATGCCGAAAGAGGGACGCGTCACCAAGACAACGGCCGGTAAGTATGAAATTCTTTTACTTTCACTAGGGAAAGTGCTGTCCCTTCTCTCTATCCTGCACTGATACAGAGAAGGGAAGCACTTTTACCGCAGTCCGCAGCAGCTAGTCCGCATCAATTTACTGCACATTTTGGGCAGATCCGCAGCGTAATCCGCAACGCGGATTATGTGCGGCATTGATGCGGACAGTTGCGGAAGAATTCCGCCACGTCTGGGCATGCCCTAAAGACTTATATTTTACTGCATGCCAGATGCCACAATTAAATGTCTGAGATTCTGGTGTTCCAATTTAACTTTAGGGATTTTATGACACAGAAACAATATGGAGACCAAATATAATAGATAACTATACCACCAAATGTACCCAAAAATTGTGCCAGATGACAAATCATCGGGGCTACATCTGAAAAAACGTGGCATTTGATCAACTGGTGAGTCAATGGTTCTACTTTTTAATTTTGGTGCTTTATAGATCAGCCAATGAGATTTTAGAAGTAATTTAGTACTACAGGTTGGAAAATGCAAACAGTGTCCTGATTGGTTGACATGGGCAGGGTGAATTTTTTTCATGCTAGAACCCCATATTCTTAAGAAACCCTGTAATTCACAAAAACTTGTAACAAATACAAAGATAAACCTTTATATTTTTGCATACATGAGTGCATCATCCATGGCCAGAATTCCCTCCCACTCTCTATTTAATGTAAAGGGGTTTTCCAAGATTGTTACATTGATGGTGTGTCCTTGGGATAGGTCATGAATATCTGATCGATAGTGATCTGACTCCTGATACCCCTGGATCAGTTGTGGCTGTGCCTGGTATTAGTCAAGTGAATGGGACTGAGCTGCAGTACCGGGCACAGCCACAACCAAATTTATAGCGCTGTGCGTCGTTAAACATTGATTGTCAGGGGTGTCGGGAGTCGGACCACCATTGATCAGATATTGATGACCTTTCCTAAGAATAGGACTATGACTGGCACTGTTATGGGGTATGGCATTGCTATGAGAATATTGTTTGTGCCACCGTTATAGAACACTTTGTATTTACCATTATGGGGACCCCATGGCTGCCGCTGTAATGGAGTTTGGTTTTGAAATGTGGATACTGTGTCTGCCACTTCTATGGTGGACTGTTGCATTTAGCGTTTTATGGACAACGTGGTTGTCACTGTTATGGGGGCTTTAGGGCTGGCACAGTTATGAGGATACAGTGTGTGCCATTGTTATGGTGCACATTGTAGTTATCTCTTTGGGGACCCTATGGCTGCAACTGTTATAGAGTATGGCATTGTTATGAGGATACTGTGTGTGCCTTCGTTATGATAAACTGTTGCATTTGAGGGCACTATGGCTGGCACAATGTTATGGGGTATAACATTGCTATAGGGATACTGTGTGTGCCACTGTTATTAAGTACTTTGTAATTACCATTATAGAGACCCTATGGCATACACTATAGCTGGTTCTTATATGGGGGCACAGAGCCTAGTATTGCTATAAGGGCACTGTATCTGGCTCTATTCCAGGGCACTATTCCATAGACTGTTATGGGGGCACACTATCTCAAAAATATGAAGCAAGCCTCATATATGTCTCTCTCCAAAAATTAGGAAGTATAGTGAATGGTGAAAGGAGCCCAGTGCAAACCTGACATGTGGGCATTGGGTGGCATTTTTCATGTATTCGCCATATTAACCGTACCAGCTCATTATACTCAGATAAACAATAGCAGAAGTCTAATAGGAGGCTGAGAAGCTGCATGTATTTTATGATCCGGCTTCATTGGACTCCGTTAATTATTGATATTATTTAATTATGAGCCGTGTTTGCCGGTTAGTCATATTAGATTATTAGATAATCAAATTGTCTATAATAAATGTCTGTAAAGCCGGGGCCTTTAGAGTGCGGGCAACTATGGCAACACAATGACCTCACCAGCACCTTCTTATACTTCTATGGGGGTCTGTGAGATGAGACCACCCCTCAATCTCCGAACAATAGAGTTGTGGAGCCCATTATAGTATGGTGTATAAGAAAAGAGTGTCCGGCACACAAATTGAAATAAAGATATTACTTTAGAGAGCGCTCATTTAAACATTATCCCCAGCACGGCTCAGTGCCTGAAGAAGGTCGTTAAGACCGAAATGTTGCACTCTGCCACTGGCATTAAAAATAAAATAAAAATTATCTTTATTTCAATTGTTGTGCCGAATACTCTTTCCTTACTCAGAACCGGGCTGGGCCCCTATCCGTGCAAAACCCTTTCCACTCCGTATCTGGTGCTATCTGAACCTTTACACAATAGTATGGTGAATGGCAGGGGTAGGCAACCTTTTATGTATGGTGTGCTGATAAAAATAAAATAATTTTTTGGAAGTACTCAGTGTGCCACGCAAACATATAAGTCATATAAGACAAACTGTTACCACGTGTGTGACATAAAACAATTATTCAGTTAATTAACCTTTCAGCGTGACACTTGTCCCTGATTTTCTTTGCAAAGATGATCTGTCTGTGGTGCATATCAGGCTACTGAACACCTGCTGAAAGGGGTGCACATAGGAGAGACCGCGGCTACTGAACACCTGCTGAAAGGGGTGCACATAGGAGAGACCGCAGCTACTGAACACCTGCTGAAAGGGGTGCACATAGGAGAGACCGCAGCCACTGAACACCTGCTGAAAGGGGTGAACATAGGAGAGACCGTGGCTACTGAACACCTGTTAAAAGGGGTGCATATAGGAGAGACCACAGCTACTGAACACCTGCTGAAAGGGGTGCACATAGGAGAGACCACAGCTACTGAACACCTGCTGAAAGGGGTGCACATAGGAGAGACCGCAGGTACTGAACACCTGCTGAAAGGGGTGCACATAGGAGAGACCGCGGCTACTGAACACCTGCTGAAAGGGGTACACATAGGAGAGACCGCAGCTACTGAACACCTGCTGAAAGGGGTGCACATAGGAGAGACCGCAGTTACTGAACACCTGCTGAAAGGGGTGCACATAGGAGAGACCGCAGGTACTGAACACCTGGTGAAAGGGGTGCACATAGGAGAGACCGCAGCTACTGAACTCCTGCTGAAAGGGGTGCACATAGGAGAGACCGCAGCTACTGAACACTTGCTGAAAGGGGTGCACATAGGAGAGACCGCGGCTACTGAACACCAGCTAGGGGGAACAGCACACAGGAGACTGAGGCTACTAAATTCCAGCTTGAGGGCGCTGCACACAAGAGAGAGAGCGCAACTACTGAATATGAGCATCAGGGGGTGCACATAGCAGAGAGTGCAGCTACTAAACACCAGATTTGGGGGTGCCAATAGGAGAGACCGTGGCTACTAAACACCTGCTTGCGGGGGGTGCACATAAAAGAGCTGCCAACTTTTGCAAACTTTTTCTATTATAGAACGTTTACTGACCTTCGTCTGTGCAGTGCTGACCACCAGGAGAAAGGGAGCAGTGCTGCATTGTGTGCATGACAAGTGTTCGGCAACAACAAACAAATGAAGCACTGCTCTCTCACCTGGTGATCAGCGCTGCCAAGCGCATAATGAAACGCTGCTCTCTCTCCCTGTGTTCAGCACCACCAAGCACACAGTGGTATTGGACACAGGGAGAGGGAAGTGTGCCGGCAAACCGTGCCACATGTGCCGGCTGTGGCACCGTTGCCGAGGTTGCTGACACCTGGTGTATGGTGTGGTGCTGGTTGGAGATTTCCAGAACTGATAATGAAGTCAATGTTCTGATTGCTTGATGTAATATAAAGCACCATGAAAATCAATGATGCTTCCCAGAGTGAAGAAATGCAGTGCTGGGTAATGGGCCCACACCAATTGATACCCATGTTTAATGTCACCTTACCACTCATGCCAAACACAGTGCCATTAAAAGCAAAAGTGTTCCCAAATAATTAGTAGCGTATTCTGAGTTATGGAAATCAATAAATGGTTCCAAAGGTGTTTGTGCTCTTTACTGGGCCTGAAGGAACCTGGGAACCCTTAAGGGAATAAAAGAAAGTGGTAACCATTGAGGGAACCTGTGAGTCATGGAGGGAAACTGGGAAGCCCTCGAGAGAATGGAAGTGCGTGGGTACCATTGAGGGAACCTGGGAGCCATTGAGGGAATGAAGGAACATAGGAGGATGGAATCTGGGAGCCATGGAGGGGAATCTAAGAGCAATTCAGGGAATTAAAGAATGTTGGATATATGGAGGAAACCTGGGAGCCATGGAGGAAACATGGGGCCTTCGAGAAAATAAAGGAACGTAGGAACTATTGCGGGAATCTGGGAGTCATGGAAGAAAATTTGGAGCACTTGAGAGAATGAAAGAAGATGGGGACCATTGGGGGAACCTGGGAGTCATAGAAGAAAACTGGGAGACCTTGATAGAATGGAAGAACTTGGGAACCATTGGGGGACCCTGGGAGTTATTGAGGGAACCTGAGAGTCATTGAGGAAATGAGGGAACAATGGAACCTGAAATGGAACCTGGGAGTCATGGTGGGAACCTGTGAGCCATTGAGGGAACCTGGCAGCCCTTGAGAGAATGAAAGAATGTGAGAACCATTGAGGAACCCTAGGAGTCATTGAGGGAATGAAGAAACGTGGGAACCATGGACAGGAACCTGGGAGCCATGGAGGGAACATAAGAGCTATTGAGGGAATGAAAGAATGTGGAAAATAAGTAGGAAACCTGGGAGCCATAGAGGAAACATGGGGGCCAGAGAGAAAATAAAGGAATGTAGGAACCATTGAGGGAATCTGGGAGTCATGGAACGAAACTGTGAGCCCTTGAGAGAATGAAAGAACATGGGAACCATTTAGAGAACCTGGGATTCATGGAGGGAAACTGGGAGATCTTGGGAATATGAAAGAACGTGGGAACCATTGAGGGACTCTGGGAGTCATTGAGGGAACCTGAGAGTCATTGAGGAAATGAAGGAACATGGGAACCATGGAGGGAACCTGGGAGTCATGGAGGTACCCTGGCAGCCCTTGAGAGAATGAAAGAATGTCGGAACCATTGAGGGACCCTGTGAGTCATTGAGAGAACCTGGGGCACCCTTACCAAAAACTGTTACGAGAAAGACAGAAAACGGCTAAATACAAGCACTCCACTCTAGGGTATGCTTACACAGTGTTTTTTGTAAGGCAAAAATAAATCTGCCTCAAAATTCCTTCAGGAATTGACAGCGTTGTTTGACCTTTTTTTTTTTGCGTTCTTATTAAGCCGTTGAAGCTAATGTAAAAGACGCAGGAAAAAAAGCACCAAACAAGCGCAGCAGGTATTTACTGCCTCCTATTAATTTAAATTTGAGCTCAGATGTGGAAACCACTTGAAAACATCAGCCCCCCAATCACAGTAAAATGACAATCAGCCCACCACTCACAGTAAAATTACCATCAGCCCGCTTTCCACAGATTCCCCCTGTAGATAGTACCACACAGCCCCCATTCGGTAGTGCCACACAGCACTCTGGTAGGTAGTGACACACAGCCCCCTTGTAGGTAGTGCCTCACAGCCCCTAGTAGGTAGTGCCACAAAGCCCCTTGTAGGTAGTGCCACAAAGCCCCTTGTAGGTAGTGCCACACAGCCCCCTGGAGGTAGTGCCACAGAGCGACCTCGTAGGTAGTGCCACAAAGCCCCCTTGAAGGTAGTGCCACATAGCCCCCTTGTAGGTAGTGCCACAAAGCCCCCTTGAAGGTAGTGCCACATAGCCCCCTTGTAGGTTGTGCCACAAAGCCCCTTGTAGGTAGTGCCACACAGCCCCCTGTAGGTAGTGCCACACAGCCCCCTTGTAGGTAGTGCCACACAGCCACCTTGTAAGTGGTGCCACACAGCCCCCTTGTAGGTAGTGCCATACAGCCCCCTTGTAGGTAGTGCCACACAGCCCTCTTGTAGGTAGTACCACACAGCCCCCTCATAGGTAGTAAAAAAAAAAAAAAGGTAGTGCCACACAGCCCCTTGTAGGTAGTGCCACACAGCCCCTTGTAGGTAGTGCCACACAGCCCGCTGGAGGTAGTGCCACAGAGCGACCTCGTAGGTAGTGCCACAAAGCACCCTTGTAGGTAGTGCCACACAGCCCCCTGTAGGTAGTGCCACACAGCCCCCTTGTAGGTAGTGCCACACAGCCACCTTGTAAGTGGTGCCACACAGCCCCCTTGTAGGTAGTGCCATACAGCCCCCTTGTAGGTAGTGCCACACAGCCCTCTTGTAGGTAGTATCACACAGCCCCCTCATAGGTAGTAAAAAAAAAAAAGGTAGTGCCACACAGCCCCTTGTAGGTAGTGCCACACAGCCCCTTGTAGGTAGTGCCACACAGCCCGCTGGAGGTAGTGCCACAGAGCGACCTCGTAGGTAGTGCCACAAAGCCCCCTTGAAGGTAGTGCCACATAGCCCCCTTGTAGGTAGTGCCACACAGCCCCCTCATAGGTAGTAAAAAAAAAAAAGGTAGTGCCACACAGCCCCTTGTAGGTAGTGCCACACAGCCCCTTGTTAGTAGTGCCACACAGCCCCTTGTAGGTAGTGCCACAAAGCCCCTTGTAAGTAGAACCACAAAGCCCCTTGTAGGTAGTGCCACACAGCCCCCTGGAGGTAGTGCCACAGAGCGACCTCGTAGGTAGTGCCACAAAGCCCCCTTGAAGGTAGTGCCACATAGCCCCCTTTTAGGTAGTGCCACAAAGCCCCCTTGAAGGTAGTGCCACATAGCCCCCTTGTAGGTTGTGCCACAAAGCCCCCTTGTAGGTAGTGCCACACAGCCCCCTTGCATTCCGCTCCTTCAGGTAGCTCCAGTGGCGCTAGTAGATGGCAGAGCAGGAAGATACCTCCCTGCTCTGCTAAAGTGGCGTCGCTACCGCCGGCCATGAGTGAAGAAGCGCCCGGGCAGAAAGGCAGCTGCTGAGTCGCCGGGCGCGGGCGCTTCTGAAACAAGCAGGGGAAGGGAGCCAGCGCAGCGCCCCCTTCCACCATCTGGATTGATGCGCCCTGTGCAATGGCACAGGTCGTACACCCCTAAGGACGGCCCTGCCCATAATAGACACTGAACAGAGCAGACGCTGGTCACACACTGAGACGACACTTCACCTGAATCCCCCTTCCTTGTCTCGGGGTGTGTCCGCCTCTGACACTTTACATTTCCATCTCTCGTATGTTTTTGACTCGTATTTTCTGTGGAAATGTGACGTCAGCCTCCTGTCAGTTTACTTAAGTGACCGCAGGCAGCAGGCAGAGCAGCAGTGGAGCTACAGACTTCACCCAGAGACCTCGCTCCATCCCCTCCACCCCTCACCATGTTATCCCGGGAGGACATGCAGAGGTCTCCCCGCTCACTGCGCATCAACTCACATCAATTGTCGCAGCTTTAAGGAAAGTTTATTTTTTCTTCCTGGAATGTGAAGTTTATATAAAATCGACCCACCTGGATAATCCATAAACTGGAGACAGACCGATCCCGACTACAAGGATTCGACAGCTGCAATGGAGACGGATATCATCCCCAAACCATCCACTAAGTTACTGGGGTATGTGATTTAATGTCGAAATCTCAAACGAATCTAATTGCATGTTGTTCTATGATATCATAGATCATACAGATGTAGCAGTGCCGAGTGTGTCCTTTCATTGTTTCTTGCATGCACTGTGATAACTTTTGGAGGATACAGTAGAGGTTTATTTGCAGTCCTATAGAAAACCACAGACGATGTTATCTATCTATCTATCTATCTATCTATCTATCTATCTATCTATCTATCTATCTATCTATCTATCTATCTATCTATCTCATATCTATTTATCTATCTATCTATCTATCTATCTATCTATCTATCTATCTATCTCATATCTATTTATCTATCTATCTATCATCTATCTAATATCTATCTATCTATCTATCTATCTATCTATCTATCTATCTATCTATCTATCTATCTATCTATCTATCTATCTATCTATCATCTATCTATCTATCTATCTATCTATCTATCTCATATATATCTATCTATCTATCTATCTATCTATCTATCTATCTATCTATCTATCTATCTATCTATCTATCTCATATCTATCTATCTATCTATCTATCTATCTATCTATCTATCTATCTATCTATCTATCTATCTCATATCTATCTATCTCATATCTATCTATCTATCTATCTATCTATCTATCTATCTATCTATCTATCTCATATCTATCTATCTTCTTTCTATCTATCTATCTATCTATCTATCTATCTATCTATCTCATATCTATCTATCTCATATCTATCTATCTATTTATCTATCTATCTATCTATCTCATATCTATCTATCTATCTATCTATCTATCTATCTATCTATCTATCTATCTATCTATCTATCTCATATCTATCTATCTATCTATCTATCTATCTATCTATCTATCTATCTCATATCTATCTATCTCATATCTATCTATCTCATATCTATCTATCTATCTATCTATCTATCTATCTATCTATCTATCTATCTATCTATCTATCTATCTATCTATCTATCTATCTCATATCTATCTATCTTCTTTCTATCTATCTATCTATCTATCTATCTATCTATCTATCTATCTATCTATCTATCTATCTATCTCATATCTATCTATCTCATATCTATCTATCTATTTATCTATCTATCTATCTATCTATCTATCTCATATCTATCTATCTATCTATCTATCTATCTATCTATCTATCTATCTCATATCTATCTATCTATCTATCTATCTATCTATCTATCCATCTATCTATCTATTTATCTAATATCTATCTATCTATCTATCTATCTATCTATCTATCTAATATCTATCTATCTATCTATCTATCTATCTATCTATCTATCTATCTATCTATCTATCTATCTATCTATCTATCTATCTATCTATCTATCATCTATATATATATTGATTTTTTTCTCCTAAGGATTTGTCCAGTGTTATTTAAATAAAGCTTAATCATTACATAATAATATAACTATGCTACAATCATAATTACAGTTCTGCCGTTTTCTGCTTGCTGTCAGTGAATGGGAACATTATTGTTTATACTAACAAGTTGCACACTTCCCACAGCTGAGGTTTGGCTACAAAACCATCCCATTTAGACAATCCTTGGTGAACTAAACACATCAGTAACTCAAATCTCATTCCTGTCCTGATTGATTGTTACAATGTATCAGTGCAGGTAAAATGTATCAGTCTGAAGTACAGCGCACCAAAGATTCTCTAGACGGGACGCAATTGTAACAAATCCTCAGCTGTGAGACTTATAAGGTCTGTAACAGGTTTCCCCCTTTTGTTATCAATAAGAATGCCCCCATTCAGTCACAGCCAGCAGGGAATTGAAAGACCGTATATTAGAAAGTTGTAGAACCTTTCATTATACAGCGAAACCCTCATTTATAATAAATGTATGTAATGGGATCATACGTGCCGATCTGTCAGGGTCAAGGTGCAGGAGATTTATTTTTTTTGACCTTGCAGAGCTGCTCTTCTGTTAGAGAAAGAAAATCCTGGTGACCACAATCTGTATCATAGGCAGCTCTACAGCGTGAGGATCCCACCATACAGCTCCACATATCTCAGCTTCCCGGACCCCTGTAACATAGGGGGAGTATAATATTGGGGAAATCTAGTCACACCTGAATTTAAAATCTTTTACACTTTAATTTCAGGACCCAAAAAATGTAGATTTATCAGAAAACTTTTTACTGCATCAGATCTCTATGTGATGTAAAACCTAAAGGGGTTTTCCCCAAATAAATATGTATTACCTAACCACGGGATAGGTGATAAACATCTGATCAGTGGAGGTCAGACCGCTGGGAGCCCCACCGATCACGAGACGTGGCTTACCTTGCCGTTCCTTGCAGCCACATAGGAGTCGAGCAGTAGTGGGCATGCTCGGCCACCGCATCATGCCAATCTATGGGGCTGCAAAGATAGCGCTCAGAACCCCCTATAGAAATGAATGGAGCGGTGGCCAATCATGCGCACTACCACTCCATACCTATGGGGCTCCCAGGAACGGCAAGGTTCCCTGCAGTCGGACCCCCAACGATCAGATATATATCACCTCTCCTGTGGATAGGATTATGGTTTAACCCCTTAATGACCAGCCTATTTTAAACCTTAATGTCCAAGCAATTTTTTAAGTTTTTCCATCATCGAATTCCAAGAGCTATAACTTTTTTATTATTGCGTTGACATTGCTGTATAAGGTCTTGTTTTTTTGCGGGACAAGTTGTATTTTTTAATAGCACTGTTTTGGGGTACATATAATTTATTGATTAACTTTTATTAACTTTTTGGGGGGGGTAATGGAAAAAAAAACATAAATTTTGCCACGCTTTTTTGCGTCTTCGATTTACGTTGTTTACTGTGTGGTATAAATAACATAATAACTTTATTCAGCGGGTCATTACGATTGTGGCGATACCAAATTTATATCGATTTTTTATGTTTTACTACTTTTACACAGTAATTATTTGTTTTTGTGTCGACATGTATTAAGAGCCATAATTGCGGGACATAATTGCGGGACATATCAAGAGCCATGATTTTTGCGGGACAACTTCTCGTTTTTATTGGTACCATTTTGGAGTACGTGCGACTTTTTGATCACTTTTTATCACATTTTTCTGAAGGCAGGATGAACAGAAAACAGCAATTCTGGCATTGTATGCTTTTTCTTTTATTTTTTACGTCGTTCACCGTGTGGGTTAAATAACGTAATCAAAGTAATCGCTCTATAGGTGGGGTCGTTACAGACGCGGCGATACCAAATATGTGTAATGTTTTTAAAGCCCAATGGTGTTTTTTCATATTAAAGTATTTTATAAGGGAAAAAGTGGGTTTTTAATTTTTTTTATTTGGGATTTTTATTTATTTATTATTAACTTTATTAAACTTTTTGATAACTTTATTTTTAGTCCCACTAGGGGACTTCACTATGCGATCTCCTGATCGCTTTAATAGCGTATTATTGCCTGTCAGTGTAAAACGTACAGGCACCTGCTAGGTCGTGCCTCAGGCTTAGCAGGGATCCACCACAGGCAGACCTGGGGGCCTTTGTTAGGCCCCCATCTGCCATAGAAGCCATTGGCACTCTGTGATTGCGATTGCAGGGTGCCGATGGGGTGAGAGAGGGAGCACCCTCCCTCCAAAACCATTTGGATGCGGCACACGCTATTGAGCGCCGCATCTAAGGGGTTAAACGGGTGAGATCGATGTTGAAATGAATCCCACCCTAACGGGACTGCCCGACACCCGCTCTAGCCGGCACAGGACACCCGTGCCGGGCTTATGTTAGAGTGCCGTGAAAAGGCGACGCTCTGGCATAAGTACCCTTAACGGCCGCGGTAAAAAGGCGTATTGGCGGTCGTTAAGGGGTTAAACGTAAATTCGCATAAGCGAAGGATCAGAAATCCAGCTGTATGTGACCAAGCACATAGACGCTAGCTCGGACACATTCACACACGCAGACTCCAGACAGGGCAATGGGGCATCTATCACTATGTAACGAGGCAGATTTGCCCCTGAGGGGTCTTGAAAAGTTGGGTGACTACTTTAGTGGGAGCTGTAATTGCGGCCATATTGCTTGACACCCAGCTCTCCCATAAAAGACGACTGATGATCTCCTGGAGAGTTGGACCTGACGGCTCATTTCACGTGCCCAGTTTTCTTATTTAAACATTAAAAGTCGTAAACTACAAAAGCTCCGGAGCAAAGGACAAATATTTATAGGGCGACAGGCCGACTTTTCAGCAAATTTGATGAGTTTGGTGCCAAAGTTTGAAATGCCGAGACCGTGAGTGTCAGGATGAATCACATGTAACAATTCGATCCCTGAGGTCTGATTTTCGGGTCACGACTGTTGTCAATACAGAAATTATTTTTTAAGAAGTGGCACTAAAAAAACAAGACACATGTGAACATACCCTTAGGTGGGGCCCCCAAACTGGGTCTCTTCAGCTCTTGGGAAACTAAAACCTATTTGCAGCTCTCAGAGCATACTGGGAGTTGTAGTTTATCAGCAGGTTGGACGCCCCTATTCTAAGGTCTCATAAAAAAAGCTAGTGCAGACAAAAAGTCAGTGTTTCCCATATCAACCAATCAGATCACTTCTTTCATGGAATAAGCAATGGAAAAACAATGTAAGCCTGAATCTAATTGGTGGATAATGCAGATGCTTGTCATCACAGCATGTTCTATCTGTAATTCTCCATAAGAATCCCCTAATGTACACAATAACTATATAGCAATGCACACCTAGTTATGGAAGCATTAAGCCAATCGGGATAAAGCTGAAGGAATCCCTGTTTACATACCATGAATCCGGCCCACTGAGAGGGAACGAGGATGTGATGTCAATGCGAGACTAGCGACTGATTGGATGTCCCATGACCGAGCCCCCAGACGGGGCGGGGCGACAGTGGCGGATTAAGTAGACCATAGGCCCTGGGCTGTTACCCATAGTTGGGCCCCCCTTCTCCACCGCCGCCTTGTAACTATTGTTAACACTTCCTTTTTGTCCAGACATTAACAAATGGGTGTTACTACTCCCCTTGTCAAAAGGCTGTGTCCCCACATACTGACAGTCTCCAACCATCGCTGACAGTATCGCACCGTGTAGGGACACATTCTCCTGACAAGGGGAATACTAACACTTATTTGTCTATCAGTCCTGGACTGCACAAAGACTTTGTGAAATACAAGGATTTCCTATAATAAACATGTCGGTAGAGATGACAGATTGTCTATAAATCTAGTGACTCACAGGTGACGACGTAGTTTTTTTCCTCTTTTCTTCTCCATCCAGTCCAGACTTCATGTCGACTTTTCCCAGCCATGACCCATTTCTGCAGAATTTGCCACTCAGATGTCTTTGGCTCCTCACTTTTCCAACATTTCCACACCTATAAACAAACATAATATTATCATGGTGCCACACACTGTGCCCCTAAATATAATAGCACCAAACACTGCGCCCCTGAATAAAATAGTACAAACACTGTGCCCCTAAATATTATAGCACCATAGACTGCGCCCCTGAATATAATTGTGTCAAACACTGTAGATAGCACTACACACAGCCCCCTGTAAATAGCGCTACACAGTCCTCCCCCTCTGTAAATAGCGTCACATAGCCCTCCCCCTCTTGTATATAGTGCTACACAGCAATCCCCCTTAGATATAGTGATACACAGCACTCCCTTCTATATAGTGCTATACAACAATCCCCCCTTGTATATTGTGCTACACAGCGTCTCCCCCCTTGGACCTGCAGCTCTTGTAATTGCTCAGTATAATGTCCCCCATAGCTGCCCCCACAGTATATTGCCACTCATAGCTGCCCCCACAGTATAATGCCCTTCATAGCTGCCCCCACAGTATATTGTCACTCATAGCTGCCTCTACACAGTATAATTTTCCCCATAGCTGACCCTACACAGTATAATGCCTCCATAGCTGCGACACAGTATAATGCCCCATAGCTGCTACACAGTATAATGCCTCCATAGCTGCTACACAGTATAATGCCTCCATAGCTGCGACACAGTATAATGCCCCCATAGCTGCGACACAGTATAATGCCTCCATAGCTGTGACACAGTATAATGCCTCCATAGCTGCGACACAGTATATTGCCCCCATAGCTGTGACACAGTATAATGCCTCCATAGCTGCGACACAGTATAATGCCTCCATAGCTGTGACACAGTATAATGCCTCCATAGCTGCTACACAGTATAATGCCCCCATAGCTGCTACACAGTATAATGCCTCCTTAGCTGCGACACAGTATAATGCCTCCATAGCTGCTACACAGTATAATGCCCCCATAGCTGCGACACAGTATAATGCCTCCATAGCTGCTACACAGTATAATGCCTCCATAGCTGCGACACAGTATAATGCCTCCATAGCTGCGACACAGTATAATGCCTCCATAGCTGCGACACAGTATAATGCCTCCATAGCTGCGACACAGTATAATGCCTCCATAGCTGCAACACAGTATAATGCCTCCATAGCTGCTACACAGTATAATGCCTCCATAGCTGCAACACAGTATAATGCCTCCATAGCTGCAACACAGTATAATGCCTCCATAGCTGCGACACAGTATATTGCCACCCATAGTTGCGACACAGTATAATGCCTCCATAGCTGCGACACAGTATAATGCCTCCATAGCTGCTACACAGTATAATGCCTCCATAGCTGCGACACAGTATAATGCCTCCATAGCTGCGACACAGTATAATGCCTCCATAGCTGCGACACAGTATAATGCCTCCATAGCTGCTACACAGTATAATGCCTCCATAGCTGTGACACAGTATAATGCCCCATAGCTGCGACACAGTATAATGCCCCATAGTTGCAACACAGTATAATGCCTCCATAGCTGCGACACAGTATAATGCCCCCATAGCTGCTACACAGTATAATGCCCCATAGCTGCTACACAGTATAATGCCTCCATAGCTGCTACACAGTATAATGCCTCCATAGCTGCTACACAGTATAATGCCTCCATAACTGTGACACAGTATAATGCCCCCATAGCTGTGACAGTATAATTCCTCCATAGCTGTGACCGTATAATGCCTCCATAGCTGTGACAGTATAATGCCTCCATAGCTGTGACAGTATAATGCCTCCATAGCTGTGACAGTATAATGCCTCCATAGCTGTGACAGTATAATGCCTCCATAGCTGTGACAGTATAATGCCTCCATAGCTGTGACAGTATAATGCCTCCATATGTACGTACCTAATAAATGTAAAAAAACATAATTACTTACCTATCCCGGTTCCCACGATGGTGGGGGATGCTTCTCACGTCACTACATCGCGCCTGCCTGCACCGAGCCGCTCACGGCAGAGTGAATGCTGGAGCGAGGCGGACGCAGATTCAGTTGGAAGCGGGCAGCGCGGCGGCGCTGCATAGTTTTTTAAGATTGTGTGCGGTTCATGCGGCGATGGGCCCCCTGGGAGCCTCGGGCCCCGGGCGGCCGCCCGAACCGCCCATATTATAATCCGCCATTGCGAGGCGATCTGACATACAAAATGAGTGCGGTCAGAAGCGCCCCCTGCCACCGCCACTGCCACTGCCACCTGATCTGCTATGCTACTATGCTCAATATCTCCCTGACGAACCAGCGTGTAACTGGGGAAACGCGGTGGAGCACGAGCTTTAGCTAGGGAATTACTATGCAATTTTAGGGATAGGTTCCGGAGACAACAGGGTCGTTCTTTTCAGAACGGGTGCCCGTTACGTTGTCAATAGTGAGGACTGAGTGTGGGGCTTAAGGGACAGACAGAATGTCACTGTGCAAACGTGCATTATCCAAGCCTATGCTGCTATATATACAAGGAACTAGAACCCTCTATATATCACTGTGAATAGAGTACGTTCTCCTGCGGCCGTTTTGTACATTTGTTTCTATACATTTTTAGGAAAGTTAGTTCAGACGTTGCGGAAAACTCTGCTGTGGACCGTAGGCTGTGGTGCAGAATTTCACCTCCCAGCATGCACTGTCTGTTGCGGAGAAGAAGCGGAATTTCACTGCGGATTTCAGCCTTTGCAATGCAAAAACTGAAATCTGTGGCAAGTCCGCTGTGATATCTCCAACGTCTGAATTACCTGTCAAATATTGAAATGTTGGTGCAGATTTGTTGCGTAATTGCCCCAAATCTGCACCAACATTTGCAGCGGAAAAATTCCGCCACGTCTGAACGTGCCCTTACTATACTATATTGATGTTCCATTTTTATATGGACATTATTAAAGGTTACATTTTAAATATTAAGGGCATGGCCCCACGTGGCGTATTTCTTCCGCAACTGTCCACATCAATGCCGCACAGAATCTGCGTTGCAGTTTCTGTTGCGGCTTTGCCTAAAATGTGCAGTAAATTGATGCGGACTAGCCGTTGCATATTGAGGTGAAAGTACTTCCCTTCTCTGTATCAGTGCAGGATAGAGAGAAGGGACAGCCCTTTCCCTAGTGAAAGTAAAAGAATTTCATACTTACCGGCCGTTGACTTGGTGACGCGTCCCTCTTTCGCCATCCAGCCCGACCTCCCTGGATGACGCGGCAGTCCATGTGACCGCTGCAGCCTGTGATTGGCCTGTGATTGGCCTGTGATTGGCTGCAGCCTGTGATTGGCCTGTGATTGGCTGCAGCCGTCACTTAGACTGAAACGTCATCCTGGGAGGCCGGACTGGAGGAAGAAGCAGGGAATTCTGGGTAAGTAGGAACGTCTATTTTTTTTACAGGTTGCTGTATATTGGGATCGGTAGTCACTGCTCAGGGTGCTGAAACAGTTACTGCCGATCGCTTAACTCTTTCAGCACCCTGGACAGTGACTATTTACTGACGTCGCCTAGCAACACTCCCGTAATTACGGGTGCACACACGTAGTCACCAGTAATAACGGGAGCCCCATAGACTTCTATGGGCCTGCCCGAGCCGTAATAACGGCCCGTGATTACGGGAGTTTTTACGTTAGTGTGCTGGGGGCCTCAGTACATAGGTCCAGCCAGAATGAAGAAATGTCATGTTAGTAAAACCAATACGCTCCGCAGCACACATAACATCTACATAACATCTGCGGATTTCATTGCGGAATTTTGACTCTCCATTGAAGTCAATGGAGAAATTCCGCAATGAGTCCGCAACCAGTCCGCTACACGTCCGCAACAGCCAGTGTATGCTGCGGACACCAAATTCCGCACCGCAGCCTATGCTCCGCAGCGGAATTTTCCGCAACGTGTAAACGAACCCAACCACAAAGCTGTGGAAGGCAATGGAGAAATGTGTACGCTGCGGATTTCCAGAGCAATTCCGCAACGTCTGGTCATGCCCTTACCCTTTCTTCTTCTACAAGAGAGCATGTTATCCCTGCACCTCCAGTCCCAGGGGAATGACTACGTTTATAGTAAATAAATAATAAATCTAAATAAAAGCATAAATATGATGTATTTATTATTATTATTATTATTATTATTATTAGTTGTTGTTGTTGTTGTTGTTGTTGTTATGATAATAAATTCTTATAGATTTTCTTAAAGGGTCAACAAACATAATGTCAACGATTTATAATAGTGTAAAGCTAAGAATATCATTCCTATATTGTACGTATATAAATGTTTATTCAGGTTTTCAGCACTGGAGATTTAAATGAGTGTTTATATATCTCTGAAATCCGAAGAAGAGGTATAACCCTCACCCCTGCCTGAAATGACTGATAACAGAGAACAATAGATTAATAAATCAATTACACAATTAATGGAGGGAAGAAAGACTTTAGAATTAGTGTCCCTAAACGTCCTCGTGGTTCTTTAGATTTCTTTTTTGCCAAAAGCCACATTAAATATTATATTAGGGAATTGCAGGATGAGCAATTGCCTAGTATCATTCTAATCTCATGATCGCTTCCTTTATAAGTGTGTAAGTCATTGTCTTGTAGGCGCCATCGTCAAAATACTTGTATTAAAATCAGAGCCGCTGGTAAAGACAGTGATTCTGACCATAACATTGTATTAGACAATTGCTTGTAGTGCAATTCCCTAATATAATCATTACTAGCCGTCACACACCAGCAGCCGGTTTATATTTTCGGATGTAGCTGTACTGGACGAGCTACATAGACGGGATAGATCCGTATTTTAGAGTCCAGGAACACAATGTGCTGGGACCTCTGCGTGTTAACCTGACATAACGTAGTGCAGACATTGCCCTGGAGAGACTCCGAGTCCTATAAAATCTTCTTCTTGAAAATATATAAGAGGAAATTTTGATTGTAAATTTCAAAGCACTTTATCCAACCGTATTATTTATCTGCATGGCCTGAAATGAAGAGAACATTTACCCTGCATCGCCCTCAAAACCCCTGTAATGTAAACAGAGGCGGTCATGAAATCTGTGCTTAAGTGAGTGTTACCCCTTTAAATTAAACAATTCCCAGTAAATATTAGTATTTGGGTTGTCCTCTGCTGTCAAGTGGGAAAGTGGCATCTTCCTCACCTTCTAGCAGCCTGTAGTTCCACTTCACTACCTGACGTGTCTATGTAAATGTTCAGAGTCCTCCTCAGTCCATCAGAAAATCCATGGAGTTACATACAGCAAATAGAAGAAAGAGAGGAGGGGGATGCAGCTGCAACATCTCTGCCTCGGGCCGGGTTCCCACGTGACGTAAACGCTGCAGAATTTCCACAACGGAATTCTGTTTGGAAATTCCGTAGCATTTAGGGCATGACCAGACGTGGCGGAATTGCTCTGGAATTCCGCTGCGGACAGTCCGCTGCGGAAATCCGCAGCATACACGTTTCTCCATTGCTTTCCACACCTTTTTCGTTAGGTTCGTTTACACGTTGCGGACAATTCCGCTGCGTAGCATAGGCTGCGGTGCGGAATTTGGTGTCCTCAGCATACACTGGCTGTTGCGGACGTGTAGCGGACTTGTTGCGGACTCATTGCAGAATTTCTCCATTGACTTCAATGGAGAGTCAAAATTCCGCAATGAAGTCCGCAGATGTTATGTACATGTTATGTGTGCTGCGGAGCGTATTTGTTTTCCGAACATGACATTTCTTCATTCTGGCTGGACTTATGTATTTCTAGGTCTATAGTCAGACTGAACACTCGTAATCACGGGCAGTTATTACGGCACGAGCAGGCCCATAGAAGTAAATGGGGCTCCCGTAATTATGGTTGACTACGTGTGTGCACCCGTAATTACGGGAGTGTTGCTAGGCGACGTCAGTAAATAGTCACTGTCCAGGGTGCTGAAAGAGTTAAGCGATCGGCAGTAACTGTTTCTGCACCCTGGACAGTGACTTCCGATCACAATATACAGCAACCTGTAAAAAAAAAATTATGCCGTGTTTTCGTTGCTTTTCTCTTGCGTGTTTTCCCCTTTGAATTCAAAGGGGATGCAAAACTCGCAACAGAAATGTGTGTGGTGCGGTTTTTCGACCCGTGGGAACACGGCCTCAGTGTGTTTTCAGCAATGCATGAATCCATGATATGCAGTCAAACTGTCTATTACATTGCATATCATGGATTCATGGATTGCTTAAACTGAGGCTGCAGCTGCATCCCCCTCCTCCCTTTCTTCTATTTGCTGTATGTAACTCGATGGAGTTTTTGTTGTTGTTAAGGTGGAGCCCCTTACCTTCTGGGTCTCCATGCAGCTGTACAGTTGGCACATATATAGGATCCTTCTCTTGGATTTCCCCTTGGACAGCTACATCCTTCATCCTTGACACAACTGTGTATCATCCGTTCCCTGAGGACTCGTCTGTAATATGTTTTAGTAACATTGTGACTTTTAAGTGTCTTTCTGAAGACATCCCAAACCGCAATATGAAGGAAACGTGAAGATTCTGTCTGTCATTATGTTTTCTCTCTACATAAATATTGTTTCTTAGTAAATTATGACAAGGACATGAGTGCTGCACGGTCGAATTTTAACTCATTCCCATTCTCTTCTTCTTTGACCCAAAGTAAGAGAATATAAAATCCAGCATGAACCAGACACAGCGGGTGCCGGATTATCAAACATTATGAATTATTAAAGAGTCAGGTGACTTGTTACTAGATCCCAACCTTTACCACGGGACCTGTGTCGGCAGATTATGAGGCAGTCTGTAGTTTTTCATAGAAATATATTCAGTGAAACGATGCAAGATTTCTAAATCTGACTCGCTGAACTTCATAAAAGGTTTGAAAAGTAACATGACTCAAAATATAGAAGTCACAACATGCAACTCAAGTAATAATACATAAATAGTGCAAATAGTAACCGATCATTTCATGATCCTCCGTATTAGGAATAATTTGTTTAAGATTATAAATGATAGTCAACATATAGAACAGTATTATAATAGTTATATTCTTGTATATAGGAGCAGTATTATAGTAGTTATATTCTTGTATATAGGGGGCAGTATTATAGTAGTTATATCCTTGTATATAGGAGCAGTATTATAGTAGTTATATTCTTGTATATAGCGGGCAGTATTATAGTAGTTATATTCTTGTATATAGCTGGCAGTATTATAGTAGTTATATTCTTGTATATAGGGGGCAGTATTATAGTAGTTATATTCTTGTATAGGGGCAGTATTATAGTAGTTATATTCTTGTATATAGGGGGCAGTATTATAGTAGTTATATTCTTGTATATAGGGGGCAGTATTATAGTAGTTATATTCTTGTATATAGAGGCAGTATTATAGTAGTTATATTCTTGTATATAGGGAGCAGTATTATAGTAGTTATATTCTTGTATACAAGGGGCAGTATTATAGTAGTTATATTCTTGTATATAGGGAGCAGTATTATAGTAGTTATATTCTTGTATATAGGGGGCAGTATTATAGTAGTTATATTCTTGTATATAGGGGCAGTATTATAGTAGTTATATTCTTGTATATAGGGCAGTATTATAGTAGTTATATTCTTGTATATAGCGGCAGTATTATAGTAGTTATATTCTTGTATATAGCGGCAGTATTATAGTAGTTATATTCTTGTATATAGGGGCAGTATTATAGTAGTTACATTCTTGTATATAGGAGCAGTATTATAGTAGTTATATTCTTGTATATAGGAGCAGTATTATAGTAGTTCTATTCTTGTCCATAGGAGAGGATAGACGTGTGCTTGTGAGCTCCCTGTTAGGACTATGCATGGCTTCTGACCCAGGTGGAGGGGAGGGGTCCTGGGCTGATGATCCTGGGAAAGCCCAGAGTCTGCAGTTTGACCTGCAGCATGGAGATGGTGGAGGTGATGATCTGGAAATGGTGGCTGGTGAGTCAACTGAATCTCATGATGTTGGTGAATTGTGCACAAAAATGACAAAGAAAAATATCTTTAAAATGGAAATGCAAGTTCGCAAATTGAGAACTGAAATTAACCAAGAGACTGATCCAAAGGCAAAGCTGATGAAATGTGAGTGTCTGGATGTTTGCACACGTGAGCTGGTGATATTGAAGGAGAGATTGCAGAAAGAATCATGCACAGTACCCAAAATAAAGAACTGGGCAGTTGAGAACAAAAGGGAGACCAGAGCCCAAACTGTTAAGAGAAAAAATATCATTGCAAAAAAAGACACTGACTATAATATTGTGGCACAGGGAAACCCTGGAAGATATGAGTGTGCAGTGGCTGGAGGATCAGATCTCTCATCATGTGTGAGGTCTGTGCAATCAGCCAACACAAATGCTGCTAAAGCTGCAGAGAAATTTGTGCCAGCTGACGAGGGGTTAACTGCAGTAGACTCTATGTGCAGTACAGATGAAGTGAATGCGAGTGGCACTCCTGGGAGTGAGCAAGAAAGTGCCGCATATACTGACATTGTAAGTGAGACCTCGCTCAGCGCGGTGATTGACAGTCTGATATCGGATGAACCAGCGGCACAGGCTGAGGCGGACATTGCAGACCCTGTTCTGGAGGTTCAGCCGTCCGCAGTGTCAGTGAATGGAGTGCAGGTTACACAGCGATCAGGAGCAGACACAGGAGGTTCTGCAGTACAATCAGCTGAGGAGAGGTCCAGTCCTGACCCACCTGCTGACAGACCTCAGTACAGGAGACTGTTCTCCAGCGTCACAAGACCGACTAACCCCGCACCTCAAAGGAGAAACGCGGTCAGAATCAGGTACTCAGGACCAGAGGAAAACCTCCCCTCCAGACTCCACATTGGGAAAGTTTTGCTGAAGGAGTTTATGAAGTTTAAAGCTTCTGAGGTGTTCGCTCTGATCCACGTTCCCTCCAGCAGGAATTATGACATCAGTTTCAAGCTGCAATATAGTCTAGACTTGTTCTGGAGTATTTATAACGATACAAAGGAGCACGCGATGTGGGAGCATCTACATGTCATCCAGCTGACTAAACCCCAGGTAGTCACCGCCACCGTCCTGTTCCAGTCTGAGGTGGTGGCTCTGGCAGATTTGCAGCACTGGTTGAGCAGATATTGTGAGGTGAAGAGAGTGCCAACAAAGATCTATGATGAGGAGGAGATCTGGAATGGAGGATATTCTGTCAAGATCCAGCTGGTTCAGGAGAATGGAGTGACCAGACATCTGCCGCACTCCTTCTACCTGGGCTCGGAGAGAGGCGTATGTTACTACCCTGGTCAACCGCGACTGTGCCATAGATGTGGGGGCAGACACCTGGCATTCAACTGTTCCCGTATTAAGTGCTCACTATGTGGTCAGTTTGGGCATGTGAAGGACGATTGTACAGGACCTGTCATCTGTAACCTGTGCTTAGGACCTGGACATACATTCCGGGAGTGTCCACATGCAGAACATAATAAGGAGGAGACCTTTAAAGGAGCCATGGAGGAAGAGCAGGAGGATGTCTCCATATGTGTAGATATGACCCCAGAACCTGGAAGTCCCAACGATGATGTGAGCCAAAGTACCAGAGACCCTGCTCCAGGGACGAATGTCCCATCTGTGGATGCTGCACAAGTGTCACCAGCCACTGAAAATAGAGGTCATGCGAAAAGTAAAGTATCCAGTCACTCTGTCACCAAAACATCTAAACATCTGCCCAACACCAGTAAGGAACCAGCTGATCCAGCCGCAGCGACCAGTAAGGAACCAGCTGATCCAGCCGCAGTGACCAGTAAAAAACCAGCTGGGCCAGCAGCAGCGACCAGTAAAAAAACAGCTGATCCAGCCGCAGCAACTAGTATCGATGAGGAGGGATTTCAGATGGTTAAAAGGAGAAGTAAAACAGATGATTCTTCTAGGAAAAAAATCACTGCTGCAAAGAAATCACCGGAGTCTCCAGTGCTGGCGATAACTGGGGGACGTTACTGTGCGCTGGGGGAAGATGACCAGGAAGAAGAAGCAGAGATGGAGCAAGTTTCCTCACACAACCCAGATGACGAACCTCAGGATGAAGATGCTGACCCCCCAATGTCCACCAAAAGATGGGGTGTTACAGGACATAGTAGTGGAAGAAGGAAAAAAAGTAGGAAAGACATGTAACCAGGATGAGGCTGAAAATCACCTCCTATTAATGTGAAGAATAGGAGCAGGCGGCAGGCGATATTCCAGCGTCTGTCTGACGACAAAACCAATGTCCTCTTTATATAAGAGACTTATCTACAGAGTAATGTCCCTGCAGTCACCACATCTAGTGGGACAGTGAAACTCTCAGCTGCTGTATGGAGACTTCTAGCCCGAACTCAGTTCATATCATAGAGGTTTCCTATATGTCATAAATGTGGTGACCGTGTACCATCTGTGGTGTGCGCGATGCTGCCTGGTCACCAATAAAGAAGAACTCTCCTGTAATACTGTCTAGAATAATATCATGAAAAATAGTTGAAACAATCTATACTGGAGCAGTATTCATATATTATGGTTTGTTTAATTGTGATGTTATTAAGAGACAAATGTTTATTTTCTTTATCTGTTATGAGTGTATTGCAAAGATATTGTAATAATTTGTTGCAAGTTTTCAAATAAAAAAGATAATTATAGTAGTTATATTCTTGTATATAGGGGGCAGTATTATAGTAGTTATATTCCTGTATATAGGAGCAGTATTATAGTAGTTATATTCTTGTATATAGGGAGCAGTATTATAGTAGTTATATTCTTGTATATAGGGGCAGTATTATAGTAGTTATATTCTTGTATATAGAAGGCAGTATTATAGTAGTTATGTTCTTGTATATAGGGGGCAGTATTGTAGTAGTTATATTCTTGTATATAGGAGCAGTATTATAGTAGTTATATTTTTGTATATAGGGGCAGTATTATAGTAGTTATATTCTTGTATATAGGGGCAGTATTATAGTAGTTATATTCTTGTATATAGGGGACAGTATTATAGTAGTTATATTCTTGTATATAGGAGCAGTATTATAGTAGTTATATTCTTGTATATAGGGGACAGTATTATAGTAGTTATATTCTTGTATATAGGAGCAGTATTATAGTAGTTATATTCTTGTATATAGGAACAGTATTACAGTAGATATATTCTTGTATATAGGAGGTAGTATTATAGTTGTTATATTCTTGTATATAGGGGCAGTATTATAGTAGTTATATTCTTGTATATAAGAGCAGTATTATAGTAATTATATTCCTGTATATAGGGGGCAGTAATATAATAGTTATATTCTTGTATATAGGGTAGTATTATAGTAGTTATATTCTTGTATATAGGGGTAGTATTATAGTAGTTATAGTCTTGTATATAGGGGCAGTATTCTAGTAGTTATATTCCTGTATATAGGGGGCAGTATTATAGTAGTTATATTCTTGTATATAGGAGCAGTATTATAGTAGTTATATTCTTGTATATAGGAGCAGTATTATAGTAGATATATTCTTGTATATAGGAGGTAGTATTATAGTTGTTATATTCTTGTATATAGGGGGCAGTATTATAGTAGTTATATTCTTGTATATAAGAGCAGTATTATAGTAATTATATTCCTGTATATAGGGGGCAGTATTATAATAGTTATATTCTTGTATATAGGGCAGTATTATAGTAGTTATATTCTTGTATATAGGGCTAGTATTATAGTAGTTATAGTCTTGTATATAGGGGCAGTATTCTAGTAGTTATATTCCTGTATATAGGGGGCAGTATTATAGTAGTTATATTCTTGTATATAGGAGCAGTATTATAGTAGTTATATTCCTGTATATAGGGGGCAGTATTATAGTAGTTATATTCTTGTATATAGGGGCAGTATTATAGTAGTTATATTCTTGTATATAGGGGGCAGTATTATAGTAGTTATATTCTTGTATATAGGGGAAGTATTATAGTAGTTATATTCTTTTATATACGAGCAGTATTATAGTAGTTATATTCCTGTATATAGGGGGCAGTATTATAATAGTTATATTCTTGTATATAGGGGGCAGTATTATAGTAGTTATATTCTTGTATATAGGAGCAGTATTATAGTAATTATATTCCTGTATATAGGGGGCAGTATTATAATAGTTATATTCTTGTATATAGGGCAGTATTATAGTAGTTATATTCTTGTATATAGGGGTAGTATTATAGTAGTTATATTCCTGTATATAGGGGGCAGTATTATAGTAGTTATATTCTTGTATATAGGAGCAGTATTATAGTAGTTATATTCCTGTATATAGGGGCAGTATTATAGTAGTTATATTCTTGTATATAGGGGCAGTATTATAGTAGTTATATTCTTGTATATAGGGGGCAGTATTATAGTAGTTATATTCTTGTATATAGGGGAAGTATTATAGTAGTTATATTCTTTTATATACGAGCAGTATTATAGTAGTTATATTCCTGTATATAGGGGGCAGTATTATAATAGTTATATTCTTGTATATAGGGGGCAGTATTATAGTAGTTATATTCTTGTATATAGGAGCAGTATTATAGTAATTATATTCCTGTATATAGGGGGCAGTATTATAATAGTTATATTCTTGTATATAGGGCAGTATTATAGTAGTTATATTCTTGTATATAGGGGTAGTATTATAGTAGTTATAGTCTTGTATATAGGGGCAGTATTCTAGTAGTTATATTCTTGATTATAGGGCAGTATTATAGTAGTTATATTCTTGTATATAGGGGCAGTATTATAGTAGTTATATTCTTGTGTATAGGGGCCAGTATTATAGTAGTTATATTCTTGTATATAGGGGGCAGTATTATAGTAATTATATTCTTGTATATAGGAGCAGTATTATAGTAGTTATATTCTTGTATATAGGGAGCAGTATTATAGTAGTTATATTCTGTATATAGGGGGCAGTATTATAGTAGATATATTGCTCTATATAGGGGCAGTATTATAGTAGTTATGTTCTTGTATATAGGAGCAGTATTATAGTAGTTATATTATTGTATATAGGGGCAGTATTATAGTAGTTATATTCTTGTATATAGGGGCAGTATTACAGTAGTTATATTCTTGTATATAGGGACAGTATTATAGTATTTATATTCTTGTGTATAGGGGCAGTATTATAGTATTTATATTCCTGTATATAGAAGCAGTATTATAGTAGTTATATTCTTGTATATAGGGGCAGTATTATAGTAGTTATATTCTTGTATATAGGGGCAGTATTATAGTAGTTATATTCTTGTATACAGGGGCAGTATTATAGGTGTTATATTCTTGTATATAGGGGGCAGTAGTATAGTAGTTATATTCTGTATATAGGGGGCAGTATTATAGTAGTTATATTCTTGTATATAGGAGCAGTATTATAGTAGTTATATTCTTGTACATAGAAGCAGTATTATAGTAGTTATATTCTTGTATATAGGAGCAGTATTATAGTAGTTATATTCTTGTATATAGGAGCAGTATTATAGTAGTTATCTTCTTGTATATAGGGGGCAGTATTATAGTAGTTATATTCTTGTATATAGGAGCAGTATTATAGTAGTTATATTCTTGTATATAGGGGCAGTATTATAGTAGTTATATTCTTGTATATAGGGGCAGTATTATAGTAGTTATATTCTTGTATATAGGAGCAGTATTATAGTAGTTATATTCTTGTATATAGGAGCAGTATTATAGTAGTTATATTCTTGTATATAGGAGCAGTATTATAGTAGTTATATTCTTGTATATAGGAGCAGTATTATAGTAGTTATATTCTTGTATATAGGGGCAGTATTATAGTAGTTATATTCTTGTATATAGGGGCAGTATTATAGTAGTTATAGTCTTGTATATAGGGGCAGTATTATAATAGTTATATTCTTGTATATAGTAGCAGTATTATAGTAGATATATTCCTGTATATAGGAGCAGTATTATAATAGTTATATTCTTGTATATAGGAGCAGTATTATAGTTGTTATATTCTTGTATATAGGGGGGCAGTATTATAGTAGTTTATTCTTGTATATAGGGGCAGTATTATAGTAGTTATATTCTTGTATATAGGGGCAGTATTATAGTAGTTATATTCTTGTATATAGGAGCAGTATTATAGTAGTTATATTCTTGTATATAGGGGACAGTATTATAGTAGTTATATTCTTGTATATAGGGGCAGTATTATAGTAGTTATATTCTTGTATATAGGGGCAGTATTATAGTAGTTATATTCTTGTATATAGGGGCAGTATTATAGTAGTTATATTCTTGTATATAGGAGCAGTATTATAGTAGTTATATTCTTGTATATAGGGGGCAGTATTATAGTAGTTATATTCTTGTATATAGGGGGCAGTATTATGGTAGTTATATTCTTGTATATAGGAGTCAGTATTATAGTAGTTATATTCTTGTATATAGGAGCAGTATTATAGTAGTTATATTCTTGTATATAGGGGCAGTATTATAGTAGTTATATTCTTGTATATAGGAGCAGTATTGTAGTAGTTATATTCCTGTATATAGGGGGCAGTATTATAATAGTTATATTCTTGTATATAGGGCAGTATTATAGTAGTTATATTCTTGTATATAGGGGTAGTATTATAGTAGTTATATTCTTGTATATAGGAGGTAGTATTATAGTTGTTATATTCTTGTATATAGGGTGCAGTATTATAGTAGTTATATTCTTCTATATAGGAGCAGTATTATAGTAGTTATATTCCTGTATATAGGGGGCAGTATTATAATAGTTATATTCTTGTATATAGGGCAGTATTATAGTAGTTATATTCTTGTATATAGGGGTAGTATTATAGTAGTTATATTCTTGTATATAGGGGCAGTATTATAGTAGTTATATTCTTGTATATAGGGGCAGTATTATAGTAGTTATATTCCTGTATATAGGGGCAGTATTATAGTAGTTATATTCTTGTATATAGGGGCAGTATTATAGTAGTAATATTCTTGTATATAGGGGGCAGTATTATAGTAGTTATATTCTTGTATATAGGGGAAGTATTATAGTAGTTATATTCTTGTATATAGGATCAGTATTATAGTAGTTATATTCCTGTATATAAGGGGCAGTATTATAATAGTTATATTCTTGTATATAGGGGGCAGTATTGTAGTAGTTATATTCTTGTATATAGGAGCAGTATTATAGTAGTTATATTTTTGTATATAGGGGCAGTATTATAGTAGTTATATTCTTGTATATAGGGGCAGTATTATAGTAGTTATATTCTTGTATATAGGGGACAGTATTATAGTAGTTATATTCTTGTATATAGGAGCAGTATTATAGTAGTTATATTCTTGTATATAGGGGACAGTATTATAGTAGTTATATTCTTGTATATAGGAGCAGTATTATAGTAGTTATATTCTTGTATATAGGAGCAGTATTATAGTAGATATATTCTTGTATATAGGAGGTAGTATTATAGTTGTTATATTCTTGTATATAGGGGGCAGTATTATAGTAGTTATATTCTTGTATATAGGAGCAGTATTATAGTAATTATATTCCTGTATATAGGGGGCAGTATTATAATAGTTATATTCTTGTATATAGGGCAGTATTATAGTAGTTATATTCTTGTATATAGGGGTAGTATTATAGTAGTTATATTCTTGTATATAGGGGCAGTATTATAGTAGTTATATTCTTGTATATAGGGGACAGTATTATAGTAGTTATATTCTTGTATATAGGAGCAGTATTATAGTAGTTATATTCTTGTATATAGGAACAGTATTACAGTAGATATATTCTTGTATATAGGAGGTAGTATTATAGTTGTTATATTCTTGTATATAGGGGGCAGTATTATAGTAGTTATATTCTTGTATATAAGAGCAGTATTATAGTAATTATATTCCTGTATATAGGGGGCAGTAATATAATAGTTATATTCTTGTATATAGGGTAGTATTATAGTAGTTATATTCTTGTATATAGGGGTAGTATTATAGTAGTTATAGTCTTGTATATAGGGGCAGTATTCTAGTAGTTATATTCCTGTATATAGGGGGCAGTATTATAGTAGTTATATTCTTGTATATAGGAGCAGTATTATAGTAGTTATATTCTTGTATATAGGAGCAGTATTATAGTAGATATATTCTTGTATATAGGAGGTAGTATTATAGTTGTTATATTCTTGTATATAGGGGGCAGTATTATAGTAGTTATATTCTTGTATATAAGAGCAGTATTATAGTAATTATATTCCTGTATATAGGGGGCAGTATTATAATAGTTATATTCTTGTATATAGGGCAGTATTATAGTAGTTATATTCTTGTATATAGGGCTAGTATTATAGTAGTTATAGTCTTGTATATAGGGGCAGTATTCTAGTAGTTATATTCCTGTATATAGGGGGCAGTATTATAGTAGTTATATTCTTGTATATAGGAGCAGTATTATAGTAGTTATATTCCTGTATATAGGGGGCAGTATTATAGTAGTTATATTCTTGTATATAGGGGCAGTATTATAGTAGTTATATTCTTGTATATAGGGGGCAGTATTATAGTAGTTATATTCTTGTATATAGGGGAAGTATTATAGTAGTTATATTCTTTTATATACGAGCAGTATTATAGTAGTTATATTCCTGTATATAGGGGGCAGTATTATAATAGTTATATTCTTGTATATAGGGGGCAGTATTATAGTAGTTATATTCTTGTATATAGGAGCAGTATTATAGTAATTATATTCCTGTATATAGGGGGCAGTATTATAATAGTTATATTCTTGTATATAGGGCAGTATTATAGTAGTTATATTCTTGTATATAGGGGTAGTATTATAGTAGTTATATTCCTGTATATAGGGGGCAGTATTATAGTAGTTATATTCTTGTATATAGGAGCAGTATTATAGTAGTTATATTCCTGTATATAGGGGGCAGTATTATAGTAGTTATATTCTTGTATATAGGGGCAGTATTATAGTAGTTATATTCTTGTATATAGGGGACAGTATTATAGTAGTTATATTCTTGTATATAGGGGAAGTATTATAGTAGTTATATTCTTTTATATACGAGCAGTATTATAGTAGTTATATTCCTGTATATAGGGGGCAGTATTATAATAGTTATATTCTTGTATATAGGGGGCAGTATTATAGTAGTTATATTCTTGTATATAGGAGCAGTATTATAGTAATTATATTCCTGTATATAGGGGGCAGTATTATAATAGTTATATTCTTGTATATAGGGCAGTATTATAGTAGTTATATTCTTGTATATAGGGGTAGTATTATAGTAGTTATAGTCTTGTATATAGGGGCAGTATTCTAGTAGTTATATTCTTGATTATAGGGGCAGTATTATAGTAGTTATATTCTTGTATATAGGGGCAGTATTATAGTAGTTATATTCTTGTGTATAGGGGCCAGTATTATAGTAGTTATATTCTTGTATATAGGGGGCAGTATTATAGTAATTATATTCTTGTATATAGGAGCAGTATTATAGTAGTTATATTCTTGTATATAGGGAGCAGTATTATAGTAGTTATATTCTTGTATATAGGGGGCAGTATTATAGTAGATATATTGCTCTATATAGGGGCAGTATTATAGTAGTTATGTTCTTGTATATAGGAGCAGTATTATAGTAGTTATATTATTGTATATAGGGGCAGTATTATAGTAGTTATATTCTTGTATATAGGGGCAGTATTACAGTAGTTATATTCTTGTATATAGGGGACAGTATTATAGTATTTATATTCTTGTGTATAGGGGCAGTATTATAGTATTTATATTCCTGTATATAGAAGCAGTATTATAGTAGTTATATTCTTGTATATAGGGGCAGTATTATAGTAGTTATATTCTTGTATATAGGGGCAGTATTATAGTAGTTATATTCTTGTATACAGGGGCAGTATTATAGGTGTTATATTCTTGTATATAGGGGGCAGTAGTATAGTAGTTATATTCTTGTATATAGGGGGCAGTATTATAGTAGTTATATTCTTGTATATAGGAGCAGTATTATAGTAGTTATATTCTTGTACATAGAAGCAGTATTATAGTAGTTATATTCTTGTATATAGGAGCAGTATTATAGTAGTTATATTCTTGTATATAGGAGCAGTATTATAGTAGTTATATTCTTGTATATAGGGGGCAGTATTATAGTAGTTATATTCTTGTATATAGGAGCAGTATTATAGTAGTTATATTCTTGTATATAGGGGCAGTATTATAGTAGTTATATTCTTGTATATAGGGGCAGTATTATAGTAGTTATATTCTTGTATATAGGAGCAGTATTATAGTAGTTATATTCTTGTATATAGGAGCAGTATTATAGTAGTTATATTCTTGTATATAGGAGCAGTATTATAGTAGTTATATTCTTGTATATAGGAGCAGTATTATAGTAGTTATATTCTTGTATATAGGGGCAGTATTATAGTAGTTATATTCTTGTATATAGGGGCAGTATTATAGTAGTTATAGTCTTGTATATAGGGGCAGTATTATAATAGTTATATTCTTGTATATAGTAGCAGTATTATAGTAGATATATTCCTGTATATAGGAGCAGTATTATAATAGTTATATTCTTGTATATAGGAGCAGTATTATAGTTGTTATATTCTTGTATATAGGGGGGCAGTATTATAGTAGTTATATTCTTGTATATAGGGGCAGTATTATAGTAGTTATATTCTTGTATATAGGGGCAGTATTATAGTAGTTATATTCTTGTATATAGGAGCAGTATTATAGTAGTTATATTCTTGTATATAGGGGACAGTATTATAGTAGTTATATTCTTGTATATAGGGGCAGTATTATAGTAGTTATATTCTTGTATATAGGGGCAGTATTATAGTAGTTATATTCTTGTATATAGGGGCAGTATTATAGTAGTTATATTCTTGTATATAGGAGCAGTATTATAGTAGTTATATTCTTGTATATAGGGGCAGTATTATAGTAGTTATATTCTTGTATATAGGAGCAGTATTGTAGTAGTTATATTCCTGTATATAGGGGGCAGTATTATAATAGTTATATTCTTGTATATAGGGCAGTATTATAGTAGTTATATTCTTGTATATAGGGGTAGTATTATAGTAGTTATATTCTTGTATATAGGAGGTAGTATTATAGTTGTTATATTCTTGTATATAGGGGGCAGTATTATAGTAGTTATATTCTTCTATATAGGAGCAGTATTATAGTAGTTATATTCCTGTATATAGGGGGCAGTATTATAATAGTTATATTCTTGTATATAGGGCAGTATTATAGTAGTTATATTCTTGTATATAGGGGTAGTATTATAGTAGTTATATTCTTGTATATAGGGGCAGTATTATAGTAGTTATATTCTTGTATATAGGGGCAGTATTATAGTAGTTATATTCCTGTATATAGAGGGCAGTATTATAGTAGTTATATTCTTGTATATAGGGGCAGTATTATAGTAGTAATATTCTTGTATATAGGGGGCAGTATTATAGTAGTTATATTCTTGTATATAGGGGAAGTATTATAGTAGTTATATTCTTGTATATAGGATCAGTATTATAGTAGTTATATTCCTGTATATAAGGGGCAGTATTATAATAGTTATATTCTTGTATATAGGGGGCAGCATTATAGTAGTTATATTCTTGTATATAGGGGCAGTATTATAGTAGTTATATTCTTGTATATAGGGGGCAGTATTATAGTAGTTATATTCTTGTATATAGGGGTAGTATTATAGTAGTTATATTCTTGTATATAGGGGCAGTATTATAGTAGTTATATTCTTGTATATAGGGGGCAGTATTATAGTAGTTATATTCCTGTATATAGGGGGCAGTATTATAGTAGTTATATTCTTGTATATAGGGGCAGTATTATAGTAGTTATATTCTTGTATATAGGGGGCAGTATTATAGTAGTTATATTCTTGTATATAGGGGAAGTATTATAGTAGTTATATTCTTGTATATAAGAGCAGTATTATAGTAGTTATATTCCTGTATATAGGGGGCAGTATTATAATAGTTATATTCTTGTATATAGGGGCAGTATTATAGTAGTTATATTCTTGTATATAGGGGTAGTATTATAGTAGTTATATTCTTGTATATAGGGGCAGTATTCTAGTAGTTATATTCCTGTATATAGGGGGCAGTATTATAGTAGTTATATTCTTGTATATAGGGGAAGTATTATAGTAGTTATATTCTTGTATATAGGAGCAGTATTATAGTAGTTATATTCCTGTATATAGGGGGCAGTATTATAATAGTTATATTCTTGTATATAGGAGCAGTATTATAGTAGTTATATTCTTGTATATAGGGGCAGTATTATAGTAGTTATATTCTTGTATATAGGGAGCAGTATTATAGTAGTTATATTCTTGTATATAGGGGGCAGTATTATAGTAGATATATTGCTCTATATAGGGGCAGTATTATAGTAGTTATGTTCTTGTATATAGGAGCAGTATTATAGTAGTTATATTATTGTATATAGGGGCAGTATTATAGTAGTTATATTCTTGTATATAGGGGCAGTATTACCGTAGTTATATTCTTGTATATAGGGGACAGTATTATAGTATTTATATTCTTGTATATAGGGGCAGTATTATAGTATTTATATTCCTGTATATAGAAGCAGTATTATAGTAGTTATATTCTTGTATATAGGGGCAGTATTATAGTAGTTATATTCTTGTATATAGGGCAGTATTATAGTAGTTATATTCTTGTATATAGGGGCAGTATTATAGTAGTTATATTCTTGTATATAGGGAGCAGTATTATAGTAGTTATATTCTTGTATATAGAGGCAGTATTATAGTAGTTATATTCTTGTATATAGGGGCAGTATTATAGTAGTTATATTCTTGTATATAGGGACAGTATTATAGTCGTTACATTCTTGTATATAGGGGCAGTATTATAGTAGTTATATTCTTGTATATAGGGGCAGTATTATAGTAGTTATATTCTTGTATACAGGGGCAGTATTATAGTAGTTATATTCTTGTATATAGGGGGCAGTATTATAGTAGTTATATTCTTGTATATAGGGGCAGTATTATAGTAGTTATATTCTTGTATATAGGGGGCAGTATTAGGCTGGGTTCACACGTGGCGGAATTTCACTTAAATTCCGCTACGGACACTCCGCAGCGTTAATCCGCAGCGGAGCCATTTGTCCATTGACTTCCACTTTAATTTAGCAGTGTTCGTTTAGACGATGCGTAAAATTCTGCTGCGGAGCATAGGCTGCGGAGCGGAATTTGGTGTCCGCAGCATGCTCTGTCTGTTGCGGAGCAGTGGCGGACTCATGGCGGAATTTCTCCATTGACTTCAATGGAGATTCTAATTTCCGCAATGAAGTCCGCAGCTGTCATGCACATGTTATGTGTGCTGCGGATGCGTCTTGCTTTTTTAACTTGACATTTCTTCATTCTGGCTGGACCTATGTATTTCTAGGTCTACAGCCAGATTGAGGAAGTCAATGGGGCTCCCGGAATGACGGGAGCGTTGCTAGGAGACGTCTGTAAATAGTCACTGTCCAGGGTGCTGAAAGAGTTAAGCGATCGGCAGTAACTGTTTCTGCACCCGGGACAGTGACTACCGATCCCAATATACAGCAACCTGTAAAAAAATATAAGTTCATACTTACCGAGAACTCCCTGCTTCTGTCTCCAGTCCGGCCTCCCAGGATGACGTTTCAGTCTAAGTGACGGCTGCAGCCAATCACAGGCCAAGCACAGGCTGCAGCGGTCACATGGACTGGCGCGTCATCCAGGGAGGTCGGGCTGGATGCCGAAAGAGGGACGCGTCACCAAGACAACGGCCGGTAAGTATGAAATTCGTTTACTTTCACTAGGGAAAGTGCTGTCCCTTCTCTCTATCCTGCACTGATAGGGAGAAGGGAAGCACTTTTCCCGCAGTCCGCAGCAGCTAGTCCGCATCAATTTACTGCACATTTTGGGCAGATCCGCAGCCGTAATCCGCAACCCGGATTAGGTGCGGCATTGATGCGGACAGTTGCGGAGGAAATCTGCCACGTGTGGCCATGCCCTTATAGTAGTTATAGTCTTGTATATAGGGGCAGTATTATAGTAGTTATATTCTTGTATATAGGAGTAGTATTATAGTAGTTATATTCTTGTATATAGGGGCAGTATTATAGTAGTTATATTCTTGTATATAGGGGCAGTATTATAGTAGTTATATTCTTGTATATAGGGGGCAGTATTATAGTAGTTATATTCTTGTATATAGGGGCAGTATTATAGTAGTTATATTCTTGTATATAGGGGGCAGTATTATAGTAGTTATATTCTTGTATATAGGGGCAGTATTATAGTAGTTATATTCTTGTATATAGGGGCAGTATTATAGTAGTTATATTCTTGTATATAGGGGGCAGTATAATAGTAGTTATATTCTTGTATATAGGGGCAGTATTATAGTAGTTATAGTCTTGTATATAGGGGCAGTATTATAGTAGTTATATTCTTGTATATAGGGGCAGTATTAGGGCATGACCACACATGGCGGAATTCCTCCGCAACTGTCCGCATCAATGCCGCACAGAATCTGCGTTGCAGATTCTGCAGCGGATCTGCAC
This sequence comes from Rhinoderma darwinii, assembly GCF_050947455.1. NCBI lineage: Eukaryota > Metazoa > Chordata > Amphibia > Anura > Rhinodermatidae > Rhinoderma > Rhinoderma darwinii. The sequence goes on along the minus strand of NC_134696.1, from coordinate 99,284,491 downwards.
AAAATGTGCAGAAAATTGATGCGGACTGGCCGCTGCGGACTGCAGGAAAAGTGCTTCTCTTCTCCCTATTCAGTGCAGGATAGAGAGAAGGGACAGCACTTTCCCTAGTGAAAGTCAAAGAATTTCATACTTACCGCCCGTTGTCTTGGTGACGCGTCCCTCTTTCGGCATCCGGCCCGACCTCCCTGGATGACGCACCAGTCCATGTGACCGCTGCAGCCTGTGCTTGGCCTGTGATTGGCTGCAGCCGTCACTTACACTGAAACGTCATCCTGGGAGGCCGGACTGGAGACAGACGCAGGGAGTTCTCGGTAAGTATGAACTTATATTTTTTTTTACAGATACATGTATATTGAGATCGGTAGTCACTGTCCCGGGTGCAGAAACAGTTACTGCTGATCGCGTAACTCTTTCAGCACCCTGGACAGTGACTATTTACAGACGTCTCCTAGCAACGCTCCCGTCATTACGGGAGCCCCATTGACTTCCTCAGTCTGGCTGTAGACCTAGAAATACATAGGTCCAGCCAGAATGAAGAAATGTCATGGTAGTAAAAACAATACGCTCCGCAGCACACATAAGATCTGCGGACTTCATTGCGGAATTTTGACTCTCCATTGAAGTCAATGGAGAAATTCCGCCATGAGTCCGCAACCAGTCCGCCACTGCTCCGCAACAGACAGAGCATGCTGCGGACACCAAATTCCGCTCCGCAGCCTATGCTCCGCAGCGGAATTGTACGCATCGTGTAAACGAACACTGCTAAATTAAAGTGAAAGTCAATGGAGAAACGGCTCCGCTGCGGATTAACGCTGCGGAGTGTCCGCAGCGGAATTTAAGTGAAATTCCGCTATGTGTGAACCCGCCCTTATAGTAGTTATAATCTTGTATATAGGGGGCATTATTATAGTAGTTATATTCTTGTATATAGGAGACGTATTATAGTAGTTATATTCTTGTATATAGGGGGCAGTATTATAGTCGTTATATTCTTGTCCATAGGAGAGGATAGACGTGTGCTTGTGAGCTCCCTGTTAGGACTATGCATGGCTTCTGACCCAGGTGGAGGGGAGGGGTCCTGGGCTGATGATCCTGGGAAAGCCCAGAGTCTGCAGTTTGACCTGCAGCATGGAGATGGTGGAGGTGATGATCTGGAAATGGTGGCTGGTGAGTCAACTGAATCTCATGATGTTGGTGAATTGTGCACAAAAATGACAAAGAAAAATATCTTTAAAATGGAAATGCAAGTTCGCAAATTGAGAACTGAAATTAACCAAGAGACTGATCCAAAGGCAAAGCTGATGAAATGTGAGTGTCTTGATGTTTGCACACGTGAGCTGGTGATATTGAAGGAGAGATTGCAGAAAGACTCATGCACAGTGCCCAAAATAAAGAACCGGGCAATGGAGAATAAAAGGGAGACTAGAGCCCAAACTGTGAAGAGAAAAAATATCATTGCAAAAAAAGACACTGACTATAAGACTGTGTATAATATTGTGGAGCAGGGAAACCCTGGAAGATATGAGTGTGCAGTGGCTGGAGGATCACATCTCTCATCATGTGTGGGGTCTGTGCAATCAGTGAACAAAAATGCTGCTAAAGCTGCAGAGAAATGTGTGCCAGCTGACGAGGGGTTAACTGCAGTAGACTCTATGTGCAGTACTGATGAAGTAAATGCGAGTGGCACTCCTGGGAGTGAGCAAGAAAGTGCCTCATGTCCTGACATTATAAGTGAGACCTCGCTCACCGCGGTGATTGACAGTCTGATATCTGATGAACCAGCGGCACAGGCTGAGGCGGACATTGCAGACCCTGTGCTGGAGGTTCAGCCGTCCGCAGTGTCAGTGAATGGAGTGCAGGTTACACAGCGATCAGGAGCAGACACAGGAGGATCTGCAGTACAATCAGCTGAGGAGAGGTCCAGTCCTGACCCACCTGCTGACAGACCTCAGTACAGGAGACTGTTCTCCAGCGTCACAAGACCGACTAACCCCACACCTCAGAGGAGGAACGCGGTCAGAATCAGGTACTCAGGACCAGAGGAAAACATCCCTTCCAGACTCTACATTGGGAAAGTTTTGTTGAAGGAGTTTATGAAGTTTAAAGCTTCTGAGGTGTTCGCTCTGATCCACGTTCCCTCCAGCAGGAATTATGACATCAGTTTCAAGCTGCAATATAGTCTAGACTTGTTCTGGAGTATTTATAACGATACAAAGGAGCACGCGATGTGGGAGCATCTACATGTCATCCAGCTGACTAAACCCCAGGTAGTCACCGCCACCGTCCTGTTCCAGTCTGAGGTGGTGGCTCTGGCAGATTTGCAGCACTGGTTGAGCAGATATTGTGAGGTGAAGAGACTGCCAACAAAGATCTATGATGAGGAGGAGATCTGGAATGGAGGATATTCTGTCAAGATCCAGCTGGTTCAGGAGAATGGAGTGACCAGACATCTGCCGCACTCCTTCTACCTGGGCTCGGAGAGAGGCATATGTTACTACCCTGGTCAACCGCGACGGTGCCATAGATGTGGGGGCAGACACCTGGCGTTCAACTGTTCCCGTATTAAGTGCTCACTATGTGGTCAGTTTGGGCATGTGAAGGACGAGTGTACAGGACCTGTCATCTGTAACCTGTGCTTAGGACCTGGACATACATTCCGGGAGTGTCCACATGCAGAACATAATAAAGAGGAGACCTTTAAAGAAGCCATGGAGGAAGAGCAGGAGGATGTCTCCATATGTGTAGATACAACCCCAGAACCTGGAAGCCCCAGCGATGATGTAAGCCGAAGTACCAGAGACCCTGCTCCAGGGACGAATGTCCCATCTGTGGATGCTGCAGAAGTGTCACCAGCCACTGAAAATAGAGGTCATGCTAAAAGTAAAATATCCAGTCACTCTGTCACCAAAACATCTAAAAATCTGCCCAACACCATTAAGGAACCAGCTGATCCAGCTGCAGCGACCAGTAAGGAACCAGCTGATCCAGCTGCAGCGACCAGTAAAAAACCAGCTGATCTAGTCGCAGCGACCAGTAAAGAACCAGCTGATCCAGCCGCAGCGACTAGTATGGATGAGGAGGGATTTCAGACGGTTAAAAGGAGAAGTAAAACAGATGATTCTTCGAGGAAAAAAATCACTGCTGCAAAGAAATCACCGGAGTCTCCAGTGCTGGCGATAACGGGGGGACGTTACTGTGCGCTGGGAGAAGATGACCAGGAAGAAGAAGCAGAGATGGAGCAAGTCTCCTCACGCAACCCAGACGACGAACCTCAGGATGAAGACTCTGACCCCCCAATGTCCACCAAAAGATGGGGTGTAACGGGACATAGCAGTGGAAGAAGGAAAAAAAGTAGGAAAGATCTGTAACCAGGATGATGCTGAAAATCACCTCCATCAATGTGAACAGTGTGAAGAATAGGAGCAGGCGGCAGGCGATATTCCAGCGTCTGTCTGACGACAAATCTGACATCATCTTTATACAAGAGACTTATCTGAAGAGCAATGCTCAGGTGTACGCAGCCAAGAGAGACTGGAGACACGGACCATCATTCTGGTCCTTTGGACTGGAACGAAATGATGGCGTAGGAATTCTATTTAATAATATGGATGTACAAGTGGAGAAAGTCCTGGAGCTCTGCTCCGGCCGCTGCCTGATGCTGGACTTTACCCTGGACACTGTACATTATAGAGTCATTAATATCTATGCCCAGCAAACCAGGAAAGAGAGGAGGGAATTATTCCAAAATATTAAGCCCTATTGTTTTACTTCTAAGGTCTTTATTTTGAGTGGTGACTTCAATAGTGTCTCCAGTAATGTGGATCGTTCCAGTAGTCACAAAAGATTGAGATATGATGAAAATTTTCTCAATAGTCTAGTCCAGCAGGCTCATTTAGTGGACCCCTATGGTCTACATTGTAGTCGTAAAGCCTACACTTATCATAAGGGAGGTCATGCAAGCAGAATAGACCGTGTGTACATTAAGAAAGAATTGAAGTGTTCTCAGTATAGGATAAGTCCTATAGAGTTCTCCGACCATTGTATGGTGAGTGTAACGCTGGATCTGGACGATGCTGTGGTCTATGGTAAGGGCTACTGGAAGGTAAATAGCTCTGCGCTCCAGGATCCACAGTTTAAAGAGTCCTTTATCACATTTTATAACGACCGGAGAACTACCCAGTGTATGTGCGATGATACAGCGGAGTGGTGGGAGGACATGAAAAGAGACATCAAGCAGTTTATTATAAGAGCTGCAAAGAGACGGAGTAATATGGAGTATATGAGGTATTCTGCCCTGAGACTGCTACTGAGCCGTCTATATAGTAAGATGAATAGTGGAGAGCAGGTAGACTGAGAGAGCGTCCGCCAGATAAAGCAGAAGATGAGACAGCTGCAGTATGATCGCCTCAAGTCTCTGAAGGCAGAAGGCCAGTTTGATAGTTGGGGGGTTCATACCCCAGATCCCTTTATTGCCTGTAAGAACCGGGTTAGTAAGAAACGTCTGGTGAGTCTATTAGATGAGAACGGGATGGAGCAATCAGAACAGAAAAAACTTCATAAAATCATTGGAAATTATTATGGAAAACTGTTTGAAGGGAGTCAGATTAGAGATGGCGACATAAAGGCCTATCTGAAGAGTGTGACCCTGCCAAAATTAGATCCAGCGCAGGCAGATGGCATGGCTGACCCTATATCTGAGGAGGAGGTAAAGAGGAGCATCGACTCCTTAAAAACCAAGAAGAGTCCTGGTCTGGACGGCCTGACCAGCGAGTTTTATAAGGAGTTCAGGGATTTATTGGCCCCTGACCTGGTGCAGGTATATAATGATTGCCTCTCTGCTGGGAAACTTTTACAATCGCAGTATAAATCTGTTCTAGTTCTCCTAGCAAAGAAGGGAAATCAGAAAGATTTAAAAAATTGGCGTCCATTGTCCCTGCTGAACACGGATTATAAAATCCTGGCCAAGATCTAGTATTACAGGCTGAGTGAGGTGGCGGATGATCTCATCATCCCTAATCAGACGTGTGGTGTGAAAGGCCGGACTATAGAGGACTCCTTGCTGCTGATGAGAGAATCCATGACTTATATTAAGCAGCATGAGGTGGGGACATATATAGTAGGCTTAGACCAGAGTAAGGCCTTTGATAGAGTCCATCATGACTACCTGTATCAGGTGTTGTTGGAGTACGGCCTTCCTGCGCAGTTTGTACAATGGCTGCAGGTTCTGTATAAGGAGGCAGTTAGCCGGCCTCTGATTAATGGTCACTTGGCAGACGCCTTCAGTATAAAGTCGGGTGTGCGGCAAGGCTGCCCTCTCAGCCCATTATTATATGTGTTTAGTCTGGATCCATTTTTAAGGAAATTGCAGGACAATAAAAAGTTTATGGGGTTGAAATGTCATTTGCAGAATAAAGTAGAGGAGATAAAGTTCTGCGCCTATGCGGATGACGTGACGGTCATGTTGTCTTCTGCTGGTGACTGTGCAGCTCTACAGCAAGAGATAGCCAGGTTTTCCCAGGTGTCTAATTCTGCTGTGAATATGGAGAAGAGCGAGGCCTTGTGGTTGGGAAGTGACAGCGATGTCTTCTCGGTGCCCTTCAGAACAGTTCAGGAGAAGATAAAGATTTTGGGGGTTGTGTTTGGAGCTGTGGATGAAGGGAAGGTGAACTGGGAGGAGAAGTTAGCGCTGTGTGAGCAGAAGGTGCTGAGCTGGAAGCACTGGCGGCTGACGTATCAGGAGAAGGTCCGCCTGTTGAAGAGCTTCCTCCTCCCGCTCTTCCTATATATCAGTGTGGTGTTTCCAGTACCGGATACTTTACTTCCCAGACTGACAAACGTTTTCTTCCGCTTCTTGTGGGGTAACAGGGTCAATGTAGTCAGGAGGAACATTGTCTATCTCCCTCATAAGGAAGGTGGTCTCTCCATGCCCTGCCCGGAGCTCTTCTTTAGTCTTATGTTTCTGATGAAGAATTTTTTATTTTGTAAGAATGCTGAGGTGAAGCCATGGGGCAGTTTGTTTAAAAGTCAGATCCAGCAGTTTGTGTCTGTGTGGTCAATAGGTGACCCCATAAAGAGGATCTCAGGGCGCATTAAGAATAACGTGTCTTGGTATGGAGTCAATATAATCAGGAAGATCATTAAATGGAAGATCTTATATGATGATGTCAAGTTACTCCATAGGAAGGAGTTGTACAAGAAGCTCCTTAGATGTCAGTTCACTGTCCATATACAATTGAGGGAAGCCCCGAGCCTTGATATAAGACAGGCTGCAAAAATCCTGGATGACTCTAGAGTTCCTCCGCACATGAGGGACGTGGCATGGTTAGGATTCCATGGCAAAATGTATGTTAGAGTCAACCTTAAGTGTAGATTCATGTTGGACAGATTCTGTCCTAGAGAAGAGTGTCCCCAGATACTAGAGACCATGGAACATCTACTGCTAGAGTGTCCTTTCAGTATACAATTATGGGAAGCTGTGTCCCTGTCCCTGCAGTTACCACATCTAGTGGGACAGCCATACTCTCAGCTACTGTATGGAGACTTCCAGCCTGAACTTAGTGTATATGATAGAAGTTCATTATATGTCATAAATGTGGTGACCCTGTATCATCTGTGGTGTGCGCGATGCAGCCTGGTCATCAATAAAGAAGAACTCTCCTGTAATACTGTCAGGCATAATATCTTGGAAAGTCTTAAGACTGTGTATAGGAAAGATATGGAAAATAATTTGAATTTATACTGGAGGAATATTAATATATCATGCTTTGTTTAATATTTGTGATGTTATTAAGAGACAAGTTTTGTTCTATATTTGTCATGACTGTCTTGTAAATACATTGTAATATTTTGTTGCAAGTTTTCAAATAAAAAAGATCATTATAGTCGTTATATTCTTGTATATAGGTGCAGTATTATAGTCGTTATATTATTGTATATAGGGGCAGTATTATAGTAGTTATATTCTTGTATATAGGGGGCAGTATTATAGTAGTTATATTCGTGTATATAGGTGCAGTATTATAGTCGTTATATTCTTGTATATAGGGGCAGTATTATAGTAGTTATATTCTTGTATATAGGGGGCAGTATTATAGTAATTCTATTCTTGTATATAGGGGCAGTATTATAGTAGTTATATTCTTGTATATAGGGGCAGTATTATAGTAGTTATATTCTTGTATATAGGGGGCAGTATTATAGTAGTTATATTCTTGTATATAGGGGGCAGTATTATAGTAGTTATATTCTTGTATATAGGGGGCAGTATTATAGTAGTTATATTCTTGTATATAGGGGCAGTATTATAGTAGTTATATTCTTGTCCATAGGAGAGGATAGACGTGTGCTTGTGAGCTCCCTGTTAGGACTATGCATGGCTTCTGACCCAGGTGGAGGGGAGGGGTCCTGGGCTGATGATCCTGGGAAAGCCCAGAGTCTGGAGTTTGGCCTGCAGCATGGAGATGGTGGAGGTGATGATCTGGAAATGGTGGCTGGTGAGTCAACTGAATCTCATGATGTTGGTGAATTGTGCACAAAAATGACAAAGAAAAATATCTTTAAAATGGAAATGCAAGTTCGCAAATTGAGAACTGAAATTAACCAAGAGACTGATCTAAAGGCAAAGCTGATGAAATGTGAGTGTCTGGATGTTTGCACACGTGAGCTGGTGATATTGAAGGAGAGATTGCAGAAAGAATCATGCACAGTGCCCAAAATAAAGAACTGGGCAATTGAGAACAAAAAGGAGACCAGAGCCCAAACTGTGAAGAGAAAAAATATCATTGCAAAAAAAGACACTGACTATAATATTGTGGAGCAGGGAAACCCTGGAAGATATGCGTTTGCAGTGGCTGGAGGATCACATCTCTCATCATGTGTGGGGTCTGTACAATCAGCCAACACAAATGCTGCTAAAGCTGCAGAGAAATTTGTGCCAGCTGATGAGGGGTTAACTGCAGTAGACTCTATGTGCAGTACTGATGAAGTGAATACGAGTGGCACTCCTGGGAGTGAGCAAGAAAGTGCCGCATATACTGACATTGTGAGACCTCGCTCACCGCAGTGATTGACAGTCTGATATCTGATGAACCAGCGGCACAGGCTGAGGCGGACATTGCAGACCCTGTTCTGGAGGTTCAGCCGTCCACAGTGTCAGTGAATGGAGTGCAGGTTACACAGCGATCAGGAGCAGACACAGGAGGATCTGCAGTACAATCAGCTGAGGAGAGGTCCAGTCCTGACCCACCTGCTGACAGACCTCAGTACAGGAGACTGTTCTCCAGCGTCACAAGACCGACTAACCCCGCACCTCAGAGGAGGAACGCGGTCAGAATCAGGTACTCAGGACCAGAGGAAAACCTCCCCTCCAGACTCTATATTGGGAAAGTTTTGTTGAAGGAGTTTATGAAGTTTAAAGCTTCTGAGGTGTTCGCTCTGATCCACGTTCCCTCCAGCTGGAATTATGACATCAGTTTCAAGCTGCAATATAGTCTAGACTTGTTCTGGAGTATTTATAACGATACAAAGGAGCACGCGATGTGGGAGCATCTACATGTCATCCAGCTGACTAAACCCCAGGTAGTCACCGCCACCGTCCTGTTCCAGTCTGAGGTGGTGGCTCTGGCAGATTTGCAGCACTGGTTGAGCAGATATTGTGAGGTGAAGAGACTGCCAACAAAGATCTATGATGAGGAGGAGATCTGGAATGGAGGATATTCTGTCAAGATCCAGCTGGTTCAGGAGAATGGAGTGACCAGACATCTCCCGCACTCATTCTACCTGGGCTCGGAGAGAGGCGTATGTTACTACCCTGGTCAACCGCGACTGTGCCATAGATGTGGGGGCAGACACCTGGCATTCAACTGTTCCCGTATTAAGTGCTCACTATGTGGTCAGTTTGGGCATGTGAAGGACGATTGTACAGGACCTGTCATCTGTAACCTGTGCTTAGGACCTGGACATACATTCCGGGAGTGTCCGCATGCAGAACATAATAAAGAGGAGACCTTTAATGAAGCCATGGAGGAAGACCAGGAGGATGTCTCCATATGTGTAGATACAACCCCAGAATCTGGAAGTCCCAACGATGATGTGAGCCGAAGTACCAGAGACCCTGCTCCAGAGGCGAATGTCTCATCTGTGGATGCTGCACAAGTGTCACCAGCCACTGAAAATAGAGGTCATGCTAAAAGTAAAATATCCAGTCATTCTGTCACCAAAACATCTAAACATCTGCCCAACACCAGTAAGGAACCAGCTGATCCAGCCGCAGCGACCAGTAAGGAACCAGCTGATCCAGCCGCAGCGGCCAGTAAAAAACCAGCTGGGCCAGCCGCAGCGACCAGTAAAAAACCAGCTGATCCAGCCGCAGCAACTAGTATCGATGAGGAGGGATTTCAGACGGTTAAAAGGAGAAGTAAAACAGATGATTCTTCTAGGAAAAAAATCACTGCTGCAAAGAAATCACCGGAGTCTCCAGTGCTGGCGATAACTGGGGGACGTTACTGTGCGCTGGGGGAAGATGACCAGGAAGCAGAAGCAGAGATGGAGCAAGTCTCCTCACACAACCCAGATGACGAACCTCAGGATGAAGATGCTGATCCCCCAATGTCCACCAAAAGATGGGGTGTTACAGGACATAGCAGTGGAAGAAGGAAAAAAAGTAGGAAAGACATGTAACCAGGATGAGGCTGAAAATCACCTCCATCAATGTGAACAGTGTGAAGAATAGGAGCAGGCGGCGGGCGATATTCCAGCGTCTGTCTGACGACAAAACCAATGTCATCTCTATACAAGAGACTTATCTACAGAGTAATGTCCCTGCAGTGTCCCTGCAGTCACCACATCTAGTGGGACAGTGAAACTCTCAGCTGCTGTATGGAGACTTCTAGCCCGATTTCTGTTTATATCATAGAGGATTCCTATATGTCATAAATGTGGTGACCATGTACCCTCTGTGGTGTGCGCGATGCTGCCCGGTCACCAATAAAGAAAAACTCTCCTGTAATACCGTCTAGAAAAATATCATGAAAAACAGTTGAAACAATCTATACTGGAGCAATATTCATATATTATGGTTTGTTTAATGATTGTGATGTTATTAAGAGACAAATGTTTATTTTCTTTACCTGTTATGAGTGTATTGCAAAGGTATTGTATTATTTTGTTGCAAGTTTTCAAATAAAAAATATAATTATAGTAGTTATATTCTTGTATATAGGAGACAGTATTATAGTAGTTATGTTCTTGTATACAGGGGGCAGTATTATAGTAGTTATGTTCTTGTATACAGGGGGCTGTATTATAGTAGTTATATTATTGTATATAGGGGCTGTATTATAGTAGTTATATTCTTGTATATAGGGGCAGTATTATAGTAGTTATATTCTTGTATATAGGAGGCAGTATTACAGTAGTTATATTCTTGTGTATAGGAGGCAGTATTAGAGTAGTTATATTCTTGTATATAGGAGCAGTATTATAGTAGTTATATTCTTGTATATAGAGGCAGTATTATAGTAGTTATATTCTTGTATATAGGGGGCAGTATTATAGTAGTTATATTCTTGTATATAGGAGCAGTATTATAGTAGTTATATTCTTGTATATAGGGGGCAGTATTATAGTAGTTATATTCTTGTATATAGGGGCAGTATTATAGTAGTTATATTCTTGTATATAGGGGCAGTATTATAGTAGTTATATTTTGGTATATAGGAGCAGTATTATAGTAGTTATATTCTTGTATATAGGGGCAGTATTATAGTAATTATATTCCTGTATATAGGAGGCAGTATTATAGTAGTTATATTCTTGTATATAAGGGCAGTATTATAGTAGTTATATTCTTGTATATAGGGGCAGTATTATAGTAGTTATATTCTTGTATATAGGGGGCAGTATTATAGTAGTTATATTCTTGTATATAGGTGGCAGTATTATAGTAGTTATATTCTTGTATATAGGGGGCAGTATTATAATAGTTATATTCTTGTATATAGGGGCAGTATTATAGTAGATATATTCTTGTATATAGGGGCAGTAGTATAGTTGTTATATTCTTGTAAATAGGGGGCAGTATTATAGTAGTTATATACTTGTACGTAGTGGGCAGTATTATAGTAGTTATATTCTTATATATAGGAGCAGTATTATAGTAGTTATATTCTTGTAAATAGGGGGCAGTATTATAGTAGTTATATTCTTGTATATAGGAGCAGTATTATAGTAGTTATATTCTTGTATATAGGGGGCAGTATTATAGTAGTTATATTCTTGTATATAGGGGCAGTATTATAGTAGTTATATTCTTGTATTTAGGAGCAGTATTATAGTAGTTATATTCTTGTATATAGGAGCAGTATTATAGTAGTTATATTCTTGTATATAGGGGGCAGTATTATAGTAGTTATATTCTTGTATATAGGAGCAGTATTATAGTAGTTATATTCTTGTATATAGGAGACAGTATTATAGTGCTTATGTTCTTATATATAGGGGTCAGTATTATAGTAGTTATATTCTTGTATGTAGGAGGCAGTATTATAGTAGTTATATTCTTGTATATAGGTGGCAGTATTATAGTAGTTATATTCTTGTATATAGGGGGCAGTATTATAATAGTTATATTCTTGTATATAGGGGCAGTATTATAGTAGATATATTCTTGTATATAGGGGCAGTAGTATAGTTGTTATATTCTTGTAAATAGGGGGCAGTATTATAGTAGTTATATACTTGTACGTAGTGGGCAGTATTATAGTAGTTATATTCTTGTATATAGGAGCAGTATTATAGTAGTTATATTCTTGTAAATAGGGGGCAGTATTATAGTAGTTATATTCTTGTATATAGGAGCAGTATTATAGTAGTTATATTCTTGTATATAGGGGGCAGTATTATAGTAGTTATATTCTTGTATATAGGGGCAGTATTATAGTAGTTATATTCTTGTATTTAGGAGCAGTATTATAGTAGTTATATTCTTGTATATAGGAGCAGTATTATAGTAGTTATATTCTTGTATATAGGGGGCAGTATTATAGTAGTTATATTCTTGTATATAGGGGGCAGTATTATAGTAGTTATATTCTTGTACATAGGGGGCAGTATTATAGTAGTTATATTCTTGTATATAGGAGCAGTATTATAGTAGTTATATTCTTGTATATAGGGGCAGTATTATAGTAGTTATATTCTTGTATATAGGGGCAGTATTAGTAGTTATATTCTTGTATATAGGGGCAGTATTAGTAGTTATATTCTTGTATATAGGGGCAATATTATAGTAGTTATATTCTTGTATATAGGAGCACTATTATAGTAGTTATATTCTTGTATATAGGAGGTAGTATTATAGTAGTAATATTCTTGTATATAGGGGCAGTATTATAGTAGTTATATCCTTGTATATAGGGGCAGTATTATAGTAGTTATATCCTTGTATATAGGGGGTAGTATTATAGTAGTAATATTCTTGTATATAGGGGCAGTATTATAGTAGTTATATTCTTGTATATAGGGGCAGTATTATAGTAGTTATATTCTTGTATATAGGGGCAGTATTAGTAGTTATATTCTTGTATATAGGGGCAGTATTATAGTAGTTATATTCTTGTATATAGGGGCAGTATTATAGTAGTTATATTCTTGTATATAGGGGCAGTATTATAGCAGTTATATTCTTGTATATAGGAGCAGTATTATAGTAGTTATATTCTTGTATATAGGAGCAGTATTATAGTAGTTATATTCTTGTATATAGGAGGCAGTATTATAGTAGTTATATTCGTGTATATAGGAGCAGTATTATAGTAGTTATATTCTTGTATATAGGAGGCAGTATTATAGTAGTTATATTCTTGTATATAGGAGGCAGTATTATAGTAGTTATATTCTTGTATATAGGGGGCAGTATTATAGTAGTTATATTCTTGTATATAGGGGCAGTATTATAGTAGTTATATTCTTGTAAATAGGAGGCAGTATTATAGTAGTTTTATACTTGTACGTAGTGGGCAGTATTATAGTAGTTATATAGATATTTTCATTACTCAGAAGGGGTGACATTAAGCACAGACGTACAGTAAGTTGCTTTTAAGTTATTTGAGAACTGTGCTTCCTTTTGCACCATGATGGGAGGGACATTTATGAAATGGATTATGTAAAACCTATTTTATTAAATGTTTGCCCATGTAAGTCGGGGATATTTACTGATCTTTTGTTATTTTAAGCTGTTACTGGAGCTGATTATTAATAAGCTTATAGTGGAAATACACTTGCATCATAGTTACATTTCCCTATCTTTCAGGAATTAAAACCTTGTGAAATCACTGAAATCACCACTATTGTATTTGGTTATGTTGTAAGTGTTATTGCCGCTTGTTAATTTCTATGGACAATAGTAGTTGTAGTCTCTCAGCAATCCCATGTACATACACAGCGTTTCAATGGGCTGGCAGCTGTGTCAATAAATCCTGCGTATGGAAAGAGCTGCAACGTGACAGATTGGGAGAGGATATCAGTAGCCAGACTGTGCGGACAATTATCTTATCCTATGTAGTGTTGACTCTGCGCACAACGTGTAATCTGGCCTCAAGCAGAATAATTAAAATACAGGTTCACCGGATAAAAAAAAGTGTATTATGGGTAAATTATTGACCATTTTAATATTCCACTAGGACTAAGCAATTAAAAGGATATTATTGAATAAACATAGTTCCGTATTTTTTGGGACAAGTATAAAGGGTTGTTCCAACTATAATCATTTTCAGAGAAACCTTAGACATGAGCACCCAAAATTGCATTTTAATGTAATTCTACGGGGTGATCCCCTCAAAGAAGATGACGAGTATGTATAGGATATGATGGAATTGAAAATCTGTCACAGGAAATCTGATCTAACTAATCAGCTGGTCTTCTCATAGAGGTGGTCTTTTAGAAAGGTTCCGCTCTAAGGCTCTGTTCACATTTATATGTCAGAAGGTTATGTCAGGAGTGTTCCCCGACCTGTACCTCAGACCTATATACAGTGGCATTTGTCACCCATTAGCCACAATGTTAAAAAACATGTATGCCACACATTTTTTGCAGTGGCCCACTGTGCTATCCTATACAGTAAAAAAAAATATGGCGGCTCATATCACCCCTATAGTGGCCAATTGGACACACATTTGGCCTACATGGGCTAAATAGGGGGCCTACGGCTAGGTTTGGTGTATGTGCCAGGAGCTTTTCCGGCACATTTGTCAAACATGTTCACATAACGAGATGTGACCAGAGCCTAAGGGTCAGTTCACGCGATGTGTAAATACTGCAGTTTTTCCGCAACGGAATGGAGCGCCCAAATCAGCAGCCAACTTTCCTATAGCAAAGTCATATTTTCATTGGTTCCTGCCAACTGAAGTTGATTTCATCCATGGCTTTACCTCCATTAAAATCACTTAATGTGGAGCTGGACTTGCAAGTTTCTTCCATATGGCGCTCACAGATGCATCAGGGATGAAATAGAAGCCAATTCACATCATTAAAAAATCTGGAGAACAGGCTTTTCCCCCTTGGGGCCACTACATATGGTACAAATATGGTACAGCATGGTGGAGACCTGTAGATAGTGGAGGCCCAGAGACAATTGGCCTTTTTGCCCCTCCTGTTGTCCATTCTTGCTTCTCTGATGTCATAGAGATATGTTAGGAGATAGTATGGATGGGGATATGTCAGATAAACTTATTTTCTGGAATGAAGGTTCTTGTGGCTGGACCTGAACCCCACTAATATTGGTTAGAGACTCAGAATTCTCTATGTATTTTCCATTTTTGGCACGTCCAATGCAAAGTAATTTAGAACAAAAATACTTCTGGAGTAGTTCTGTGTCGAACATATGGAAAAGGAATTTGTCATCATAGCTCATTCATTCATGGGTCCCCCAACTCCTACTTATATTATCCTTTACTGTTTTGGGAGGAGAGAACGTTATCTGCTAATTTATAATACTATCCTTTGTATTATATGAATTAGCCAATAGGAATTTAGGGTGGAGTTCCCTTTAAAGGACTGAATATGTCAATGAAAGTGTCACCATCCGTGGGTATGTGGACCCACTAGGCCACAACGCCGTAGCGGAGTAGTAGCTGGCCAAACAACAGTCTATGCAAAGTCCTAGCACAAGAGTGCATGTAAAAGTCCAGACAGTAGCAGAGACTTAGGCACAGATGGAACTTGAAGGTAGATGGCGTCAAACGTGGCAGGTGATACCAGGTGTGGCAGATGACACCAGACGTGGTGTATGACAGCAGGCGTGACAGGTGACACAACATGACTCCAACATGAGCAGAGGCACAGGAACAAACACAGCACGGGATACAGGTAGCAGGGCATGGGAACACTGGGAACAGGATACGACTAACATGGGAATAACCCAACAATACTCAGGCAAGGAGTGAAAGGGCAGGGCCCTTTTTATAGTCCAGGGTGATCTTGTGGTAATTTGTAATTCATTTCACATGCGCATGCTGGCCCTTTAAGGCCGGGAACAAGTCCGCGCACCCTAGGGGACCCTGTAGAGCAGAGCGGAAGTGAGTGAGGGCGTCTCCTAGGAAGGAGACGCCGGCCAGAACATGGAGGTCTGCAGTCGCGGCCGTCGAGGGGTGAGTGAGGACAACGGGCCTTGACTGGGACGTTATAGAAGGTATGAAATCCAGGAAATCCCCAGTATTTGCTTTGTACCCTGGGAAATTATATTTTCGAGCAGCTTTAGTAAAACGACCCATTCTGCACCATTGTTTACATAGGATGTTTCAATCCGCTGAATCACAAAAACTTTCTGTGTTGGCACAAATCATACGTACTAAATCACTTCTACACACTGATAACAATATCAGAGCCAAACACAAACTTACAAAATTCTAAATATTCTAAATATACAAAGATTGTATCAGTTAAAAAAAAAAAAAGCTTCCAAAATATTACAATGTTTCAAATTTCATTATTTTTTTAGACTACAAAAAGGCGGCTGAACATTGGTTAAATGGGCACCTATTGGGCTTAGCCTGGCCCATAGTAAAAACAAAGGAGCCTCCATTGGGCACAGGTTCTGACAAATCATAGTCCTAACGAGAGAGTCGACATGCACTTGATCTGGATGGGTTAATGGTGGACCCAAAGAATCATTTCCCCTGGTGCCCTCAAGATGCCTCAGTCAACTAACAGCTATTAAACAGAGAGAAAAGAACAAACACGGCGCTACATAGTGTAGATTACCCACGGGTAAATGTAAAACGGAAAGGATTAAAGTATGCTCACCTAGAAGGGTTGTGCAAAGCAGGCACAACGCTGGTGAAAAAGCAACAAAAAATCCAGCCTACGTAGTATTATCCACTGCAGCGGATGTGCTTAGGCAGACACACCCAGAGTGTGTGTCGTTTGTATTAAGAACTCAGAGATACAGCTGATGCCCAGGTCCAAACCGGTAAACGGAAATTTACCGCCAGGTAGAGGATTAAAAATAGGAAAAATGGACCAAATATGCTAGGCGCTGCTGCTTTAAAGAAGGATTCATCAGGCCATAGACCTGATGAAGACGGTTTATGGCTTGATGAAGATGCATGTCCTGCGTCGAAACGCGTAGCCACTATTAAATCCTTCTTTAAAGCAGCAGCTCCTAGCATATTTGGTCAATTTTTTCTATTTTTAATCCTCCAACTACCAGCTATTGTCATCCTTATAACCGGAGGGGTAACTTGAAGCTCCTGTGCCCCAATATAAGGCCCTTAACGATCATCATTTATAGTACTGATCTCCTCATATGGGACCTTTTGGGCTCCCTATGGCTCCAAGGCCGGTTGTGACCACAATCTCTGCACCGCTGCCCATAACTGCTGAGCTTAACTGAAAATCTATATGGAAGAAGGGTATGTAAGCATATGCCAGATACAGCTGATGGAAAAAGGGGAGGATGTTGGACTATAAGATCAGCCATGAGAATCAAACAAGAGACTATTAATAACTCATGATTGATCAATTTTGTCAAATACAGTAGGATCCATCAACAGGAATCCAATTTGCTTGAATTTGATGCCGTTTTTTGAGAGCCAACTTGAATGGCATGCCTGGTGATGGATCAATGTGGCATTTCCTTCAAAAAGCAGGATTAGGGGATTGCCCATAGAGGCTGTCAAACTTCTTGCCTTTGAGTCCTGCCCTAATGGGATTTACAAGTGTCCACTTTGTTCCAATTCTATTTCCATGGTTTTTAAACAACTTGGACGCTGGTTTTAATCAGTCGGCTGCAGCCTTTGCATATCTTATCTCCATTTAGGAGGAAGTGATCCATGCAAATTGTCTCATTCAAAATAAGATTATTTATTACAGTGGTGATTAGAGAACAGACAGCAGCTGACCCGCCGAGTATGGAACAGCTCAATTAACATCTAGTTTATTAGATTACTCCATAAAAAGTTGCATAATAAAACCTTATGAGGATACTTTTATATCCGGCTCACAAATTGTGACTAGATATGTCTAAGAGTGGGGGGGATTAAGCTTTTATTTAAAAAAAACTGGCCTGTAACAAAAAGGTGGTATGGTCATCATGATACCGAGAGTCCCAATGCCCAAAGAAGGATTTTGACTACAGCGGCTGTTCAGCATGTGCCCGGCCATTTCATTCACTGTCCATGGAGCTGACAGAAACAGCCGAGTGCTCTACTTGGCGGTCTCCGTTGGCCCCATAGCTATTGATTTTATTTCTTTCTGTTACTTATATAGCACCAAGTGAGGTCCTCACTTACTGTCCCCATTGGGGCTCACAATCTAAATTCCCTATCGGTATGTTTTTGGCATGTGGGAGGAAACCAGAGGTACCCGGAGGAGAACACGGGGAGAACATACAAACTCCAGGCAGATGTTGTCCTTTGGTTGGATTTGAACCCAGGACCCCAGCTCGTAAATGCAATAGTGCTAACCACTGAGTTACCGTGCGCACATGCGCGACCAACACTGCGTTAAAATTTTTCCTTATTGTAATCGTGCAGTGAAAAAGAATGGGGGCTCAGGACCCCCGTTTTAGCAATAGGTGGGTGTCCCAGTGGTGAGGCTGCCAGCGATCATACGCTTATCACCTATACTGTGGATAGATGATAAATGTTCTTAGTTGGAAAACCTCTAAAAAATTAGTCTTGGTTTCTTTCGACTTGACCGTTCCATTTCTCAACGTATTACTAATCATAATTTTGTTTCTTTTGTTTAAAGGGACCTTCTTGTAGATGATCAGCACAATAGGGCAGTCTTGGCCATCTACATTTTCACTTTCATGATGGGCCTGCCTTCTAACTTGTTGGCTTTCTACGCCTTTGTAGTCAAGGTTCATAAGAAGCCAACTCCGGTGGACATCCTTCTCCTTAACCTAACCATCTCGGACCTCATCTTGCTACTTTTCCTTCCTTTGAAGATGCGGGAGGCTGCCTCTGGTATGATTTGGGATATGCCATTGTTTCTTTGTCCCCTTACAGGTTTTTTCTATTATAGCAGCATCTACATCAGCACTTTGTTCCTCACAGCCGTCAGTATAGAACGTTACCTTGGGGTGGCTTTTCCAATAAAATACAAGCTCCATCGCAAACCTGCCTATGCAACATTCACAAGCATCATCTTCTGGTTCATAGCCTATGCCCACTGCAGCATTGTTTATGTGGTGCAGTACTCTATACCCAATAATGCCACAGCTAGTAACGAAACCAAATGCTACGAACAGTTTAATGAGGAGCAACTGAAGGTTCTGCTCCCGGTACGTTTGGAGATGGGAGTGGTCCTTTTCTTCATACCATCCATCATAACTCTTTATTGCTACATCAACTTTGTACGCATTCTGATGTCCCTACCCAACATCCAAAAGAAGAGGAAGCAACGAGCCATTGGCTTGGCCATGGCCACTCTTGCCAACTTTTGCATCTGCTTTGCTCCATACAACATATCTCATATTGTTGGAATAATACAAAACAGGAGCCCAACATGGAGGGTGGATGCTCTACTTCTCAGCACATTTAATGCCACGTTGGACCCGGTTGTTTTTTATTTCACGTCAATGACTGTCCAAAAAACTTTTTGTGACTTCTTAGCTGCCCTATTGGTAAAATTAAGGAGCATCTGTCCATGTAAGAAGCTCTGTCTGCCACCATGTGATCCTCCATTTAGAGACAGCAGTCTAGATATGTCCTCCACTTGAGACTACACGGTCAGTGTTAGAATTTTTGATATTCAAGCATTGCCTGAGCAGCCCAATAACCTCGAAGAAAGTCAACGTTAAGGAAGGGACACAGACATTGTAGAGCTCAATAGCCCTATATCACCTGAAGGAATCCTTGTATAACTATTCACCTTTGTCTTCAAGCAGCAACATCCAAGGACAATGTAACAAATGTTTTTAATGAATACATTGTATTATTGATATGGTTCGCTTATATGATACTTATATATTATGACTACAATCCAAAAATTGTATATATGTATATAAAAAAAACTGTATTCACTAATCTCCTGATCTCCCTCCGGTAGTGGCTGCAGGCAGACAGAATTGTATTGCGTATATCTACCCAACCATGTCTTTATGGATCTTGTGCACTAGGGCACAGTCATACCGAAACAGAAAGGAGCCAAACCACATACTGTTCCCAAAAAGTTGGAAGTTACAATTGTCTAAAATGTCTTTTTATGCTGAAGAATTAAGATTTTCCTTCACTGGAACTAAGATGCCTAGGCCAACCCCTGAAAAACAACCCTATAACATTATCCCTCCTCCACCAAACTTTACAGCAGGCACAATGCGGTCAGGCAGATAACGTTCTCCTGGCATTTACCAAACCCAGACTCGTCCATCAGACCACCAGATAGAGAAGTGTCGCTCCATAGAACATGTTTCCACTGCTCCAGAGTCCAGGCTTTACAACACTCCATCCGACACTTGGCATTGTGCTTGGTAATGTAAGGCTGGCATGCAGCATAAATACGGCACAAGAACAAAGCTCAGTACATAAATACAACACCAGAACGAAGATCAGTTCATATATACAACACCAGAACCAAGCTCAGTACAAAAATACAGCACCAGAACCAAGCTTAGTACATATATATAGTACCAGCACAAATACACCTCCGTACAGAGATCATTTTCAAATTCAGTTTAAACCCTGCTATAAAGGCTTGTATGGCATAAATCTACAGCTCCCAGTATGGCCTTAACAGTGGTAGGGATACGCTGCAGATCATACAGTGACTACAGTACTGATACAACGCAGTTAGAAGCAGAATAGACATTTCCATTCAGTGACTCACATGTGACGTCTTCTCAGATAATCATCGTTATTTATCTCTATTCTTTTCCATCATTACGACTTCTCCTGGCCACGACCCATTTCTGCAGTTTGCCGCTCAGATGTCTTCGGCTCCTAACTTTTCAACTATTCCTGCACCTATAAATGAAGATAAAATTCTCATGGTGCCACACACTGCGCATATGATTATAATAGCACCCTATACTGTGTCCCTGAATACAATCGTGCCACACACTATAAAATAAAGCACCAACCACACACACGGTGCCCCCTGTAGAGAAGTGCCACACACCGTGCCCCCCTGAAGGTAGTGTCCCCATAGAGCCTCCTGTAGATAGTGCCCCCCAAAGAGCCCCCGGTAGATAGTGGCCATGATAAAACCCCCTGTAGATAGTGCCCCTCATAAAGCCCATTGTAGATACTGCCCCTCATAAAGCCCCCTGTAGATAATGCCCCTCATAAAGCCCCCTGTAGCTAGTGCCCCCATTGAGCCCCCCATAGATCCTCCTGTAGATAGTGGCCACCACACAGCACCCTGTAGATAGTGCCCCCATTGAGTCACCTGTAGGTAGTTCCCCCCACCATACAGCGTACACCATATAGTGTCCCCATAGAGTATACTATAGACAGAGCCCCCTGTAGATAGAGCCCTCCATAGAGCCTTCTGTAGATAATACCACTCACAATGTTCACTGGAAAAAAAATGAAACTTTATATACTCACCTATTCCCATCTATTTACCTGTTCCTCTAGCGACGCAGGCCAGGTCTCTTCTGAATAGGTCTGCTCAAGCTAAACGACACAGGTGGTGCGATGACGTCATCGCACTGCCTGTATCATTAAAATGCGCTGAATCGCAAAGCAAGGAACTAATGTTCCCTGCCCTGCCAGCACTAGTGATTCCATTAGTTATATCTGCGCTCTATAAATGCAAATACAATTCTAGTGCAGGAGTGGTGGAGGCTATAGATTTCGGATGGTGCCACCGCCGCCCCCTCAGAAAGGCAGCAGGCCACCACCTGAGGCGAGAGGCTCGCCTCGCCTCATGGCAGGTATGGCCCTGACCACAAGGAAGGCTTAGATACAGGTCTCAGCAGACAGTACACAGTGTGATACTGTCGCTGTCCCAGTATCTAAGCCTATCACATGGCCCTGGCAGTCAATAATCTTATACTTACCCTTCTCACTACTGAGCAGGGTCCTCTTCAACTCTGGTCGCAGCATGGGTCTTTAAACCATTCAGCGTCATGACGCTGAAAGTTGTCCGGACCAGCGCTGCATCCCAACCCAACTAAGGCTCCACTTACTATATCTTTTTTATTAATTATACGACTGAGGAGCTAATCAGACAAAACGGTCTGTATGGTTGTTTGACGCAACTAATGATTTATAAATATCTTCAAATATAATATATCTGTATATAATGTGCCATGCTACTGACGACTGCACAAAGAGAAATGCTGTATTTAGGGTAAAAACCAAACAGGTCACACGTGTGGATCGGTCTCAGAGGAGAGGTAGACATGGTGCCCATAACAACCAATCAGAATTCAGCATTCATTTTAGCAACCAATGAAAGCTGGATTTTGATTGGTTGCACAAGTAAAGCTGAATTTTTATTGGTTGCTTCTTCTCTGAGGTTTTCTTATATATGGCTGATCTTGCCGGTGTAATATAACTTGGATATGATGTGTGTTGTATACAGCAATGGATAATAAAGATATTTTTCTATAAAAAACGATATCGTTACAAGATACAAACTTATTTTCTGGGGTAATAGTACTTTTTTTGCATTCATTATAAGGAGGGTTTTTGGGGAGGGTGTATGTTCTTTCTTTTAAGAAATTATTTCATGGAAATGGAGACATGTAAAGCCCTGATAGTCTGTCACAGCCCCCACAGACAGAGAAGTATCCAGGGTGCCCCCATAATGACAGTCAGAGTGATCAGCCTAAATGTGCCCATAGGCAGTAATCTGCTAGAGTGCCCCCATAATCACAAAATAGAGTTCCAACATGACAGTCTGAGTGCCCATATTGGTTGTCACCATTACCCGACATTCAGAGTGCCACTCATGATAGCCGGAATGACCCACAGATAGTGAGAGTGCACCCACAATGACAGCCCTAGTGCTGCCACATTGTCTGTGTCAAGCTAAAGAACCTCCATAATTATGTCAACCAGAGTGCCCTCATAATGACTGCCAGTGCCACCATAATTATACTGACATCCCATATATATCCACTGCCCCAATAATATTTCAACCTGAAGACCGTCCTTTCTGACATTCAGTCCTTGCCTTCCAAATTTAATGTTGAAGCCCCATATCTCATTTGGTTTGGCGGATTCAAATCGTGTAGACTGGCGTTTCTCAATGTTCCTATGCCAAGGACATCCTACTCGAATAAATTACAACAAAGTAACTCCAAGGTTATGATCATACACTGTGCTGCCTAATAAAAGCACGGTATTATAGCACAGGGCGAGTACCCCCTGAGAATTGGTGGCATGTACCCGTAGGTTGAGGACCTCGAGTGTAGACTATTGTCACAAAGCCGTTTCCGAGAGACCGAGACTAATATCCAAAAAGTCACATGAGAGAAAAGTCAACATGGCCTGGACCATTGTCCCTGAGAATTAATTTATATTTGGAATTTGCATTTTTACAAGGAACTAATGTTTCAATGAAGCTTATTTTACAAGGTCGCATATTTACAGATGTACTGGGCTCTTTGATCTGGATGAACGCGTCTAAACGGGCATCAGATAACGAAAAATGCCACGTCTGCTACTTCCTATTAACGCCGGGGTTGTGGCTTATTAAAATTGTATATGAATTTATATCAACATCCATCTCTGTTGGCCGAGACTTGACATCTACAAGTCATCAACTGTGGCGGACGTTTCCAATCTCCTAGGACCCCCATGATTGCAGAAATTGGTGGGTGTGTAAAGTAACTGGATGGGATGTGTTCAGATCTTTAATTATAATAATTATTAATAAATATGTAGATGAAAAATAAATTCAATGACCGAAATGTATCAGCGCTATTTTAAAAATGTCGTTTATTATGTGTGTATTTTAAAGGGTAGCTAAACTTTTAAAAAACTTTTGACATGTTAGAAGTTTTGATCAAAGTTTTGACTGAGATCCCCACAAATTGCTAAAAAGAAGCAGCAGAAGCGCTCAGATTAGCATTGTGCCGCCCCGTTTCTAATCGGTTTTCCTCGACAAGACGAGCGAGCGGTGTACGTACTCATAGACTTTCTATTGAGCCCATACATCGCTTCGAAGATAGCCGGGGAAAAGCTGATCAGAAACAAAGTGGCACAGCGCTCACCTGAGCGCTTCTGCTGCTTCATTTAAGCGATCGGTTGGGGTCTCAACACCCGGACCCCCTCTGATCAAAACTTCTGACATGTCACTATAACATGTCAAAGGTTTTTAAAAGTTTAGTTACACTTTAAGTTTTATTCATTAAATGTAAAGGTCTTTTTATAGGGCCAATGAGCGCTTGTTCGTCAGCTGATTAGATGTTCAGTCGGCTTCTGGCGTAAATGATAGTGAATTTATCAAGCCCAACCCCTTAGGCTGGGTTCGCACGAGCATGTTACGTCCGTAATGGACGGAACGTATTTCGGACGCAAGTCCCGGACCGAACACACTGCAGGGATCCGGGAACATGTACGATGTTAGGAGTCCCTGCCTCTCCGTGGAACTAGTGTCCCGTACTGACACCATGATTACAGTACGGGACAGATTTCCCGCAGCGAGGCAGCGACTCCTAGCGTCATAGATAACGATGACGATAAGAGCCAGGCTCCCTGCAGTGTGCTCAGTCCGGGAAATACTGCCGACATACAGACCGTATATCCCGGACTGAACACGCTCGTGTGAATCCGGCCTAAATCTGCCGAGGTGCCAAGATGTTTGCAGGAGCAATAATGAAGAAGTCGAGTTCTCATAGACATACTGTATGTCGGGTCTTAAGGGGGTTTTACACTGGGCGATTATCGGGCAGATACTAAATTCATATAATGCTTGATGCCGATACTTGTCCTGTGTAAACAAAGGAACGATCAGCAGATGAACGAGCAAACGCTGGATCATCTGCTGGTCGTATCATTTCAAAAGCAGTGCCGCTACTGGACTGGGCAGAAACTGTCAGGTTTTAAGAAACCAGGGAGCATGTACAGCAGGGAGGGTTTTCTCTGCTGTTGCTTGGGTGTAAAGCCCGGAATAGGGCCTGGTTTGCTGGAGTGTGAAGGAGAAGGGCGGCTTCCACTCCATACAGACCATCCGTGTCTTGGGCTGTCTGATGAGCCTAGTTAAGCTTCACCTGAAGCGGCTCTTTAATTCAGGTGTGTGCAGTTCACACAGGGCTCTCAGTCTGGGGAAGACAGGCATGCTAGCCTGTGAGAGTCACCACCGTGTGAGGTAAAACTGCCTATGTTTTGAGGTGCTGGGCACAAGGCTCAGTGTCTCGTAGTGAGGGACACTGATTGTGTTAGTTAGTGGCTGGACGGCCTAGGGTTTATTTTGTATGTTTTATGTTGTAACACTGCTTGCTGTGGTGAAGACAATAAAGCTAGCTGCGGCTGGTTTAAAATTGTATTCAATGAGTTGGAGTGAACTTTATATGTGTGCCAACCATCTCACCCGGGAGATGGCGATCCTGTGAGCTTAGTGGTCCCCAAGATGTCACATATGGCGGAGAATTGCTTTGGGCAATAAAATGCACAAGAAGTGTGCAGTGAAATTTAAAGGGCCAGAAGCCCAATTAAAGAGACTGTTTTTCCATTACAATGGGTCTTATTGAGGAACTCCTCAAAAAGATAGTGCAAACAAATGCCAAGCAGAGGGAGGATAACCAAAGGTTCCTGGCACAATTGGAAGCAAATCGAGAGGCTTTCAGGGCACAAGTGATGTCCATGGATACGCAGCCTTCCAAGCCAAGTGGATGCTTTTCAACACCAGCTGTATTTATGCCGGGTACTCCGGAGGTGTTAGACAGTTCGCAGAGAAGAGCACGGAGCGTGTGTACCTGTGATACAAGCTGTGAGGACCGTTGCTAAGGGCAACCACACAGACTCATGGTGGGAATGTTTGCGAGCGGATTATGTGAATTTAAAAGGTGTTCCCAAGCAACGTGGGGCAGCTGTTAAAAAGCCAAGTGTGCTGAATCGCCCAGATGTGGTTGCTAGGAGCAACCAACTTCGACAGCATGTGGTGGCTGTTGTTCAGCAGAAGGAGCGCTGTTGGAGATGCCATCGAGCAGATTGATGTGCACCTGATTGTTGTCTGGTCAGGAGGCCAGAGAAAGCGCAAGAGAAAACCCTCTCCGCTGTACATGTTCCCTGGTTGCTTAAAACCTGACAGTTTCTGCACTGCTAGAGTATGTAAATACCGGCTTTGTAAACATCTCTTCTGGAGTCCAAGAAAGTTCTCAGAATCTGATGATCTTCTAGGATTTTCTGGAGTTCTGAGTGGAAGTCACCGTAGTTGTGAAGCAATTCTGGAGCTGGAGATGTATGACGGCTTACCCAGACATACTACACAGTCGAGTCACATTATTATGACCGCCTCCTACTTTCAACATCTGCAGCGCGTAGCTCATGAAGGCAGTGACGTGTCGTGGGCTTGGTGGGTATATAAGGTGCGCGATAGGCTGTCTGATCACATTTTACTCGTTGTTCTCAAGGGTAAAAGGAGTGATTTATCAGTGTGGCACTATCTACAGGGCGCTGTGTGTGGCGCTATCTACAGGGCGCTGTGTGTGGCGCTATCTACAGGGCGCTGTGTGTGGCGCTATCTACAGGGCGCTGTGTGTGGCGCTATCTACAGGGCGCTGTGTGTGGCGCTATCTACAGGGGGCTGTGTGTGGCACTATCTACAGGGGGCTGTGTGTGGCACTATCTACAGGGGGCTGTGTGTGGCACTATCTACAGGGGGCTGTGTGTGGCACTATCTACAGGGGGCTGTGTGTGGCACTATCTACAGGGGGCTGTGTGTGGCACTATCTACAGGGGGCTGTGTGTGGCACTATCTACAGGGGGCTGTGTGTGGCGCTATCTACAGGGGGCTGTGTGTGGCGCTATCTACAGGGGGCTGTGTGTGGCGCTATCTACAGGGGGCTGTGTGTGGCGCTATCTACAGGGGGCTGTGTGTGGCGCTATCTACAGGGGGCTGTGTGTGGCGCTATCTACAGGGGGCTGTGTGTGGCGCTATCTACAGGGGGCTGTGTGTGGCGCTATCTACAGGGGGCTGTGTGTGGCGCTATCTACAGGGGGCTGTGTGTGGCGCTATCTACAGGGGGCTGTGTGTGGCGCTATCTACAGGGGCTGTGTGTGGCGCTATCTACAGGGGGTTGTGTGTGGTGCTATCTACAGGGGGCTGTGTGTGGTGCTATCTACAGGGGGCTGTGTGTGGCGCTATCCACAGGAGGTTGTGTGTGGCGCTATCTACAGGGGGCTGTGTGTGGCGCTATCTACAGGGCGCTGTGTGTGGAGCTATGTACAGGGCGCTGTGTGTGGCGCTATCTACAGGGGGCTGTGTGTAGCGCTATCTACAGGGGGCTGTGTGTAGCGCTATCTACAGGGGGCTGTGTGTGGCGCTATCTACAGGGCACTGTGTGTGGCGCTATCTACAGGGCGATGTGTGTGGCGCTATCTACAGGGCGCTGTGTGTGGCGCTATCTACAGGGGGCTGTGTGTGGTGCTATCTACAGGGGGCTGTGTGTGGTGCTATCTACAGGGGGCTGTGTGTGGTGCTATCTACAGGAGGCTGTGTGTGGCGCTATCTACAGGACGCTGTGTGTGGCGCTATCTACAGGGGGCTGTGTGTGGCGCTATCTACAGGGGGCTGTGTGTGTGGTACTATCTACAGGGGGCTGTGTGTGGCGCTATCTACAGGGGGCTGTATGTGGCGCTATCTACAGGGGGCTGTATGTGGCGCTATCTACAGGGGGCTGTATGTGGCGCTATCTACAGGGGGATGTGTGTGGCGCTATCTACAGGGGGCTGTGCGTGGCACTATCTACAGGGGGCTGTGCGTGGGGCTATCTACAGGGGGCTGTGTGTGGCGCTATCTACAGGGGGCTGTGTGTTGCACTATCTACAGGGGGTGTGATACTATCTACATGGGCACTGTGTGTTGCACTATCTACGGGGGTGTGGCACTATCTTCAGCAGGGTATGGCACAATCTACAGGGGGCACTTTGGCACTATCTACAGGGGGCACTGTTACTATCTACAGGGGGCACTGTTACTATCTACAGGGGGCACTGTTACTATCTACAGGGGGCACTTTGTCAATATCTACAGGGGGCACTGTTACTATCTACATGGGCAAGAGTGTGGCACTATTCCACAAAAAGTCTTTGTGTAGTCCAGCACTAATAGAGAAATGACTATTCCCATTGTCAGGAGGATGTGTCCCTACACAGTGTGCTAATGTCAGCGTCGGGGCAGCGGGATCGAAGGGGGGCCCAAGGAACAGCCCAGAGCCTATGGTCTACTTAATCCTTTACTGCCAGAACTTATTAAAACTTTTCTCTAACATGCCGCCCGTCCTTCAGAATAAAACATAGTTAAGTGTAATCAGGGCAGATGCCGCTATATTGGCACCAGGAACGTGCTGACAGGTTCCCTTTAAATCTACGTCTATGAAGGGGATTTGAGCCTCTGTATGAGATAAATAAAGCTCCGACCCTGATACATAAGAAATGAAGAGACATTAAATTTGTGGCTCAGTATATCTCATGTCAATCTGATATATAGGAAGTAGTTGGTTGAGCATTTCCTATCCACATCATTACTGTATTATTTGTTTATCTTATTCCCATAGCAATCAAGTTTCAAAACACATCAACCCGTCCAAAAATAGAGCAATCTAGAAAGTTCTGAACTTAAAAATGACATTCTCTAAAAAGGTCCTCCACTTTGGACAATCCCTACTTGTCCAGTGACAAAAAGCACAAAGTGCCGCCTACTGAGAACCCCAGCGATCAACTATAACGTGCGTTAAAATTGGTAGTTAGTGTTCAATTTTCCAACAGCGCCACCACAGGGGACATAAAGAATTACACAGTGTCCGTTCATATCAATGGATTGTCTGTGTAATACAGGACAGGACAGGTCCTCCAGAGTGAGAGACGCTCTATGTAATCACTCTGACCGAGAGATGAGGTTCCTGAACAGGTGACCCCCCTCTATTAACTCAGAATTTCCTAATAGGGTGTATGACAATAGGTTTTCCAAACTAGACAACCCCTTTAAACCATTGGCGACTTGTTATGTACATGTAAGTGGCAGTCACCAAGGGGAAGTATGTAGAGCGCTGCTCACGGGCATAAGTGCGCTCCATACTGAGTGAGTGTCGGCTGTATGTTACAGCTGATACCTCACTGGATTGGGCGGAATCGAAGATCACTTTGATTACGGGCGTTTAACCACAAAATTGCCAATATTTGAAGAAAATTTCCAGGGACACTTAGGGAGTGGTGTCTTTGGTGAGTGTGTCTTAATGGGCGAAGCTTATCTGGTGGGTGTGGCTAGTGGGCGTTGCTTTCTTTCCAGGAGTTTGGCTGACAACTACTATGATGGCCGGTATCTCTCTCTAGTTATCTGGTTATTTACAGGCAGGTGATGTCACACTTTATCACTAAGGCTAGGCGGTATGTGCTGACCACTATTGGCAATAAAAACTGGAGTAGATATTGCCACTTTCAGTGTCCCTTTTAGATGGTGCTCCACACTGCCCACAGTAGATAGTGCCACTCACTGCTCCCTGTAGATAATGCCACATTGCCCCCTGTAGATAGTGCCACATGGCCCCCCTGTAAATAGTGCCACACATCCCCTTTTTAGATAGTGCCCTCTGTACATAATACCACAGTGCCCTCTGTAGATAGTGCCACACAGCCCCCCTTTACATAGAGCCACACAGCCCCCTGTAGATGATGCCATGCAGTTACCCCTGTAGATGATGCCACACAGTCCCCCTGTAGATAATGCCACACACCCTTTTGTAGATAGTGCCACACACACCTCCCTGTAGATAGAGCCATTGTCGCTCCTTCTAGGTGGGGAATCCCCAGCCAGAGCGTTGCCGACGCCCTTGTCGGGGATTCCTCTCCTGGAGGAGCCCCTGACGTCACTGTCCATATATGAACAGTGACATTGTCAGGGGCTCCCACTATGAGCGGAATCCCCAGCCAGAGCGTCGGCAATGCTCTGACCGGGGATTCCATTCCAGAAGGAGTGAATGGCAGAGCAGGAATCGGATCGTTTCCTGCTCTGCTATAGTATTCAATTGTATCTGCATCCTGAGGACGCAGATACAATTGAATGTGGCAGATTCCTGGACACAGTAATTTGCCGGGACTGTCTCTGTAAACTCAGAACAAAGCCGGCAGATTCGGGACTGTTGGCCACTATGTAACCAGTTAAATTCCGCAGCCAATAGGACCCCGGCATCTAAGCCCATCACCCACCCCCGAGATGTGATCGCGGGGTGCTGGCGGTAGTCATGGCAGCCTAGGGGCCTTATGAAGTTCCCCAGGTCTACCATATTTGCACTGCTATTAAGTATATTAGGAGCCAGTGAAAATCACTATATTCTGCAGTACATTAGTATTGCAGTATATCATGCAAGCGATCCAATAATCCCAGAAACAGATATGACGATGAAGCAACTTGGTGACTTTAGGGGAAATCTTTATTATCTTCACTTTGCAACTACAGCTGAAAAACCACATTTTATTTCCACAGAAGTTTAATGAAAGTTTCATTGATACATTAAAACAAACATAAATCAGTCGTGGACAACTTCCTCCTAAATTGAAAACCATAGCATTGTGTGAGGGTGCATGTCTGCACGGTTCCAGTGTAATCTTGTAATCTATGATTGCTGGGGTTTCCCGGCACAAAAAAAATACATTAATGCAAACTTGTTTCTATTTAAGAAAGACGACCACATCCCTCCACACGTAAAGGACCGCTAAACCTCAAGTGCAAAGCTAATATTATAAGAGGTTCATCTCAAATTTGCCAATTTCTGCCAAAGCTGCTCTTACAGTAAATGCACAGGGGGCCACATAAATGGGCTGAAGGTGATTTCATATAAGTGCTTCTTTAGCAAAAAACAGTCCCTTGTACTGATCCTGGTGGAGTCACTGTGTACATCCTGTACTGATCCTGAGTTACATCCTGTATTATACTCCAGAGCTGCACTCACTATTCTGATAGTTGTCATTGTAATCTCAGGATTAGTAGAGGATAAGTAATGTAATTTTTATGATATGGCATGAGTAAGGACACGAGCGTTGTCCGAAACGCGTAGGCACAACTACCATTGCAAACACCCCTGTTTACTATGGAATTTTAAACTTTTTGGGAATAAAATTGGAACATTGTTTCCTTTAAAACTATCAGCGCTGGATCATAGTTTTTTCCTACCCTCTGCTAATGTCATTTGTGTGTGTGTGCAGAGCCGGCATCAGCACCGGGCGAACCTACCACCAGAGTGGAGCAGGAGCGCCAGAGAGAAGACATCGAGGAGAACCAGCCAGGCTGAGACTGAGGTGAGCACTGTTTCAAAATAACTGAGCGCAGCTCACTGCACTGTGCCCCCTGTCCCCCCTGCCCCTTATTAACTTAGAAAAGTCATCACCAGCCGACGCTAGGGATTGGGGGGGGATTTTGACTGTTTGCAGTGGGGGATTTTGGCTGTTTGCAGGGGGGGGTTTGGCTGTTAGCAAGGGGGGGATTTGGCTGTTAGCAAGGGGGGTGGTATTTTGGCTGTTCACAAGGGGGTGGGATTTTGGCTGCAAGGGGGGATTTTGGCTGTTTGCAAGTGGGGGGTCTTAGCATCTCGCTGACTGCAAAGGGCTCTATAGGGGGGATTATCTGCAAGGGGGTGTCTGAGCATCTATGACTGTTCAGAGCCCTCAGCAGTCAGTCAGACCCCCACGCTTGCATTATACTTCTTCCCCAAAGAGCCCTCAGCAGTCAGTCAGATGCTCAAACCCAGGGCTGGCATCAGCACCCGCTGCCCTTTGGGGGCTCACTCGGCCGTGGGGTGCTTCCTTATGCTGCCATCATGGCTCCTCCAGGAGCAGAATCCCGAGCCAGAGCATTGTCGATGCTCTTGCTGGGGATCCGCTCCTGGAGGAGACCCTGACATCACTCTCATATATGGACTGTGACGTCAAGTACTCCTCTGGGACCGAAATCTCTGGCCAGAGCGTTCGGCAACGCTCTGACCGGTGTTTCCAAAATTAGAGGGAGCCCCAATGGTGCTATCTACAGGGAAGCGTGTGTGTGGCACAATTTACAAGTAGGTGTGTATGGTTTTATCTACAGGGGGGGTTGCACTATCTACTATCTACAAAGGTGCAGTGTGTGGTAATATCTACATGGGGCTGTGTGTGGCATTATCTACAGTGGACAGTGTGGGGCATTATCTACAGGGGGCTGTGTGTGGCATTATCTACAGGGAGCAGTGTTTAGCATTATCTACAGGGGGCTGAGTGTGGCATTATCTACAGGGGGCTGTGTGTGGCATTATCTATAGGGGCTGTGTGGCATTTTCTACAGGGGGTGTGTGTGGCATTATCTACAGGGGCTGTGTGTGGCATTATTTAAAGGGGCTGTGTGTGCCATTAACTACAGGGAGCTGTATGTGGCATTATCTATAGGGGCTGTGTGGCATTATCTACAGGGGCTGTGTGTGGCATTATCTACTGTGGGCTGTGTGTGGCATTAGCTACAGGGGGTGTGTGTGGCATTACCTACAGGGGGTGTGTGTGGCATTATCTACAGAGGGCACTGTATATATGGGGGCATAAACTGGGGGCCTAACTTCTTTATGGGGGCACAAACTGCCATTTTACTGCAGCTTTAAGTGAGTTCCCCCGCAAAGGGGCCCACTAAGTCTGTGATGCCCAAGGGCCCATATAAACCTGGACCCGGGTGTGTGTGTGTGTGTGTGTGTGTGTGTGTGTGTGTGTGTGTGTGTGTGTGTGTGTGTGTGTGTGTGTGTGTGTATATAAATGACATTCTATGTAAATAAAATGTTCAAAGGTGAACATACCCGTCGAAGAAATATTGTGGACAAAGCTAAAAAAAAAATCTCTTTTTAGGTCCCACCTTCTTTTGTGTTGTGTGCAATGCAGATTCAGAGGGGGCGGAGCATGACACGATTATGTTACACAAGTGTTGTGGAAAGAGGAGCTGAGCCCTGTCATATAAAGAATAGGACAGCCCTACAGATGTAGCAAACGATAACTTGACAACTCATTAAATACACAGTATATCTTCACAATGGGTACAGGGGAGGGGAGATGTTTTTTTTAAGTCGTTTTATTTCATTTATTTTTTTGAGATGATCACTCTTGTTAATTATCTTGTGTGTTGATCAGAATTTCACATAATAACAACAGCATTTTAAAACCACTCATCTCAAGCCTCACAATGTCTGCAATACATTTTTATGGTTTTCATAAGTATTTTTTGAGATAATCGCCCCATTGGGACAGAGTAGAGGAATCTATGAGTCACATGTTCCATTTGGTAACAGCCATTCAGGCAATTTAATCCATTAGGAACACAATATTGCCTGTGATCATAACAAGTAATATTCATTTTGTAGCTAAATATATCAGCTGACGTGCAGCTTCACATACATTGTGTCACTTAGGGTTTGTGGACCCACTGGGCCGTACTGCCTTGGCGGTATGGCAGCTGGCCAACAGGGCGCAGGTCAGAGTCTATAGTTTATATAGGGTACATGTGGCAGCTCGGACAGTAGCAAGGCAGGCTTGGCAGGAACTAGACAGCAGGTAGACGTCAGGCGTGGAGAAGCAGGACATGTGTGGTATACAGCACAGCACGGCTACAGCTAAGCACGGCACTAGATCAGGATACAGGTTACAGGATACAGGAACAGGGAACACTGGGAGCAGGAAACACTAGGGGACCATTTGCGAGACAGACTTGGAATACAACAACAAAGCTCAGGCGTGGGAGGATGGAGCTGGGACCTTCTTATAGCCCAGGGTGCTCTGAAGCAATTATCTCAATCAACAACATGCGTGCGCTCTGGCTTCTTATGTCTTGACTGAGCTCGTGAGCGCACGCTGGTGGTCACTGTGGAGCAGGACGGCCGTATGTGCAGACATCTCTTGAGAGAAGGGCGTCGACTGGATGGAAGGAGTTTGTGGTCAGCGACCATGGACGTTACACATTGCTCCCAGAGTAAGAATAAAAAGTCTTCAAAAATATTTTGATCATTCAGAAAAATGAGAGTTGGAGTATGATTTGCACAGTCGGGTTTAGATAGGCAAGGATCCGCACCCGTGGAGAACCTTAATTGACACTTATTTTTTTTTTACACTTTTTCAACACTAGGTGGCGCTTCACTTACCTTTTCCATGTTTTGTCTCAATGATGTGACCTCATGATGTTCTTAATGCTTATAACCTGTAAAATGGACCACCAGGGTAAATTAAGGCAGCGTCAGAGTGAGATTTCTTGGGTTCACCGGTGGAGAGGATCCTGAGGGCCACCCTCCATCTATACGGAATATGTGCACATCCACTTGTAATTGCATTATAATACTTATAATTATCATTGTACACACAGGTCAGATCATCAACAAGATCTAATAGTTTATATGTGCCCATTCCATAAGAAATAGACACTAGTGGCAAGTGATTGGACCCAAAGTCATCTCCAAATGGGGTTGTCTTCTGCTGGATCATTGGAGCCCATTTTTATGTAAGAGCCTGGGCCACCGGAGGATCCTCTGCTCTTCTTATGTGCCAGTCTGATGTAGTTCAAAGGAAAGTATTTACACCGTTCTCATAGAAGAAGTTGTCTGCCCCGCTTGGGGCAACTATGTTAGTGGAAGCAAGAGCTGCTGCTCTGGAGGACTCATTGCAACCTTGTATACATGGTCGTGGATTACTTAAAGAATTGTTCCTATCTCAGACACTTATGGCAGGTCCACAGCGTATGCCATAAATGTCTAGTAGATGTGGGTCCTACGTCTGGGAAACGAGCCTTTCTAGAGAAAGATCCCGACACCCGACCTGCCTGGTGAGATGGTCCTCGCATGCTACAGTCAATCGGAAAATGACATGTCCATGGCTCTCTCCGTTCACTAGGACTTACAGAAACAGCTAAGCACGCTCTCTACAGATAAGGTCCGGGTTCCAGAGGTAGGACCCTGAGTATATGCCATAAATGTCTAACAATGGAATACCCCTTTAAGGAGTTATTACAATGGGAAACTTAGTGCAGTAGCTTCAGATACAGTTATAGGGAAAACCACCAAGAAACGTTGTGCCAAATAGTAGACTTGGCTCTGCTACATCCCTATGAGGACAACGTTATTCAGAAGTCAAAGCAGGATAATCAATTCAGGAATAAACAAAGCCTCCATATTTGATGTTTTGGGTGTCGCACCTTCCCGAGAAATGACTTATCAGTGGGTGTTGACATCTCAGTCCCTTCGTAAATGGTGAATAATGAGATTTACAGAATAATGTTGACTTACGAGGCAGGGCTTCAATGGTAGCATTAATTAACCTGTTCATCGCCAAATCATCATAAACATTCATCAACACAAGAGTCATATTATTGTATAGATTTCTGCAAATGAGTTGTACCTGTTAGCTATGTCTTGTATGTGCCACTAGAGGGCGCCTCATTACATTAAAATGAAGCTCCCCTTTTTGTTAGCATTGGCTCTAGAAGCATGAAATGTCAAATCGAGCATTTAGATTATACAATTTCTTACTGTTGTTACTGTTTCTATGTATTTTTCAGTACATTAAAAAAAAAGATGCTGTTGACGGATATGGTAATTTTATTATGTGCCTCTAATTCATTAAGTGCATAATAATAAAGTGTCTCTCTCTCTCTCTCTCTCTCTCTGCATTACATACGAGCTGTGCAGTACCTAATTTCCCCTCTGGTGGCACTGCAGGGGAATTGAACACATACTTCTTCTAAAGATTACAGCTGATCGCTGAAGGTCCCAGCAGCAGGACACCTAGTGACCCACTTATCGTAGGGAGGACTTCTCACAAAAAGGGACTGCCAAAAGTGGAGAATCCCTTTAATTATTTGCCAAAATTTGGACGAAAAAAGGAGATTGTATGGGTCAGTTTTGTTTTTTATCCCTTTTACTTTACATAGAAGCTGGTTGCATGCACCAATAAATAAGTGTAGAGTGGAGTTGCCTCATGTAAACCCTTCATTTCCATAACATAGAAGCCTTATCTGCCGACATCCGATAAACCAGCGTCATAAAATTGCCACGGCCACCAACGCCGACAGCTGGTAGGTAATAACAATCAAACTGTAAGAGAGGACAATAACATCACATATCAAGGCAAATTGGCAAAGCTCCTATATCAACAGCGCCCTGTATCTGCTTTGGGTCGAGGCCAATGTAAAGTACTTTTAGGAAAACACAACTGAAAGATATAAAAAAGAAAAGACATAGAGACAAGGAAACGGAAGGTCTTCTGGCACGGTTCTCCCGTCGTCCAATACCAGGACCTATAAAGGTGGCCCTACTGGGAAAAATGTTGGCATGGGGGTGGCATATGTGGAGCAGAAGGCTCTATGGCTGGTTTTGATTCACTCCATCCCATCCAACCATGCCGGGACAGCAATGTCATCCCTTGTAGGAGAAGGGTAGTAGGAACTTCTCACCATTATCTCCTCAATCATTTGCTACTGTTCCGATGATTATGAAGAGGACGCGCCCTGTGCAGGTTTCATGAAAGGGACAGGACTAGCCGAAGCTGGGCCGGACCTTCAAATGGTCTCCATAAGCTGCACGGACTACCTCTACGGTATGGACACTCTTGTAGGAGCAGATATTGAGGTCTTCAGAAGATCTCACCGGGTTTCTATCCAACTTATTTTTTATCAATCTCCTGCAGAATTGAAGAATTCATCCTCTCGTGGTCTAAGGCTGCTCATAGATAAGAGATCGCTGTTGACCCAAAAAGTGTGATGTCCACCAGCGATCAACCATGACTTGGCCGAGTGCATACGCTATCTCAATGGTAGGAGTGGATTGGCGGCTTTGTAGCCAAGGGAACAGAGAGGAAAAGATCCCATGGAAGTGGTCCCATAGACATTAGATTATTGACAGGTCCTTCGGAAATTGTCGGGATCCACCAACAAAAGTTGAATGTCCATGCCAGCTGGAGACGATGGCTTGTTCGTTATTTCGATAGAGCCATAATAAATACACGATACGCCAATAGTCCACATTATCCAACCCTCCAAAGTATAAACGATTTGTGGTTACATTTTATCATCAAACCCAGACGTTGGAGCTTCTTATCACCTGTGGCGTGTTGGGAGATGTTGTTCTCTAGCGCCAGGCTATCTGTCCATATCCAGACAAGGTGCCAACCTCATATCATGGGAGAAGCACGAAGGTGACGTTATGTCAACTGAACGTTCATTAAAGGAGTAGTACTTTTTCATACCCCCTATTAGGGAAATCTGAGTTAATATCAGGGGGTCCTCTGTTCAGGATCCTAATCTGTTGGCCAGAGTAGAGAGCGGTTACATAAAGCGTCTCTCTCTCTGGAGGACCTGTCCTGTCCTGTATTACACACACAACACATTGATATGAATGGACACTGTGTAATGCTTCATTTTCCCTGTGGTGGCGCTGCAGGAAAATTGAACACTTACTGCCAGGTTTCCCCACAGATTAAAACTGATCGCTGGAGGTCCCAGCTGACTGATTGCTGACTGCTTCCCTTTCAGGAAGCTCTGTCCAGTTCAGCAGGGTGGTGATAGCGGTTATAAAGAGCCTCACTCATACAAGAACATTAATATGAGGAGATTAATTCAGAGAGTGCGGATAAGTTAGTCCATCATCACCTGCATTGTGTCTATATTGAGATTTTAGGCTCCGTTTCAGCATTCTGACTGTGTTCTCTCAACCGTATTTCATCTGATAATGACATAAATATGGACGTATCTTCAGATCAAAATGTGTTTTCATGCTCCATTGACTTCTATAGGGACAGTGCAGAACCAATATGGCCATATGAATAGTTGCATTGGCTAACATTATGTCTGTATTCAGAATTTGCCCTATACATGAGCATCCAAATATCCCAAACATCACCATATAGTGTGAATACCCAATTCTTGCACAGAGTATTAAGGTGTTAATGATCTAATCAGAGACCACTATACACTGACCGTAATAAGTAGAGACGTAAAATGTGAACATAGATCCATTAACAGCAACTAACCAAATGTCCCATATATATCACCATAAAATGTGGATACCTAGAACTGGTAGTGTGGATAAGGACATGCCCCCACGTGGCGGTTTTCCTCCGCAGCTGTCCGCATCAATGCCGCACAGAATCTGCATTGCAGATTCTGCGGCGGATCTGCCCAAAATGTGCAGTAAATTGATGCGGACTAGCTGCTGCGGACTGCGGTAAAAGTGCTTCCCTTCTCCCTATCAGTGCAGGGTAGAGAGAAGGGACAGCACTTTCCCTAGTGAAAGTAAACGAATTTCATACTTACCGGCCGTTGTCTTGGTGACGCGTCCCTCTTTCGGCATCCAGCCCGACCTCCCTGGATGACGTGTCAGTCCATGTGACCGCTGCAGCCTGTGATTGGCCTGTGATTGGCTGCAGCCGTCACTTAGACTGAAACGTCATCCTGGGAAGCCGGACTGGAGACAGAAGCAGGGAGTTCTCGGTAAGTATGAACTTCTATTTTTTTACAGGTTGCTGTATATTGGGATCGGTAGTCACTGTCCAGGGTGCAGAAACAGTTACTGCCGATCGCTTAACTCTTTCAGCACCCTGGACAGTGACTATTTACTGACGTCTCCTAGCAACGCTCCCGTCATTACGGGAGCCCCATTGACTTCCTCAGTCTGGCTGTAGACCTAGAAATACATAGGTCCAGCCAGAATGAAGAATCTCTATTGAAGTCAATGGAGAAATTCCGCCATGAGTCCGCAACCAGTCCGCCACAACTCCGCAACAGCCCTAGCATGCTGCGGACACCAAATTCCGCTCCGCAGCCTATGCTCCGCAGCGGAATTTTACGCATCGTCTAAACGAACACTTCTAAATAGAAGTGGAAGTCAATGGAGAAACGGCTCCGCTGCGGATTAACGCTGCGGAGTGTCCGCTGCGGAATTCAAGAGGAATTCCGCCACGTGTGAACTCAGCCTTAAGGTGTTAATTATCCAATCGAAGACCACTGTGCACTGAAAGTAATAATAAAATACATGAAATATGAACATAGATCCATCAACAGCAGCTAAACAAGCATCTTATGTATTACCATATAGTGTGACTACTGTGCACTGCAAGCAATAATAAGAGATTCAAAGTATAAACATAGATCCATCAACAGCAGCTAACTAAACATGCCATATATCACCATACTATAGAATACCTTATACTTACAATATTGGATAATGTTAATTATCCAACCAGAAACCACTATGCACTGACAGTAATAAGTAGAGACACATAATATGATTCTAGGTCCATCAACAGCAACTAAACAATCATCTCATATATCCCCATATATCCCCAATACAAAATGAATACCTAGTACTGATAGTGGTTGTTAAGGTCTTAACTATTCAATCACTGTGTACTGAAAGTAATAATTAAAATCACAAAATACGAACTAGAGATCTGCCAACAGCAGCTAACCAAACATCACAATTCAGTGTAAATACCTAATACTTGTACCAGATATTAAGATGTTAATAATCTAATCGTGGTCCACTCTGCACTGCAAGTATTTTTTAGAGATGTAAAATATAAACATAGATCCATCAACAGCAAACATGCCATATATCACCATACAATCTTAATACCTTATACTTACAATATTGAATGATGTTAATTATTGGATTATTAGAAAGCACTGTGCACTGAAAGTAATAACTAGAGACCCATAATATGTTTATAGATCCATCAACAGCAATTAACCAAACATCTGATATATCAAAAAACAATCTGAATACCTTGTACTGACTGGTTGTTAAGGCGTTAATTATCTAACTAGATACCACTCTGTACTGAAAGTAATAATTAGAGACTCAAAATATAGATCCATCAACAGCAACTAACCAAACATGTCATATATCACCATACAATGTGAATAACTTATACTTATAGTATTGGATGATGTTAATTATTCAATCAGAAACCAGTGTGCACTGAAAGTAATAATTAGAGACACATAATATGACTAAAGATCCATCAACAGCAACTAACCAATCATCTCCTATATCACCATACAATATGAATACCTAGTGCTGCCGGTGGGTGTTAAGGTGCTAGTTATCTATTTAGAGACCACTGTGCACTGAAAGCACTAATTATAGACGCATATTATGAATATAGATCCATCAACAGCAATTAACCACACATCCCATATATTACCATACAATTTTATTACCTTATTCTTGCACTAATCAGACCAGAGACCCATGTGTATTGAAAGTAGTATTTAGAGGCATACCAAATAAAAGTCCATCAACAGCAGCTAACCTGCATGTTGATGGTTTCCAGATAATAAAAGCAGATTAATTTCTGCATAACCCAGAGTCAAAGCAAACTAAAGAATATGTGTAAAACAGAACGTGACATTACAAAGATGACTGTATAGCCGATGGTCATTAAAGGTGGAGCTTCACTTTAATAAGTACACCCAGAACACGGCAGCATGATATTACCGGGACATCGGAGCTCTCCTTTAAATGTTTACTGTGAGTTTAAATAATGTAATAAAGTCAAAAACAAAAAAAAACATGAAGTCCTCACAAGTTCTATCAAAGCCTTGGGAGGGGAATGGGAAAGTTTCCGCTACGACTCTGCTATACTGGTATTTATACACGCCTGCCGAAATCTCCAGATCTCAAATATTCAAGAGGTCGATATGTTTCCTCTCATCAGTGGTTAATTTGTAAATTTAAAGAAATGGAACAAAAATGACTGAAGTATTAAATGCATATAAACAGCAATATGCTACAGATGTAGCAGAGCTGAATGTGTTATTTAAAGGAAAACTCCAAAAACTTTCAACATTTCACAGTAAAACTCCCCACATGATTATGAATAAATGTAAATATTTTGCTCTACTTGTCCTGCACTAATTTTTAGCTGCAGTCCCATGTAAAACCCCAAATAAGACTTGCGTCTGCTTCCTTCACATGCTGATTGTGCACCTTGTGATGGGTCCGCCACTTGCCCAAATAACAATTGTGCTTATTCTCACCGTTTCTGTATCTCTAGTTCACTTTAACGGAGGGTGACTGGCCATGCAGGTACCAGTCGGACCCCCACCCATAAGATTTTCGTAGCATATCAAATATCTATGGTCAGTAAATTTATTTAAAAGGGTTGTACAAGATTAGGAAGAAGGGTCTGCTTTTTTTCCGCAAACAGCGCCACTTTGGTTCATAGGTTGTAACTGGAATTACAGCTCAGCCCTACTCAATGGGGTTCAATGTGGATGAGCTGCAATACCAGACAAAGCCACAAGGGCAAATGTGTGTTAAAAAGAAAAAGCAGACCTTTTTTACCAAGCTCGTAAGTCCCTTCAAGTTTTTGAATTAAAGGAATTGTCCAGTAGGCAGACCATTTTTCATAACGTAGGTCCTCAGTCTTCCTGCTTGTAGGACCCTCAGAATCAACATTATTACATAGTGCCCATTGACATCAATGGACATCATTCATTTTAAATGGACTGAGATAAACCCCCAGAATAGAGACTCATCTGCTCTGACTAGTAGTGGGGGTCCTCTAGTACCCCAAGATGCACTAAAGGGGTATTTTAAAGGGGATGTCTAAAGTATTTAAACACCTTCAAACCCTTGACTTTAGAAATGTTGGTCTGAGAGGGAACATGAATCCCACCAAAAGGGGTTTCTGTAGGATTGTAAACTGAACAGATTTATTAAAGGGGGTCACCCCCTCTCATACTGTAGATCACCCTCGTTGGGGGTCCGGTCCCTTTGATCAGCTGCTCCATCTCTCCTGACAGGTCTGTTTTAGTAAATACTTGTGTTTCCCATTAAGTAAAAATTCTGGAACATATGTTCCTAGAACTCTATGTGGTGTCATTCCTCTGTTATTCCTCCTAGAAATGTATGGTTAAATTGACAACTGGGTGTTACTGGGGGGGGGTGTCCCTACACAGATTGACACTGTCCAATCTGTGAGACTGTGTAGGGATCCGCCCCTTTAACAAGGGGAATGGTAAAACCCAGTTGTCAATTTATTCTTACATTTCTAGGAGGAATAACAGAGGAACGGCACAACATAGAGTTCTAAGAAAATCTGTTCCAGAATTGTTATTTCATGGAGAAGGTTTTACTAAATCAGACATTTACTGGACCCGTTTTCACAGATCCCTCATAGACTTGAGTCTATTGAGGGATCCGGCAAAACGGGCAAAAATAGGACATGTCCTATTTTTTCCCGGGTCGTTCACACGGACACGGGCCATTCATTGGAGACAAATCTTGGCTTTATCTTATTGAGATGAGGTTCTGAGATGGA
Source organism: Rhinoderma darwinii (assembly GCF_050947455.1). Lineage (NCBI taxonomy): Eukaryota > Metazoa > Chordata > Amphibia > Anura > Rhinodermatidae > Rhinoderma > Rhinoderma darwinii. The sequence continues at coordinate 99,242,570 of NC_134696.1, read as the reverse complement.
AGTTTCCTTTAGGCTGGGTTCACACGACCTATTTTCAGGCGTAAACGAGGCGTATTATGCCTCGTTTTACGTCTGAAAATAGGGCTACAATACGTCGGCAAACATCTGCCCATTCATTTGAATGGGTTTGCCGACGTACTGTGCAGACGACCTGTCATTTACGCGTCGTCGTTTGACAGCTGTCAAACGACGACCCGTAAAAATACAGCCTCGTCAAAAGAAGTGCAGGGCACTTCTATACATTATATGCAGGACACTTATATACATTATATGCGGGACACTTATATACATTATATGCAGGGCACTTATATACATTATATGCAGGACACTTATATACATTATATGCAGGGCACTTCTATACATTATATGCAGGACACTTATATACATTATATGCGGGACACTTATATACATTATATGCGGGACACTTATATACATTATATGCGGGACACTTCTATACATTATATGCAGGACACTTATATACATTATATGCAGGGCACTTCTATACATTATATGCAGGACACTTATATACATTATATGCGGGACACTTATATACATTATATGCGGGACACTTATATACATTATATGCGGGACACTTATATACATTATATGCGGGACACTTATATACATTATATGCAGGGCACTTCTATACATTATATGCAGGGCACTTCTATACATTATATGCGGGACACTTATATACATTATATGCAGGGCACTTATATACATTATATGCGGGACACTTATATACATTATATGCAGGACACTTATATACATTATATGCAGGACACTTAGATACATTATATGCGGGACACTTATATACATTATATGCGGGACACTTATATACATTATATGCGGGACACTTCTATACATTATATGCAGGACACTTATATACATTATATGCAGGGCACTTCTATACATTATATGCAGGACACTTCTATACATTATATGCGGGACACTTATATACATTATATGCGGGACACTTATATACATTATATGCGGGACACTTCTATACATTATATGCGGGACACTTATATACATTATATGCGGGACACTTATATACATTATATGCAGGACACTTATATACATTATATGCGGGACACTTATATACATTATATACGGGACACTTCTATACATTATATGCAGGACACTTATATACATTATATGCAGGACACTTATATACATTATATGCGGGGCACTTCTATACATTATATGCGGGACACTTATATACATTATATGCGGGACACTTATATACATTATATGCGGGACACTTATATACATTATATGCAGGACACTTATATACATTATATGCGGGGCACTTCTATACATTATATGCGGGACACTTATATACATTATATGCGGGACACTTATATACATTATATGCGGGACACTTCTATACATTATATGCGGGACACTTATATACATTATATGCAGGGCACTTCTATACATTATATGCGGGACACTTATATACATTATATGCGGGACACATATACATTATATGCGGGACACTTATATACATTATATGCGGGACACTTATATACATTATATGCGGGACACTTATATACATTATATGCGGGACACTTATATACATTATATGCAGGGCACTTCTATACATTATATGCAGGACACTTATATACATTATATGCGGGACACTTATATACATTATATGCGGGACACTTATATACATTATATGCGGGACACTTATATACATTATATGCGGGACACTTCTATACATTATATGCAGGACACTTATATACATTATATGCAGGGCACTTCTATACATTATATGCAGGACACTTATATACATTATATGCGGGACACTTATATACATTATATGCGGGACACTTATATACATTATATGCGGGACACTTATATACATTATATGCGGGACACTTATATACATTATATGCAGGGCACTTCTATACATTATATGCAGGACACTTATATACATTATATGCGGGACACTTATATACATTATATGCGGGACACTTCTATACATTATATGCAGGACACTTATATACATTATATGCAGGACACTTATATACATTATATGCGGGACACTTATATACATTATATGCGGGACACTTATATACATTATATGCAGGACACTTATATACATTATATGCAGGACACTTATATACATTATATGCGGGACACTTATATACATTATATGCGGGACACTTCTATACATTATATGCGGGACACTTCTATACATTATATGCGGGACACTTATATACATTATATGCGGGACACTTATGTACATTATATGCAGGACAATTATATACATTATATGCGGGACACTTATATACATTATATGCGGGACACTTCTATACATTATATGCAGGACACTTATATACATTATATGCAGGACACTTATATACATTATATGCGGGACACTTATATACATTATATGCGGGACACTTCTATACATTATATGCAGGACACTTATATACATTATATGCAGGGCACTTCTATACATTATATGCGGGACACTTATATACATTATATGCGGGACACTTATATACATTATATGCGGGACACTTATATACATTATATGCAGGACACTTATATACATTATATGCGGGACACTTATATACATTATATGCAGGGCACTTCTATACATTATATGCAGGACACTTATATACATTATATGCGGGACACTTATATACATTATATGCGGGACACTTCTATACATTATATGCAGGACACTTATATACATTATATGCGGGACACTTATATACATTATATGCAGGACACTTATATACATTATATGCAGGGCACTTCTATACATTATATGCAGGACACTTATATACATTATATGCGGGACACTTATATACATTATATGCGGGACACTTATATACATTATATGCAGGACACTTATATACATTATATGCAGGGCACTTCTATACATTATATGCAGGACACTTATATACATTATATGCAGGACACTTATATACATTATATGCGGGACACTTATATACATTATATGCGGGACACTTATATACATTATATGCGGGACACTTATATACATTATATGCGGGACACTTATATACATTATATGCAGGGCACTTCTATACATTATATGCAGGACACTTATATACATTATATGCGGGACACTTATATACATTATATGCGGGACACTTCTATACATTATATGCAGGACACTTATATACATTATATGCGGGACACTTATATACATTATATGCAGGGCACTTCTATACATTATATGCAGGACACTTATATACATTATATGCGGGACACTTATATACATTATATACGGGACACTTATATACATTATATGCAGGACACTTATATACATTATATGCAGGACACTTATATACATTATATGCGGGACACTTATATACATTATATGCAGGACACTTATATACATTATATGCAGGACACTTATATACATTATATGCGGGACACTTATATACATTATATGCAGGACACTTATATACATTATATGCGGGACACTTATATACATTATATGCGGGACACTTATATACATTATATGGAGGACACTTATATACATTATATGCAGGACACTTATATACATTATATGCGGGACACTTATATACATTATATGCGGGACACTTCTATACATTATATGCAGGACACTTATATACATTATATGCGGGACACTTATATACATTATATGCGGGACACTTATATACATTGTATGCAGGGCACTTCTATACATTATATGCAGGACACTTATATACATTATATGCAGGGCACTAATATACATTATATGCGGGACACTTATATACATTATATGCGGGACACTTCTATACATTATATGCGGGACACTTCTATACATTATATGCGGGACACTTATATACATTATATGCGGGACACTTATATACATTATATGCAGGACACTTATATACATTATATGCAGGACACTTCTATACATTATATGCGGGACACTTATATACATTATATCAGGACACTTCTATACATTATATGCGGGACACTTATATACATTATATGCGGGACACTTATATACATTATATGCGGGACACTTATATACATTGTATGCAGGGCACTTCTATACATTATATGCAGGACACTTATATACATTATATGCAGGGCACTTGTATACATTATATGCAGGGCACTTATATACATTATATGCGGGACACTTATATACATTATATGCAGGACACTTATATACATTACATGCAGGGCACTTATATACATTACATGCAGGGCACTTATATACATTACATGCAGGGCACTTATATACATTATATGCGGGACACTTATATACATTACATGCAGGACACTTATATACATTACATGCAGGGCACTTATATACATTATATGCGGGACACTTATATACATTATATGCGGGACGCTTATATACATTATATGCGGGACACTTATATACATTATATGCAGGGCACTTATATACATTATATGCAGGACACTTATATACATTATATGCAGGACACTTATATACATTATATGCAGGACACTTATATACATTATATGCAGGACACTTATATACATTATATGCGGGACACTTATATACATTATATGCGGGACACTTATATACATTATATGCGGGACACTTATATACATTATATGCGGGACACTTATATACATTATATGCAGGGCACTTATATACATTATATGCAGGACACTTATATACATTATATGCGGGACACTTATATACATTGTATGCAGGGCACTTCTATACATTATATGCAGGACACTTATATACATTATATGCGGGACACTTATATACATTATATGCAGGACACTTATATACATTATATGCAGGACACTTATATACATTATATGCAGGACACTTATATACATTATATGCAGGACACTTATATACATTATATGCAGGACACTTATATACATTATATGCAGGACACTTATATACATTATATGCAGGACACTTATATACATTATATGCAGGACACTTATATACATTATATGCGGGACACTTATATACATTATATGCGGGACACTTATATACATTGTATGCAGGGCACTTCTATACATTATATGCAGGACACTTATATACATTATATGCAGGACACTTATATACATTATATGCAGGACACTTATATACATTATATGCAGGACACTTCTATACATTATATGCAGGACACTTATATACATTATATGCGGGACACTTATATACATTATATGCGGGACACTTATATACATTGTATGCAGGGCACTTCTATACATTATATGCAGGACACTTATATACATTATATGCGGGACACTTATATACATTATATGCAGGACACTTAGGGCATGACCACACATGGCGGAATTCCTCCGCAACTGTCCGCATCAATGCCGCACAGAATCTGCGTTGCAGATTCTGCAGCGGATCTGCACAAAATGTGCAGAAAATTGATGCGGACTGGCCGCTGCGGACTGCAGGAAAAGTGCTTCTCTTCTCCCTATTCAGTGCAGGATAGAGAGAAGGGACAGCACTTTCCCTAGTGAAAGTCAAAGAAATTCATACTTACCGCCCGTTGTCTTGGTGACGCGTCCCTCTTTCGGCATCCGGCCCGACCTCCCTGGATGACGCTCCAGTCCATGTGACCGCTGCAGCCTGTGCTTGGCCTGTGATTGGCTGCAGCCGTCACTTACACTGAAACGTCATCCTGGGAGGCCGGACTGGAGACAGACGCAGGGAGTTCTCGGTAAGTATGAACTTATATGTTTTTTTTACAGATACATGTATATTGAGATCGGTAGTCACTGTCCCGGGTGCAGAAACAGTTACTGCCGATCGCGTAACTCTTTCAGCACCCTGGACAGTGACTATTTACAGACGTCTCCTAGCAACGCTCCCGTCATTACGGGAGCCCCATTGACTTCCTCAGTCTGGCTGTAGACCTAGAAATACATAGGTCCAGCCAGAATGAAGAAATGTCATGGTAGTAAAAACAATACGCTCCGCAGCACACATAAGATCTGCGGACTTCATTGCGGAATTTTGACTCTCCATTGAAGTCAATGGAGAAATTCCGCCATGAGTCCGCAACCAGTCCGCCACTGCTCCGCAACAGACAGAGCATGCTGCGGACACCAAATTCCGCTCCGCAGCCTATGCTCCGCAGCGGAATTGTACGCATCGTGTAAACGAACACTGCTAAATTAAAGTGAAAGTCAATGGAGAAACGGCTCCGCTGCGGATTAACGCTGCGGAGTGTCCGCAGCGGAATTTAAGCGAAATTCCGCCATGTGTGAACCCGCCCTTATATACATTATATGCAGGACACTTATATACATTATATGCAGGGCACTTATATACATTATATGCAGCACACTTATATACATTGTATGCAGGGCACTTCTATACATTATATGCAGGACACTTATATACATTATATGCAGGGCACTTGTATACATTATATGCAGGGCACTTATATACATTATATGCGGGACACTTATATACATTATATGCAGGACACTTATATACATTACATGCAGGGCACTTATATACATTACATGCAGGGCACTTATATACATTACATGCAGGGCACTTATATACATTATATGCGGGACACTTATATACATTACATGCAGGACACTTATATACATTACATGCAGGGCACTTATATACATTATATGCAGGACACTTATATACATTATATGCGGGACACTTATATACATTATATGCGGGACACTTATATACATTATATGCGGGACACTTATATACATTATATGCGGGACACTTATATACATTATATGCCGGACACTTATATACATTATATGCAGGACACTTATATACATTATATGCAGGACACTTATATACATTATATGCAGGACACTTATATACATTATATGCAGGACACTTATATACATTATATGCGGGACACTTCTATACATTATATGCGGGACACTTATATACATTATATGCAGGACACTTCTATACATTATATGCGGGACACTTATATACATTATATGCGGGACACTTATATACATTATATGCGGGACACTTATATACATTGTATGCAGGACACTTATATACATTATATGCAGGACACTTATATACATTATATGCAGGACACTTCTATACATTATATGCAGGACACTTCTATACATTATATGCAGGACACTTCTATACATTATATGCAGGACACTTATATACATTATATGCAGGACACTTATATACATTATATGCAGGACACTTCTATACATTATATGCAGGACACTTCTATACATTATATGCAGGACACTTATATACATTATATGCAGGACACTTATATACATTATATGCAGGACACTTATATACATTATATGCGGGACACTTATATACATTATATGCGGGACACTTATATACATTATATGCAGGACACTTATATACATTATATGCAGGACACTTATATACATTATATGCGGGACACTTATATACATTATATGCAGGACACTTATATACATTATATGCAGGACACTTATATACATTATATGCGGGACACTTCTATACATTATATGCAGGGCACTTCTATACATTATATGCAGGACACTTATATACATTATATGCAGAACACTTATATACATTATATGCGGGACACTTATATACATTATATGCGGGACACTTATATACATTGTATGCAGGACACTTATATACATTATATGCAGGACACTTATATACATTATATGCGGGACACTTATATACATTATATGCGGGACACTTATATACATTATATGCGGGACACTTATATACATTGTATGCAGGGCACTTCTATACATTATATGCAGGACACTTATATACATTATATGCAGGACACTTATATACATTATATGCAGGACACTTATATACATTATATGCGGGACACTTATATACATTATATGCGGGACACTTATATACATTGTATGCAGGGCACTTCTATACATTATATGCAGGACACTTATATACATTATATGCAGGACACTTATATACATTATATGCAGGACACTTATATACATTATATGCGGGACACTTATATACATTATATGCGGGACACTTATATACATTGTATGCAGGGCACTTCTATACATTATATGCAGGACACTTATATACATTATATGCAGGACACTTATATACATTATATGCAGGACACTTATATACATTATATGCGGGACACTTATATACATTATATGCGGGACACTTATATACATTGTATGCAGGGCACTTCTATACATTATATGCAGGACACTTATATACATTATATGCAGGACACTTATATACATTATATGCAGGACACTTATATACATTATATGCAGGACACTTATATACATTATATGCGGGACACTTATATACATTATATGCGGGACACTTCTATGCATTATATGCAGGACACTTATATACATTATATGCAGGGCACTTATATACATTACATGCAGGACACTTATATACATTATATGCAGGACACTTATATACATTATATGCAGGACACTTATATACATTACATGCAGGACACTTATATACATTATATGCAGGACACTTATATACATTATATGCAGGGCACTTATATACATTATATGCAGGACACTTATATACATTATATGCAGGACACTTATATACATTATATGCTGGACACTTCTATACATTATATGCAGGACACTTATATACATTATATGCAGGACACTTATATACATTATATGCAGGGCACTTCTATACATTATATGCGGGACACTTATATACATTATATGCGGGACACTTATATACATTATATGCAGGGCACTTATATACATTATATGCAGGGCACTTCTTTGCCACATATTTGAGCTGTTCTTCATTGAACTCAATGAAGCACAGCTCAAGATTTACGAGCATCTCAGAGGAGCATTTACGTGTGAAACGAGGCAGCTGTAAGGGTATGTTCACACGGCCTATTTACGGACGTAAATCGGGCGTTTTTGCCCCGAATTACGTCCGAAAATAGCGCCTCAATAGCGCTGACAAACATCTGCCCATTGAAAGCAATGGGCAGACGTTGGTCTGTTCACACGAGGCGTAATTTACGCGCCGCTGTCAAATGACGGCGCGTAAATAGACGCCCGCGTCAAAGAAGTGACCTGTCACTTCTTTGGCCATATTTGGAGCCGTTATTCATTGGCTCCAATGAATAGCAGCGCCAATTACGTCCGTAATTGACGCTGCGTTCTAGCGCCTGCACATGCCGTTACGGCTGAAATTACGGGGATGTTTTCAGGCTGAAACATCCCCGTAATTTAAGCTGTTACGGACGCCCTCGTGTGAACATACCCTCAACAGTCTGTCTTTTCACACGTAAATGCCTCTCAACGTGTGAACATACCCTTAGGGCAGATACACGGACGGACGTTGCGTTTTTGCGCGCACAAACAACGCAGCGTCTTGCGCGCGCAAAAACCATTTGACAGCTCCGTGTGTCATCCGTGTATGATGCGCGGCTGCGTGATTTTCGCGCAGCCGCCATCATAGAGATGAGGCTAGTCGACGCCCGTCACTGTCCAGTCCAAGGTGCTGAAAGAGCTAACTCTTTCAGCACCCTCGACAGTGAATGCCGAACATAATATCGAAAAACCTGTTGAAAAAAAAGAAAACGTTCGTACTTACCGAGAACTTCCCGGCCGTTGCCTTGGTGACGCGTCCTTGGTGACGCGCCTCTCGACATCGGGCCCCACCTCCCTGGATGACGCGGCAGTCCATGTGACCGCTGCAGCCTGTGCTTGGCCTGTGATTGGCTGCAGCTGTCACTTGGACTGAATTGTCATCCCGGGAGGTCAGACTGGAGGAAGAAGCCGGGAGTTATCGGTAAGTCAGAACTTCGTTTTTTTTTCTACAGGTTCATGTTTATTGGGATCGGAAGTCACTGTCCATGGTGCTGAAACAGTTTAACTCTTTCAGCACCCTGGACAGTGACTATCTCCTGACGTCGCGTACCGATAATTTTTTTGCCGGGTTCGGCCAAAACAAGTTCGGCCGAACCCGGTGAAGTTCGGTTCGCTTGTCCGGCTTCGCTCATCGCAAAGACACTCCGTTTGGATGTTCGGAAACAGAAAAGCACGTGGTGCTTTTCTGTTTACATTCATCCTTTTGACAGCTGGTGCGCTGTTTCAGACGGTTCGCACGGAAGTGCTTCCGTGCAACCTGCGTGGTTTTCACGCACTCATTGACTTCAATGGGTGCGTGACGCGCGAAATACGCAGAGTTATTGACCCTGTCGCGCTTTTTGCGCAGCAGAATACGCTGCACAAAAAGCACGGACTGTCTGTACTGCCCCATAGACTTGTATTGGTCCATGCGTGCCGCGTGAAACCACGCGGCCCGCATGGACCGAATTCACGCTCGTGTGAATCCCCCCTTAGGCTGGGTTCACACGACCTATTTTCAGGCGTAAACGAGGCGTATTATGCCTCGTTTTACGTCTGAAAATAGGGCTACAATACGTCGGCAAACATCTGCCCATTCATTTGAATGGTTTTGCCGACGTACTGTGCAGACGACCTGTCATTTACGCGTCGTCGTTTGACAGCTGTCAAACGACGACGCGTAAAAATACAGCCTCGTCAAAAGAAGTGCAGGACACTTATATACATTATATGCAGGACACTTCTTTGGACGTTTTTGGAGCAGTTTTCTCATAGACTCCAATGAAAACAGCTCCAAAAACGGACGTAAAAAACGGCCGCGAAAAACGCGAGTTGCTCAAAAAACATCTGAAAATCAGGGGCTGTTTTCCCTTGAAAACAGCTCTGTATTTTCAGACGTTTTTGGTCACTACGTGTGCACATACCCTTAAGATAATGACAATCATAAAAATTAAAAAATATTATGACCCAGCCTGTGAATCCGAGAGGAACTTTCATGCCTCCACTTTTGTTTTCTGGCTCTACAGAGTAGTTTGTGGTCGTGTTGTCTCCTTTTCTGTGTGCTGACATGTATTCCTCTTCTGGTCGCCTGGCGGTCGCTGTCGTGAGTTACCACAAATATTCCCTATGAGGAAAAAAATTGTGCAAGAATCCCAATATAGTAACATTCTTTCAGTATCACTTTCTACTCTATGCTGGTGTTATAGCTCCCTCTAGTGGCAAATTAAATATATTAAAAATGTCTTTACAAATTCAGTGATTGACCAAGAGTTTTCCAAATATAATATTTTAAGACGCGAGAGGAGCAATTTTCGGTAATTTGGTTTTAAGCTAAAATAAATGACTTGGCAGTTTTCCTAGCTTCCATTTGGACACTGTATGGTCAGAAATGCTGGAGCGCCATGGTCCCTCTATGCAGATGATTGGCAGGGGTGCCAAGAGTCGGAACCCCATTAATTTGATATTGATGGCTTATCCTAAGAATACTCCATCAATATTACAGTCCAGAAAATGAAATATTCCCATTATTGTCTATTTTATGACAGTTACAGACTGTGACCACCAGAGGGCGGTGGTGTCTTTCATATTAATCATAAAGAGTTTGTTTTATTCTGAATGATAAATTGATTATTATAAACTCCAGTAAATTAAAAAAGAGAGAACATATTGCAGAACATATTTAGTTTCTCTGTGTCTTGTGAAAATGACAGACACGATAGTAATACCCCGGAGCACAGCTTGCGCTGTTCCCACACATTCTGTTTGCACAGCACTGCATGGTTAATGACAACTAAACACGGATACAAAAGAGAAATGAGCAAAAGGGGAAATTATAGTCTTTAGTCGATTATGAAGAACTGGAGATTCCTCGTTTCTTCTATGAAAAGCCGAGTAGATCCATCAGACAAAGAAGTGGCACAGCTAATGACATTGACACTTCATTTTAGCAATTGGCAGGGGTCACAACAGTTGGACCCCCGCCAATCAGACATTATGGGATATTCAAGCATGTTGGGGCAACTGCTAATCTGTATCTAAAGATAAATCACCTTATAAATACATGACGTTACCTATCATGTACTGATCCTGAGTTATATACTGCATTATACTCCAGAGCTGCACTCACTATTCTGCTGGTGGAGTCACTGTGTACATACATTACATTACTTATCCTGTACTGATCCTGAGTTATATCCTGTATTATACTCCAGAGCTGCAGTCACTATTCTGCTGGTGGAGTCACTGTGTACATACATTACTTATCCTGTACTGATTCTGAGTTACATCCTGTATTATACTCCAGAGCTTCACTCACTATTCTGCTGGTGGAGTCACTGTGTACATACATTACATTACTTATCCTGTACTGATCCTGAGTTATATCCTGTATTATACTCCAGAGCTGCAGTCACTATTCTGCTGGTGGAGTCACTGTGTACATACATTACTTATCCTGTACTGATCCTGAGTTACATCCCGTATTATACTCCAGAGCTGCACTCACTATTCTGCTGGTAGAGTCACTGTCTACATACATTACATTACTTATCCTGTACTGATCCTGAGTTACATCTTGTATTATACTCCAGAGCTGCAGTCACTATTCTGCTGGTGGAGTCACTGTGTACATACATTATATTACTTATCCTGTACTGATCCTGAGTTACATCCCGTATTATACTCCAGAGCTGCACTCACTATTCTGCTGGTAGAGTCACTGTCTACATACATTACATTACTTATCCTGTACTGATCCTAAGTTATATACTGCATTATACTCCAGAGCTGCAGTCACTATTCTGCTGGTGGAGTCACTGTGTACATACATTACTTATCCTGTACTGATTCTGAGTTACATCCTGTATTATACTCCAGAGCTGCACTCACTATTCTGCTGGTGGAGTCACTGTGTACATACATTACATTACTTATCCTGTACTGATCCTGAGTTACATCCTGTATTATACTCCAGAGCTGCACTCACTATTCTGCTGTTGGAGTCACTGTGTACATACATTACATTACTTATCCTGTACTGATCCTGAGTTATATCCTGTATTATACTCCAGAGCTGCACTCACTATTCTGCTGGTGGAGTCACTGTGTACATACATTACATTACTTACCCTGTACTGATCCTGAGTTACATCCTGTATTATACTCCAGAGCTGCACTCACTATTCTGCTGTTGAAGTCACTGTGTACATACATTACATTACTTATCCTGTACTGATCCTGAGTTACATCCTGTATTATTCTCCAGAGCTGCACTCACTATTCTGCTAATTGTTAGCAAGCTTGTTGTCAGAGACAACCCTAACAGCTAAGCTGTGCTCCAATAATACAAGCGGAGGGGATAGGTGTTTTATTATATCAGATGTTTGCACAATGTCGGGTGTAAAGATGACAGGACTTTACTATATACACTGTAAAATGTGCAAGGAAATAGAGAGACCAAGCAGGGCCTCCGAGCTGTGACTGGTGATGTCACTTCCCCTGGCTGAGTGATGTCACTTCCGCTGGCTGAGTGATGTCACTTCCCCTGGCTGAGTGATGTCACTTAGTGCAATGCTTTCAGCCCTATGAAATCAGTGGAGCATCGAAAGCTGCTCCACCACTGGGCCCTGTCATGAAAAAAAAAAACATCCTTGCCTGGAGCGGTGAGTAGTCCACTGGACAGCAGCTGTCAAATAATTAACCCCTTCACTCCCCCTATAGCACCAGTGAGAAATAAATGAAAACCTTCACCACCTTTGACCACCAGGGATATTACTATTAACCGCTTCACCACCTTTGGCCACCAGGGATATTACTATTAACCCCTTCACCACCTTTAACCACCAGGGATGTTACTATTAACCCCTTCACCCACATAGACCACCAGGTATGTAGCCATTAAGAGCTTCACAACCCTGGATCACCAGGAATGTTTCCATTAACCCATTACCACCCTAGATGACCACAGATGGAGCCATTAACTCCTTCACTACATTAGACCTCGGTGGAATAAAATGTCGTAAACCATCTACCAACTTTAGTAAATCTTAAATTTAACACCGAAATCCCCCTAGACCCCGGGGTATTTCATCATTAACCCCTAAACTACCCCAGACCACCAGGAACATTGAGGATTAACCTTTAAGCCACCATCAATCACCTGACGTATCAGGTATTAACCCGTAGCTAAGTCGTTTTAGAAGTATCGTGAAAGTAGGTGGTATGTCAAGCCTAAATAATGTGACCCCCATAGCAGGTAACATTTTTGGGACTCCCCTGACTGCAGAAGTGGGGGCTAATTTTGACATAAGCAACAGATCCCTTACAGTCAAACCTGGACCCTTGTGTCTGAGGGGCCCCAGAGACCCCCCCCCCATCCCCCGCTATATAAGAAGACACAAGTGTTATAAATAGTACATGGTAGGTGGGGGCCCGTTTTGCATTGAGGCCCTGGAACTTTAAGGTACTCCTCTGATAGAAGGCAGAAGATGATGGGGGTCATCCTCCCTCCTCTACACGTTCTCGCTTTTTTTCTATTATGACAGAAGCAGATAATAGAGGAGCTAATATCCTGTACATCTCCAGGACACGGCGCAGCAGGGCACATGTCACCAGCGTGCCGCACACATTATCAGTATTCTGTGTATTTCCTCATTATACACAGATGTAGCAGAGCTGGTTTTTTCTATTTAACCCTTTTGGGCTATTATTGTTGAGCAGAATATGATGGTAAAGTCATTATAAATGCCAAATGACCAACTCAGCTCTGCTACATCTAATAACCTCAGTTCTGGGGTTATTGTGATTTTATGACCCCCATCTTCCCATTCTTTGAGGACCTCCTGAAGAATTCATTGTGTGGTCTTCATCCCCTCCTATGTCCACCTGCCATCCTCTCAACCCTCAGGACGTAGCCTCCTAATAACTCCACTTGTTGGCAGCTCACATGTCACTTCCTGGCAGAAAGCAGGAGCCAGGAGGAGGGGATGAGGGATTTTTTATTATTGTGTTTTTTTCTTCTTTAAACATGGGGCATGATGGATGGCATTATTTATAAGGGAACGTAGGCTGGCACTATTAATGGGTAAACTGTGACCTGCACTGTCCTTGGAGGAACTCTGGCAATGTTTATGGGGGAACTCTGATTCCTAAGGGAGCACAATGACTGGCACTATTTATAGGGAGAAAAGTGGCTGACATTGTTTTTGAGGGACACTGCGGTTGGTGCTGTTTATGGGGAATTGTAACATTGTTTATGGGAGAACTCTGTATGGCACTAATAATGGGGCACTATGAATGACACTGTGTATGGGAGAACTCTGTATTGTACTGTTTTTGGGGCACTCTGTGGGGCATTGTTAATGAAGCACTATGTATGGCACTATTTATGGGGAACTCAGTATTGTACTGTTTCTGGGGCACTCTGTATGGTACTGTTTCTGGGGCACTCTGTATGGTACTGTTTCTGGGGCACTCTGTATGGTACTGTTTCTGGGGCACTCTGCATGGCACTGTTTATGGGGCACTCAGTATTGTACAGTTTCTGCGGCACTTTGTATGACACTGTTTCTGCGGCACTCTGTATTGTACTGTTTCTGTGGCACTCTGTGTGGCACTGTTAATGGGGCACTTCTTTATGCCCTATTTATGGGGCATTCTGTATTGTACTCTTTCTGGGGCACTTTCTATGGCACTGTTTATGGGGCACTCAGTATTGTACCGTTTCTGCGGCACTCTGTATTGTACTGTTTCTGGGGCACTCTGTGTGGCACTGTTAATGGGGCACTTCTTTATGTCACTATTTATGGGGCATTCTGTATTGTACTGTTTCTGGGGCACTCTGTGTGGCACTGTTAATGGGCACTCTGTATGGCACTATTTATGGGGCACTCTGTATTGTACTGTTTTTGGGCACTCTGATTTACATTGTTTATGGGGCAACATGTATTGTACTGTTTCTGGGGCACTCTGGGTGGCACTGTTAATGGGGCACTCAATATGGCACTATTTATGGTAGAGCTGCCAGCAGATCAGGGGTCTCGTTCCAGTACCATAAAGCCACAAGTAAACATACTGGTCTGTGTAAGATACAACTGGACCACGGGTGTAACCACAAGAGTAGCGGGTATAGCAGCTGCTTTTTGGCACAACAGCTGTGGGATCCTAACTCTGCTGTTACAAGACCCCGTGGGGCCCCCAGGTGCATCACATCTCCGGATGCATCGAGCTCCGCCCATAGAAAGGAATCCCGCGTTATAACTTTTACGGTTGGATAATCCTGACTGCGATAAATGTCTCCTGATAATACAAAAATGTCATTTATAAAATATTACAGCTGCGATTATTTCAGATTCATCTTTAATTTCACTAAATAATTCAGGACTTGGCTTGTTTGATAGATGAGATTCTATGGAGGAAATTGGCCGCCGTTCACTCATTCGCGGTATCAGGGCGAGATAAGCCCATGCCGTTTCAGCTGCTAAAAGCGAGAGGTGACCTGGTCTTCATCAGCAAGTCCCTTCAAACAATCACTCGCTCTATATATATATATCTGGTTGTGTGCACTTCCCCTTTAATAATTTAAATAGCACTTCCCCTTTAAGTAAAAAAAAATCATAGAAAATAAAAGTTCTCAAGTGGTCGCCCCCTTGTGCTGAGTCTTTTATTTCCTCTCCTGGGTGACGATCACTGATTCCTGCCATTACAGTGCCTATGAGAGTTGTCACCCAGCTTTCTGCAGATACTGAACGGCATATAAATGTCTATAAAGCGATGGATCCGAAGTAAAGGGGCCTTTATATTCCTCCCCAGTTCCCTTTCTCCTACAGTTCTAGTTTTCACTGTCACTCTGGCATTCTATTCATGAACCAGGAAGCTCAGGATGAGCAAGAGCTCTTACTGCTTCCCAGATAGAGAAGTCCTGCAGAAAAACGTAAATTGATGTGGAGTAATTCCCTACATCCTGTAATAGGATCATGTTATCATAAATGACTCATAGGATCCAACAGTTTAAGACGAAAGGGGGAATAGTTGAGGAAAATAGGAGTTGTAGTTCCGCAGCATTGGAGGAGTGCGCTGTCTAGGGATTGGTTCCTGTAGTCATAATCCATCGTCTCTAGACCTCCGCAGGTCCTGCCTCCCATCTCCACAGCACAGGAGACTCCGGTCTGGGGTGATGATGAGGATGATGATGATGATGAGGATGATGATGATGACGGCAGCTCCCTCTCACCAGCACACCACTTGCTGCACCATTACATCTGCTGAGGACCTGGACACTGAATCTACCAGCGGAGCCCAGACATAGGAGAGACTGCGGATCACCCATCAGAACACATCTACATCCTGCAAGTAAGTTGCTTTTATACAGATGTAGCAGAGCTGAGACTGCTAGGTGTAGCTGAGTCATATGCCACTGCTTATGGTGATATCATGATAGGTTATTTGTGGTTTTACATAGGACTGCAGGTAAACCTCTGGCATTATCGTGCACAAAACATAAAGATCTAATTAAATGAGTAAATTACGTCATCTCGACTACTTCTCTATCATATCTATGTGTCTGTTATAATATTCAGAGCTGAGTTTGTCAGATGTTGAAGAACTGGGTTTCATTTGGCTTAAAGCCTCATGAGATCTCAATTTGCTATCTGTACTGTATTTTTACATAGGACTGCCGGTAAATCAAAAATCACGCCGTTGTCGTGATACACAAAAGATGCAAAGCTGAGAGTTAAATGACAAATATCTACAGTATGTGTCTATATTCTATTATAATGTAGCAGAGCTGAGGAGCATTTTCATACAGAACTACAGGAAAAGCTGCTTATTTATCTGAAGAACATGCATGCCAACTGTTAGAGGAGTACCTTGGCTCTGCTACATCTCTCTCTCTCGCTCTTGTAACTGCACTGATACATTGTAACAAACTATCAGCAGAGAAGAGAAATGGTGTGCTACTGATGTATTCAGCTCACGGAGGAATTATCTAGACGGGAAACCCTCAGTTAAGAAAAGTTTTAGCCTCTAGGTAAATAAAAGAATGTTACCATTCACTGACAGCAAGCATACATTTTAAAAATGGTGTGCTACTGATGTATTTAGCTCAGGGAGGATTGTCTAGACTGGCAACCCCTGGTTAAGAGATGTTTTCAGCCCCTAGGTATTAACAATAATGTTATCATTCACTGACAGCAAGCATAGATCTTAAAAAAATTGTGCTACTGATGTTTTTAGGTCACAGCGGATTGTCTAGACTGGAAACCCTTGGCTGAGAAATGTTTTCAGTCTCCAGGTATAAATAAGAATGTTACCATTCACTGACAGCAAGCATATATCTTGCAAATTGTGTGCTAATGCTATATATTTAGCTCTCAGAGGATTGTCTAGACTCAAACCCCTCAGCTGTGAGAAGTTTTCAGTCTCTGGGTGTACACAAGAATGTTAGTATTCACTGACAGCAAGCAGAGATCTTAACAATGGTGAGGAATGCAAAGTATATTGGAAGGTTACTGAACTGTTCTGCTTTAGTTATATAAAACAGTATAATGACGTCATACAAGGTCCAATTACTATCCAGTGTAGAGGGGCGGGGCTGTGACAACCTCTGTGGGAGTGAGGCATCTTGGGTGGAGTGTCCCTTTAAGTCCAGATCTGCTTGCGTTTTTCCTGAAGACGTGGAGCTGCCTGTATCCGATAAGAGACTAGGCAGTGTGATGCGTCTCAGTTCATTCTACGCTGGTGCCAAGGGGCAGACACCGCGCCATCTATTGCTTGTCACCTAGAAGTTTGTTTGTGATTGGTGCGCGCCAAAAACTAGTCATCGGAAATATGGAACCCGCCGCATGCCAGATGAGTGGGCACTGCTCAGACCGTGCCAGCAGCAAGGACAGGGACCTCAGCAGCTTGGGGTGTCCACTTCCAACTAAAGGGGGGCTCTGTATCTGTAGGTCAATCCTATGTAGGAGGCATCAGCGCCTCGTGCCTCATTGCTGTTACCAGCTCCTATATCCCATATCAACCAACTAAAGACCAACAATCGGCATCAAGAGCCGGGGGCCGGGACCTGGTCGATGCCATGAACAATAGTTTTCCTTAAAATGTGTTCCCCCTAAAATGAATAAATAGTGACTATAAGTAGTAGAGTTCTCCTCTGCTGGCAGGTTGTCCTACTTAGCTGTTTTGTAGTCACATCTGATCCTAGGAAAGCCGGGTGGTCACCAGGACAGTCCGAATTGTGCTTTCTCCTATGTAGCTTTCCCAAAGATTCAAAAAGTAACTATGTCTAGTTATGGAGCAACCGGGATCAAAGGATATACCAGTATATATCTATATAACACACTGACACTTGGGGTACAGGATAATGACACACTGACACTGGGGGTACAGGATAATGACACACTGACACTGGGGGTACAGGATAAGGACACACTGACACTTGGGACACACTGACACTTGGGGTACAGGATAATGATACACTGACACTTGGGGTACAGGATAATGACACACTGACACTGGGGGGTACAGGATAATGATACACTGACACTTGGGGTACAGGATAATGATACACTGACACTTGAGGTACAGGATAATGACACACTGACACTTGGGGTACAGGATAATGATACACTGACACTTGGGGTACAGGATAATGATACACTGACACTGGGGGTACAGGATAATGATACACTGACACTTGGGGTACAGGATAATGACACTGACACTTGGGGTACAGGATAATGACACTGACACTTGGGGTACAGGACAATGACACACTGACACTTGGGGTACAGGATAATGATACACTGACACTTGAGGTACAGGATAATGATACACTGACACTTGGGGTACAGGATAATGATACACTGAACTGGGGGTACAGGATAATGACACACTGACACTGGGGGTACAGGGTAATGACACACTGACACTTGGGGTACAGGATAATGACACTGACACTTGGGGTACAGGATAATGACACACTGACACTTGGGGTACAGGATAATGATACACTGACACTTGGGGTACAGGATAATGACACACTGACACTTGGGGTACAGGATAATGATACACTGACACTTGGGGTACAGGATAATGACACACTGACACTTGAGGTACAGGATAATGATACACTGACACTTGAGGTACAGGATAATGATACACTGACACTTGAGGTACAGGATAATGACACACTGACACTTGAGGTACAGGATAATGACACACTGACACTTGAGGTACAGGATAATGATACACTGACACTTGAGGTACAGGGTAATGACACAATGACACTTGAGGTACAGGATAATGACACACTGACACTTGAGGTACAGGATAATGACACACTGACACTTGAGGTACAGGATATTGACACACTGACACTTAAGGAACAGGATATTGACACCATGACACTTGAGGTACAGGATAATGACACACTGACACTAGGGAGAACAGGATAATGATACACTGACACTTGAGGTACAGGATAATGACACACTGACACTTGAGGTACAGGATATTGACACACTGACACTTGAGGTACAGGATAATGACACTCTGACACTTGAGGTACAGGATAATGACACACTGACACTTGAGGTACAGAATAATGACACACTGACACTTGGGGTACAGGATAATGATACACTGACACTTGGGATACAGAATAATGATACACTGTCACTTGGGGTACCGAATAATGGCACTGACACTTGGGGTACTGGATAATGACACACTGACACTTGAGGTACAGGATAATGACACACTGACACTTGAGGTACAGGATAATGACACTCTGACACTTGAGGTACAGGATAATGACACACTGACACTTGAGGTACAGAATAATGATACACTGTCACTTGGGGTACCGAATAATGGCACTGACACTTGGGGTACTGGATAATGGCACTGACACTTGGGGTACAGGATAATGGCACTGACACTTGGGGTACATGATAATGATATACTGACACTTGGGGTACAGGATAATGATACACTGACACTTGGGGTACAGGATAATGATATATGACGTCTCCCTTCTGCTCGGTGATGGAGGATGTTTTGCCTCCACATATAATCAGATGTTTCCGTTTGTTTCGCTGTTACCATGGTGATAGAATCTTCACTCACTTTCGGAACCTTCCGCTTTTCTTAGAATGTTTTCATCTCTTGAGGTAAATTTGCGGCTCCGTTGGTTTCACATAAAGCTGAAGAAAAGAGGATCTGACGTCACTGGGAGGTTTTCTTTTTCATTTCAGTAATAAGAGATGAGAAAAATCGCTATGTGATGAAGCTGAGTGGAGACGGTTGACATCGCTGCGTAGATTCTGGCGGATTCTGGTGGTTGTGTCCGCCCCCGAGGTTCCTCTCTGGACTGTCTGGGAATGCCCCTGAATAAGGGAGATCTCTCAGTCTCCTGGTAGAGCAGGGAAGTCTCCCACAAAGGCTACCGGCAGCCACCACTAGATGGAGCTAGCTTTATATCTATTTATATTGCTGCCATTGACTTCAATGAGGTCTGCATAAATCTGTATACAGAGAGCCCCCCCCCCCCCCCCCCCCAGTGGTGACTACAAGCAGACAGAATTGTGGGGATTTGTGTTCTGTATAGCAACAAACAAAGCTCCAACATCTAATAAATGATGAAATAGCATGGGACCCACTTACAGTTAATAAAACAGTGGAAGGAGCGTGCTGAACTTTTTATCAGGGGGCACTCTTCTGGCACTATCAGGGGGCACTCTTCTGGCACAGTTTATCAGGGGGCATTCTTCTGGCACTATTTATCAGGGGGCACTCTTCTGCCCATATTTATAAGGGGGCACTCTTCTGCCACTATTCATCAGGGGGCACTCTTCTGCCCATATTTATCAGGGGGCACTATTCTGCCAATGTTTATCAGGGAACACTCTGCTGAGACTATTTATGAAGGGGCACTCTGCTGCCACTATTTATCAGGGGCACTCTTCTGCCACTATTTATCAGGGGCACTCTTCTGCCACTATTTATCAGGGGGCACTCTTCTGCCACTATTCATCAGGGGGGACTCTTCTGCCACTATTCATCAGGGGGCACTACTCTGCCATTATTTATCTGGGGGCACTCTAGTGAGACTATTTATGAGGGGGCACTCTTCTGACACTATTTATCAGGGGGCACTCTTCTGGTACTGTTTATGTGAAGCACACTTCTGGCACACTTTTTTTATCAGGGGCATTCTTCTGGCATTGTGTATCAGGGGGCACTCTGCTTGCCCTCTTTATTGGGTGCACTCTGATGGCACAGTTTATGGGGCACTCTGATAGAACTGTTAATAAATGCATTTTGTCTGTCTCAAAATAGACAGGTCTGTAGAATAGCTGGATTAGCAGCCATATTGGTCGTCTTCCAGAATTTCCAGTAGAAATAACTAAGAAACATCTGAACAGCGTTTTTGACAACTTGAGGGAACAGGACAATTCAAGGCCTTCTAGAGCTCGAAAACTCAGGATGATACAAAGAGCTAAAACTACGATGGGTTTACAAGAAAATGCACAGAAGAGTTTCATGTTCCGTTCACTTTTTAGTGATAGTAGGAGAGAATACAGGAACATCGTGTGACCCATCATCCATCATGCAGCTACAAGCCTTACATTATCCTGTACAGATCCTGGTGTAAAGACGACACTTGCCAGAATGCAAATCACCAGAACAAGTCTTGTGCAGACACTGAACCAGCAGGGTATACTGCAAGATTTCATCTCATAGATTGTAAACCCTTGTGGGAAGAGCCTTCACTCCTTCTGTTCTAGTCTGTCACTCAGCAAGCTCATGTTTATTGTACTTGTTATTTTCATTGTCTCATGTATTTACTGTATACAGCTACAAATAATAATCTCTGAATCCTGCAGAATTGTAAATACAGCTCTGGGGTATAATACAGGATGTAATTCAGGATCAGTACAGGATAAATAATGTAATGTATGTACACAGTGACTCCACCAGCAGAATAGTGAGTGCAGCTCTGGAGTATAATACAGGATATAACTCAGGATCAGTACAGGAAAGGTAATGTAATGTATGTACACAGTGACACCACCAGCAGAATAGTGAGTGCAGCTCTGGAGTATAATACAGGATGTAACTCAGGATCAGTACAGGATAAATAATGTAATGTATGTACACAGTGACTCCACCAGCAGAATAGTGAGTGCAGCTCTGGAATATAATACAGGATATAACTCAGGATCAGTACAGGAAAGGTAATGTAATGTATGTACACAGTGACACCACCAGCAGAATAGTGAGTGCAGCTCTGGAGTATAATACAGGATGTAACTCAGGATCAGTACAGGAAAGGTAATGTAATGTATGTACACAGTGACACCACCAGCAGAATAGTGAGTGCAGCTCTGGAGTATAATACAGGATGTAACTCAGGATCAGTACAGGATAAGTAATGTAATGTATGTACACAGTGACTCCACCAGCAGAATAGTGAGTGCAGCTCTGGAGTATAATGCTGGATGTAACTCAGGATCAGTACAGGATAAGTATTGTAATGTATGTACACAGTAACTCCACCAGCAGAATAGTGAGTGCAGCTCTGGAGTATAATACAGAATATAACTCAGGATCAGTACAGGATAAGTAATGTAATGTATGTACACAATGACTCCACCAGCAGAATAGTGACTGCAGCTCTGGAGTATAATACAGGATGTAACTCAGGATCAGTACAGGATAAGTAATGTAATGTATGTACACAGTGACTCCACCAGCAGAATAGTGAGTGCAGCTCTGGAGTATAATACAGAATATAACTCAGGATCAGTACAGGATAAGTAATGTAATGTATGTACACAGTGACTCCACCAGCAGAATAGTGAGTGCAGCTCTGGAGTATAATACAGGATGTAACTCAGGATCAGTACAGGATAAATAATGTAATGTATGTACACAGTGACTCCACCAGCAGAATAGTGAGTGCAGCTCTGGAGTATAATACAGGATGTAACTCAGGATCAGTACAGGATAAGTAATGTATGTACACAGTGACTCCACCAGCAGAATAGTGAGTGCAGCTCTGGAGTATAATACAGGATGTAACTCAGGATCAGTACAGGATAAGTAATGTAATGTATGTACACAGTGACTCCACCAGCAGAATAGTGAGTGCAGCTCTGGAGTATAATGCTGGATGTAACTCAGGATAAGTACAGGATAAGTAATGTAATGTATGTACACAGTGACTCCACCAGCAGAATAGTGACTGCAGCTCTGGAGTATAATACAGGATGTAACTCAGGGTCAGTACAGGATAAGTAATGTAATGTATGTACACCGTGATACCACCAGCAGAATAGTGAGTACAGCTCTGGAGTATAATACAGGATGTAACTCAGGATCAGTACAGGATAAGTAATGTAATGTATGTACACAGTGACTCCCCCAGCAGAATAGTGAGTGCAGCTCTGGAGTATAATACAGGATGTAACTCAGGATCAGTACAGGATAAGTAATGTAATGTATGTACACAGTGACTCCACCAGCAGAATAGTAAGTGCAGCTCTGGGGTATAATACAGAATGTAACTCAGGATCAGTACAGGATAAGTAATGTAATGTATGTACACAGTGACTTCACCAGCAGAATAGTGAGTGCAGCTCTGGAGTATAATACAGGATGTAACTCAGGGTTAGTACAGGATAAGTAATGTATGTACACAGTGACTCCACCAGCAGAATAGTGAGTGCAGCTCTGGAGTATAATACGGGATGTAACTCAGGATTAGTACAGGATAAGTAATGTAATGTATGTGATGTGCACAGTGACTCCACCAGCAGAATAGCGAGTGCAGCTCTGGAGTATAATACAGGATGTAACTTAGGATCAGTACAGGATAAGTAATGTAATGTATGTACACAGTGACTCCACCAGCAGGATAGTGAGTGCAGCTCTGGAGTATAATACAGGATGTAACTCAGGATCAGTACAGGATAAGTAATGTAATGTATGTACACAGTGACTCCACCAGCAGAATAGTAAGTGCAGCTCTGGGGTATAATACAGAATGTAACTCAGGATCAGTACAGGATAAGTAATGTAATGTATGTACACAGTGACTTCACCAGCAGAATAGTGAGTGCAGCTCTGGAGTATAATACAGGATGTAACTCAGGGTTAGTACAGGATAAGTAATGTATGTACACAGTGACTCCACCAGCAGAATAGTGAGTGCAGCTCTGGAGTATAATACGGGATGTAACTCAGGATTAGTACAGGATAAGTAATGTAATGTATGTGCACAGTGACTCCACCAGCAGAATAGTGAGTGCAGCTCTGGAGTATAATACGGGATGTAACTCAGGATTAGTACAGGATAAGTAATGTAATGTATGTACACAGTGACTCCACCAGCAGAATAGCGAGTGCAGCTCTGGAGTATAATACAGGATGTAACTTAGGATCAGTACAGGATAAGTAATGTAATGTATATACACAGTGACTTTTCATGTAGATTATTTCTGAACTAGTATGATTTTGTGTTCTACCCCCAACTACAGTAACCATCATTCATTATTTGACATTTGATAATATGTAATATGACACAAATTGTAAATCCAATAAAGATGTGTACGATTATGGTTAATATCGGAGGTTCTCTGCCTGTGAGCTTTACATCTTTTCTCATAACCTATGTGACACGTTGCTGCAGGGTGAGAACCGCACACGGACGGCCATTCGCCACTGATCTAATTATCATAATTGCCTCTCGGCAGTGATGTCATTAAGGCGCAGCGCAATTATCAGCGGCTCTTTCCATTTCCTCTCTTTAATCTAACAATCATTTTTTCTTAAGTCACATCTATTGTCGCAGGGAACTTGGCGATTAAATAAACATTTTATCATTCAAAGATACAAAAGATAAAGTATTTTAAAGGGCATGTATATGTTCAAGGTTTCTTCTAGAAATATGCCCCATGACGGTCCGGCGTGGGCTGTCATGTGGGTGTTTTGACCCCAGATTTGGAGTGTCTTCCCCTGGTCTATATATCAGAATAAGCACATATAGACAGACTTACATCCCTCTCAAATATTGTATGTGCTCCAAACTGTCCCCATTCACTTGCCAAAAGTGAAACACAGCCGACACCCGCAGCATATGGAGCGCGTGAGTGCGCTCAAAACATCAACCCCCGCACCCGGACATAATGGCACGTCCGGGTGCGCGAAGGGGTTAAAGTCGTAACCAGATGGTATGGAACACCGGATTTTTTTTGTATAAAATTAAGTTGATCCCATCCAACAAATGTTGGAGATGCAAATCCCAAGTTGGTAACATCTCACATGTGGTGGGATCGCCCTTCAATCAAACCCTTCTGGGATATGGTGTCTGATGCTCTACGGAAGGGCACATCATTAGGGCAGATACAGACGGACGTTGCGTTTTTGCGCAAAAACCATTTGACAGCTACGTGTGTCATCCGTGTATGATGCGCGGCTGCGTGATTTTCGCGCAGCCGCCATCATAGAGATGAGGCTAGTCGACGCCCGTCACTGTCCAAGGTGCTGAAAGAGCTAACTGATCGGCAGTAACTCTTTCAGCACCCTCGACAGTGAATGCCGAACACAATATACAGCAACCTGTTAAAAAAAAAAAAAGTTTGTACTTACCGAGAACTTCTCTCCCGGCCGTTGCCTTGGTGACGCGTCCTTGGTGACGCGCCTCTCGACATCTGGCCCCACCTCCCTGGATGACGCGGCAGTCCATGTGACCGCTGCAGCCTGTGCTTGGCCTGTGATTGGCTGCAGCTGTCACTTGGACTGAATTGTCATCCCGGGAGGTCAGACTGGAGGAAGAAGCCGGGAGTTATCGGTAAGTCAGAACTTCTTTTTTTTTTTACAGGTTCATGTTTATTGGGATCGGTAGTCACTGTCCAGGGTGCTGAAACAGTTTAACTCTTTCAGCACCCTGGACAGTGACTATCTCCTGACGTCGCGTACCGGAATTTATTTTGCCGGGTTCGGCCAAAACGAGTTCGGCCGAACCCGGTGAAGTTCGGTTCGATTGTCTCAAAGACACTCCATTTGGATGTTCGGAAACAGAAAAGCACGTGGTGCTTTTCTGTTTACATTCATCCTTTTGACAGCTGGTGCGCTGTTTCAGTCGGTTCGCACGGAAGTGCTTCCGTGCAACCTGCGTGGTTTTCACGCACCCATTGACTTCAATGGGTGCGTGATGCGCGAAATACGCAGAGTTATTGAACCTGTCGCATTTTGTACGCAGCGAACAAACGCTGCGCAAAAAGCACGGACTGTCTGTACTGCCCCATAGACTTGTATTGGTCGATGCGTGGCGCGTGAAAACCACGCGGCCCGCACGGACGGAATACACGCTCGTGTGAATCCCCCCTTAGGGTTCCTCCTTAACGCCCCTTTGATCCTCCTCTGGATCCCATCAGACAATTCCGCCCCAATTCTAATGACATGGTTACTCAGATGATCAGAGTGGCCAAATTATTGATTCCACTCCATTGGAAGTCAACGGGACCTCCAACCTTCAATGGCTGGTTGGGTAGGATGGAATCCATATGTTGGATGGAGGAGATCTCGAGCTGGAAACTGAGGAAACATGCCGATTATCTGAAAGTGTGGACACCATGACTAACCTTTCACGCGCCTCCCCCAGTACTGCCACACAGACCCTCTAGTCACTCGCTTAGATTGGATGCTCAAAGACCTCGCTGGCTCACCACCCCCCATTCCACACCTCCCCCATTTTTCGACAGGAAGACCTTTTCATCGCATATGCTCTCATACCATACATTTTCATCGGATTTCTCTTAGGGCCAGTTCACACAGAGATTTTTGACACATTTTTTGACTCGGAAACCACGTGGGAAAATGCGCCAAAAAACGGCCAAAAACGCTTCCCATGGAATTTTGAGGCAGAATTTTCTGCCTGCAAAAAAACTCAGTGTGAACATACCCTTATATGACTTAACAGTCTCATATTGTGATACGGAAACTCAGTAAATAGTTATCATTGTTTATGACCCAATGTTTTTCATCCTGTAATCTATATGCTTATCGGGAACGGCGACTTGCGTGCCGCACGCTTCCTCCGTGTCATAATGCTCTTGTAAGGATGTTTTCCTTTTCTTTTCTCAATAAAAAAGAAAGATTTGATTAGAAAAAAGAATAAGCACATATAGGTGTGACTACTGTAAGTAACAAGAATCACAGAAATGGAGAGAAGTGAAAGAAAGATCAAGGAAGAGTCTGTGTATTCCTGTATGCAGATGGGTGACCGGGTGACTGAATACAGCTCTACATACCCTCCAAAATGGCTGTGGCTGCAGCTTCCTGCCCTCGGTTACAGTCTAAAAAACAGCATCTTATGTTTTTCTCTTTGTTAATGAGTTAGCCGGTTCATTTAGTCATGTGACAACTAAGCTCCACCCATGGTGGGACAGAGTTGGTAAACTCATGGTCGGAAACGATACATCATAAGCAAATAAAAAATACATAAATATAAAAGACTTTATACATTTCTATTAATTTTGAAATCCTGATCATCACTGATAGAAAGTCTCCGATATAAAGTTCTGTTATTGGGTGTGTGGACTTTTGCAACCATTTATTTCTGTTGATCCAATACAGCGAAAATAAAATGAAAAATAAAGTAATTTTATTGCAAGTCTTAATTAGTCTTAAATAGTCAATAAACCGTTGGTTGCAGAAGTTGACACGCCCTTTAAAGAGATGCTCTATGAATCAAGATATTGTCATCCAGACCACTGACCTCATCCTACACTGTCCTATTGATGGATGACTATAATACCGAGGAGACAAAATGAGTCATCACCACTAATGATTCAGGTCATTATCGATCACTTGGGATCGTTGCCATAGAAACGATCATTGTTAACAGTAATCCTAACGAACAATACTCTATTAATGAGGAAACCTGCCATAAGTTGAGTGTCCATATAGAGCTGGTAATCTGTTTATGTCATTCAAGGCCATTAAACCCAAGTGTTAATTTCTGGCTAATCCCATCAGTGATCAGGATGACGAGTTTACACTCCGGATATATTTAAAGGGACACTCCAGACCGAGTCTTCCCTAGAGTGTTGGGTACTCCACCCACCCCCACAAGTAATGCCTGCAAGGAGAGAGACACCATTTAAGACTCCTGAAACCCTAAGACTTCTGACATGGGGTACGCTGAAGCCCCCAGAAAGTGTCTCTGTGCAAACTTCAGTTCTCATTTCTATTTGGAGTGCTCCTTTAAGAGATATGAGGGTAGGGGAAGCTTAGGAGCAGCTTGAGATTGGTCGGCGCCCTGTACATTTCCTATTATTGACGCCCCCTTATGGTGCCCAAATGATACAATCATACATTGCCCGAATATCCCTGACAGATAGATGCCCAAATAGCACCATCCATTGAATTAACTAGGGAATGTAGCAACATCATGTGCAGTTGACTTTACATATTTTTGGACATGAGTGGAATAAGGGTGCCCAGGCCAGTGGCGCCCCTTTAAGTAGTGACAGGTGATGCGCTCTGTCGACACGTCGTACAGCCCTAAGGCCGGCATTGCTTTAGAAATGACTGAAGACAGGTTTATTATTGAGTTCAATGTATAATTTGTATGCAGTCCGCTCTTCTGCTCCCTCTAGTGGTGGCTGCAGAGATACAAAATTTTATCATGAAACTCTATGGCCATGTGAAGGACAGCAGCAGGGGATTTGGAGCTCTGTTTCAGGAAAAAAAGCTCTGACTCCTTATTTAAGATAAATTAAGAAATTAATAAGCATAGAAAGTCGGATCTAATTAAATAAAAAATACTAAATGATGGACATTCGCCTTAAACCTGCCAAGCCAGTAAAATGACTGCCAGCAGCTATGTTAATTGTTTTTCCGAAAAAAAAAAAAAAAAAAAGGCCTTGTTCACACAGTGCAGATTTGTAGCAGCTTTTGCATTTATTTTTTAAGCCCAGGAACAGAATCTAAACCGAAGAAATGTATAACAGAAGGACTTTAGGTGTGTCCTCTTCTATATCCAATTCTGGTTTTGGTTTAAAAAATGCATGTTCAAACTGCATCAAATCTGCAGGGTGTGTACAAGGCCAAACGCACACTTTCAGCTCAGCTGAGTTGTTTTTGTAAGGAAATGATAAGCGTTTCTCAGGCACAGGTGATGCCGCTTATCTCCTAGGCTTAAATTCTATATCAGGAGATCCCAAACACATTAGATTGTGCAGATTCAGTCAGATGTAAACACATTTTTAATGGTGAGAAGTCGCTGTTTAAGTCACATGGACTTAGCGTAATAACCGTTGTTCGCGGTTGGTTTGTTAATCATTGCCGCCAACCCTACGTCTCGCTAAAATAATTTTCTTTGTTTTATTCTTTGTCTGGATGTCCTGTCCACCTGTTCTTAATGAGTTATTATTGGGCGCAGGAAGCCGGCAACAACCTTTCCCCCGTCCTATCTCGTCCAGCTTTCCCGTATAATAATCACACTAAATTGGTTTCGCTAATAAGCAGCAGGTGGAAAACACCTTATGTTACCGATTACTGGATAGGAAAACGCATCCATAATACATTAACCATTTCTTCCCCACCGCCAATAAATTGTCACCTGTGTCTCAGACAGCTAAGCTGCACACGTGTTGTAGAGGCAATATGATTGGTCGTTTAACCAGATGCCACGCCCACGCGGCCATGCCTCCACTTTAGATAGATAGATAGATAGATAGATAGATAGATAGATAGATAGATAGATAGATAGATAGATATGAGATAGATAGATAGATAGATAGATAGATAGATAGATAGATAGATAGATAGATAGATAGATAGATAGATAGATAGATAGATAGATAGATAGATAGATAGATAGATAGATGGATGGATGGATGGATGGATGGATAGATAGATAGATAGATAGATAGATAGATAGATAGATAGATAGATAGATAGATAGATATGAGATAGATAGATAGATAGATAGATAGATAGATAGATAGATAGATAGATAGATAGATATGAGATAGATAGATAGATAGATAGATAGATAGATAGATAGATAGATAGATAGATAGATAGATAGATAGATAGATAGATAGATATGAGATAGATAGATAGATAGATAGATAGATAGATAGATAGATAGATAGATAGATAGATAGATAGATAGAGATGAGATAGAGAGATAGATATGAGATAGATAGATAGATAGATAGATAGATAGATAGATAGATAGATAGATAGATAGATAGATAGATAGATAGATAGATAGAAGATAGATAGATATGAGATAGATAGATAGATAGATAGATAGATAGATAGATAGATAGATAGATAGATAGATAGATAGATAGATAGATAGATAGATAGATAGATAGATAGATAGATAGATAGATATGAGATAGAGAGATAGATATGAGATAGATGATAGATAGATAGATAGATAGATAGATAGATAGATAGATAGATAGATAGATAGATAGATAGATAGATAGATAGATAGATATGAGATAGAGAGATAGATATGAGATAGATAGATAGATAGATAGATAGATAGATAGATAGATGGATAGATGGACGGACGGACGGACAGACAGACAGACAGATAGATAGATGTGAGATAGATAGATAGATAGATAGATAGATAGATAGATAGATAGATAGATAGATAGATAGATAGATAGATAGATAGACAGACAGACAGACAGACAGACAGACAGACAGACAGACAGACAGATAGATAGATAGATAGATAGATAGATAATATAAAGTATAAGTAATCGTTTCCGCGGCTGAGTTAGTTGCGCCATATAAGTGACATCTATCACTAGACTCGGCAGATGAAGGGTGTATGAGGACACGTAGTCTGTACAATCCTCACACCTAAACATAACACGGCCATTTATTTTACAAGGAGAATGAACAAGCAAATCAGAGCAATAATATTCTGGCGCAAACACTGCGGACTATAAAAGTATGAAGTGCCCTTTAAAGTTGTTTATAGGCAGCCCCTGTTCTATATTTACACAGGGAAACAATCAGCATGCAGGCATTTATATGGCATTGGAAGATTGTTAAGAAAAATATATCCTACGTGGTCTAAAAACATTGTGGATAAGAAGGATTCAAGGAATTCACCAAAAAAATGTTCAGCCACTTTGTGTTCACGTAATCAATAACGTTACAAATAATGATTTACTTTATCACACACTTTCTAATTTGACATCCTGTGCTCATTAAAATTATATTTTATTTTTGAAATTTAAATATAGAATTAATCTACATAATTGAAGTTGAGTCACATTGTAAATACATAACGTGCCGTAATGAGTTACATTCTGTATTATACTCCAGAGCTGCACTCACTATTCTGCTGGTGGAGTCACTGTGTACATATATTATATTACTTATCCTGTACTGATCCTGAGTTACATCCTGTATTATACTCCAGAGCTGCACTCACTATTCTGCTGGTGTAGTCACTGTGTACATACATTACATTACTTATCCTGTACTGATTCTGAGTTACATCCTGTATTATACTCCAGAGCTGCACTCACTATTCTGCTGGTGGAGTCACTGTGTACATACATTACATTACTTATCCTGTACTGATCCTGAGTTACATCCTTTATTATACTCCAGAGCTGCACTCACTATTCTGCTGGTGGAGTCACTGTGTACATACATTACTTATCCTGTACTGATCCTGAGATATATCCTGTATTATACTCCAGAGCTGCACTCACTATTCTGCTGGTGGAGTCACTCTGTACATACATTACATTACTTATCCTGTACTGATCCTGAGTTATATCCTGTATTATACTTCAGAGCTTCACTCACTATTCTGCTGGTGGAGTCACTGTGTACATACATTACATTACTTATCCTGTACTGATCCTGAGTAACATCCAGTATTATACTCCAGAGCTGCACTCACTATTCTGCTGGTGGAGTCACTGTGTACATACTGTACATTACATTACTTATCTTGTACTGATCCTGAGATATATCCTGTATTATACTCCAGAGCTGCACTCACTATTCTGCTGCTGGAATTATTATCATATTCTTGTATATAGGGGACAGTATTATAGTTGTTATATTCTTGTATATAGGGGCAGTATTATAGTAGTTATATTCTTGTATATAGGGGACAGTATTATAGTTGTTATATTCTTGTATATAGGGGCAGTATTATAGTAGTTATATTCTAGTATATAGGGGCAGTATTATAGTAGTTATATTCTTGTATATAGGAGGCAGTATTATAGTAGTTATATTCTTGTATATAGGGGGCAGTATTATAGTAGTTATGTTCTTGTATATAGGGAGCAGTATTATAGTAGTTATATTCTTGTATATAGGGGCAGTATTATAGTAGTTATATTCTTGTATATAGGGGCAGTATAATAGTAGTTATATTCTTGTATATAGGAGGCAGTTTTATAGTAGTTATATTCTTGTATATAGGGCAGTATTATAGTAGTTATATTCTTGTATATAGGGGCAGTTTTATAGTAGTTATATTCTTGTATATAGGGGCAGTATTATAGTAGTTATATTCTTGTATATAGGTGGTAGTATTACAGTAGTTATATTCTTGTATATAGGGGCAGTATTATAGTAGTTATATTCTTGTATATAGGGGGCAGTATTATAGTAGTTATATTCTTGTATATAGGGTGCAGTATTATAGTAGTTATATTCTTGTATATAGGAGCAGTATTATAGTAGTTATATCCTTGCATATAGGGGCAGTATTATAGTAGTTATATTCTTGTATATAGGGGCAGTATTATAGTAGTTATATTCTTGTATATAGGGGCAGTATTATAGTAGTTATATTCTTGTATATAGGAGCAGTATTATAGTAGTTATATTCTTGTATATAGGGGCAGTCTTATAGTAGATATATTCTTGTATATAGGAGCAGTATTATAGTAGTTATATTCTTGTATATAGGAGGCCGTATTATAGTAGTTATATTCTTGTACATAGGGGCAGTATTATAGTAGTTATATTCTTGTATATAGGAGTAGTATTATAGTAGTTATATTCTTGAATATAGGGGCAGTATTATAGTAGTTATATTCTTGTATATAGGGGGCAGTATTATAGTAGTTATATTCTTGTATATAGGGGGCAGTATTATAGTAGTTATATTCTTGTATGTAGGAGCAGTATTATAGTAGTTATATCCTTGCATATAGGGGCAGTATTATAGTAGTTATATTCTTGTATATAGGGGCAGTATTATAGTAGTTATATTCTTGTATATAGGGGCAGTATTATAGTAGTTATATTCTTGTATATAGGAGCAGTATTATAGTAGTTATATTCTTGTATATAGGGGCAGTCTTATAGTAGATATATTCTTGTATATAGGAGCAGTATTATAGTAGTTATATTCTTGTATATAGGAGGCCGTATTATAGTAGTTATATTCTTGTACATAGGGGCAGTATTATAGTAGTTATATTCTTGTATATAGGAGTAGTATTATAGTAGTTATATTCTTGAATATAGGGGCAGTATTATAGTAGTTATATTCTTGTATATAGGGGGCAGTATTATAGTAGTTATATTCTTGTATATAGGAGGCAGTATTATAGTAGTTATATTCTTGTATATAGGGGCGTGATTATAGTAGTTATATTCTTGTGTATATATAAGGGCAGTATTGTAGTAGTTATATTCTTGTATATAGGGGGCAGTATTATAGTAGTTATATTCTTGTATATAGGAGGCAGTATTATAGTAGTTATATTCTTGTATATAGGGGGCAGTAGTATAGTAGTTATATTCTTGTATATAGGGAGCAGTATTATAGTAGTTATATTCATGTATATAGGGGCAGTATTATAGTAGTTATATTCTTGTATATCGGAGGCAGTATTATAGTAGTTATATTCTTGTATATAGGGGCAGTATTATAGTAGTTATATTCTTGTATATAGGGGCAGTATTATAGTAGTAATAGTCTTGTATATAGGGGGCAGTATTATAGTAGTTATATTCTTGTATATAGAGGGCAGTATTATAGTAGTTATATTCTTGTATATAGGAGGCAGTATTATAGTAGTTATATTCTTGTATATAGGAGGCAGTATTATAGTAGTTATATTCTTGTATATATAGGGACAGTATTATAGTAGTTATATTCTTGTACATAGGGGGCAGTATTATAGTAGTTATATTCTTGTATATAGGGGACAGTATTATAGTAGTTATATTCTTGTATATAGGGGCAGTATTATAGTAGTTATATTCTTGTATATAGGGGCAGTATTGTAGTAGTTATATTCTTGTATATAGGGGCAGTATTATAGTAGTTATAATCTTGTATATAGGGGGTAGTATTACAGTAGTTATATTCTTGTATATATGGTGCAGTATTATTGTAGTTATATTCTTGTATATAGGAGCAGTATTATAGTAGTTATAATCTTGTATATAGGGGGTAGTATTACAGTAGTTATATTCTTGTATATATGGTGCAGTATTATAGTAGTTATATCCTTGCATATAGGGGCAGTATTATAGTAGTTATATTATTGTATATAGGGGCAGTATTATAGTAGTTATATTCTTGTATATAGGGGGCAGTATTATAGTAGTTATATTCTTGTATATAGGGGCAGTATTATAGTAGTAATAGTCTTGTATATAGGGGGCAGTATTATAGTAGTTATGTTCTTGTATATAGAGGGCAGTATTATAGTAGTTATATTCTTGTATATAGGAGGCAGTATTATAGTAGTTATATTCTTGTATATAGGAGGCAGTATTATAGTAGTTATATTCTTGTATATATAGGGACAGTATTATAGTAGTTATATTCTTGTACATAGGGGGCAGTATTATAGTAGTTATATTCTTCTATATAGGGGACAGTATTATAGTAGTTATATTCTTGTATATAGGGGCAGTATTATAGTAGTTATATTCTTGTATATAGGGGCAGTATTGTAGTAGTTATATTCTTGTATATAGGGGCAGTATTATAGTAGTTATATTCTTGTATATATGGTGCAGTATTATTGTAGTTATATTCTTGTATATAGGAGCAGTATTATAGTAGTTATAATCTTGTATATAGGGGGTAGTATTACAGTAGTTATATTCTTGTATATATGGTGCAGTATTATAGTAGTTATATCCTTGCATATAGGGGCAGTATTATAGTAGTTATATTATTGTATATAGGGGTAGTATTATAGTAGCTATATTCTTGTATATACGAGGTAGTATTATAGTAGTTATATTCTTGTATATAGGGGCAGTATTATAGTAGTTATATTCTTGTATATAGGGGGCAGTATTATAGTAGTTATATTCTTGTATATAGGAGGCAGTATTATAGTAGTTATATTCTTGTACATAGGGGTCAGTATTCTAGTAGTTATATTCTTGTATATAGGGGCAGTATTAGGGCATGACCACACGTGGCGGATTTCCTCCGCAACTGTCCGCATCAATGCCGCACAGAATCTCCGTTGCAGATTCTGCTGCGGATCTGCACAAAATGTGCAGTACATTGATGCGGACTAGCTGCTGCGGACTGCGGGAAAAGTGCTTCCCTTCTCCCTATCAGTGCAGGATAGAGAGAAGGGACAGCACTTTCCCTAGTGAAAGTAAACGATTTTCATACTTACCGGCCGTTGTCTTGGTGACGCGTCCCTCTTTCGGCATCCAGCCCGACCTCCCTGGATGACGCGCCAGTCCATGTGACCGCTGCAGCCTGTGCTTGGCCTGTGATTGGCTGCAGCCGTCACTTACACTGAAACGTCATCCTGGGAGGCCGGACTGGAGACAGACGCAGGGAGTTCTCGGTAAGTATGAACTTATATGTTTTTTTACAGATACATGTATATTGGGATCGGTAGTCACTGTCCAGGGTGCAGAAACAGTTACTGCCGATCGCTTAACTCTTTCAGCACCCTGGACAGTGACTATTTACAGACGTCTCCTAGCAACGCTCCCGTCATTACGGGAGCCCCATTGACTTCCTCAGTCTGGCTGTAGACCTAGAAATACATAGGTCCAGCCAGAATGAAGAAATGTCATGGCAAAAAAGCAAGACGCATCCGCAGCACACATAACATGTGCATGACAGCTGCGGACTTCATTGCGGAATTTAGAATCTCCATTGAAGTCAATGGAGAAATTCCGCCATGAGTCCGCCACTACTCCGCAACAGACAGAGCATGCTGCGGACACCAAATTCCGCTCTGCAGCCTATGCTCCGCAGCGGAATTTTACGCCTCGTCTAAACGAACACTGCTAAATTAAAGTGTAAGTCAATGGACAAACGGCACCGCTGCGGATTAACGCTGCGGAGTGTCCGCAGCGGAATTTTAGTGAAATTCCGCCACGTGTGAACCCGCCCTTATAGTAGTTATATTCTTGTATATAGGAGCAGTATTATAGTAGTTATGTTCTTGTATATAGGGGGCAGTATTATAGTAGTTATATTCTTGTACATAGGGGTCAGTATTCTAGTAGTTATATTCTTGTATATAGGGGGCAGTATTATAGTAGTTATATTCTTGTATAGGAGGCAGTATTATAGTAGTTATATTCTTGTATATAGGAGTAGTATTATAGTAGTTATATTCTTGTATAGGAGGCAGTATTATAGTAGTTATATTCTTGTACATAGGGGGCAGTATTATAGTAGTTATATTCTTGTATATAGGGGGCAGTATTATAGTAGTTATATTCTTGTATATGGGGGCAGTATTATAGTAGTTATATTCTGGTATATAGAGGAGCAGTATTATAGTAGTTATATTCTTGTATATGTGGGGCATTATTATAGAGTAATTATATTCTTGTATATAGGGGGCAGTATTATAGTAGTTATATTCTTGTATATAGGGGCATTATTATAGAGTAATTATATTCTTGTATATAGGGGGCAGTATTATAGTAGTTATATTCTTGTATGTAGGGGCAGTATTATAGTAGTTGTATTCTTGTATATAGGGGGCAGTATTATAGTAGTTATATTCTTGTATATAGGGGCAGTATTATAGTAGTTATATTCTTGTATATAGGGGGCAGTATTATAGTAGTTATATTCTTGTATATAGGAGCAGTATTATAGTAGTTATATTCTTGTATATAGGGGGCAGTATTATAGTAGTTATATTATTGTATATAGGGGCAGTATTATAGTAGTTATATTCTTGTATATAGGAGGCAGTATTATAGTAGTTATATTCTTGTATATAGGGGCAGTATTATAGTAGTTATATTCTTGTATATAGGAGGAGTATTATAGTAGTTATATTCTTGTATATAGGAGCAGTATTATAGTAGGTATATTCTGTATATAGGGAGCAGTATTATAGTAGTTATATTCTTGTATATAGGGGGCAGTATTATAGTAGTTATATTCTTGTATATAGGGGGCAGTATTATAGTAGTTATATTCTTGTATATAGGAGCAGTATTATAGTAGTTATATTCTTGTATATAGGGGGCAGTATTATAGTAGTTATATTATTGTATATAGGGGCAGTATTATAGTAGTTATATTCTTGTATATAGGAGGCAGTATTATAGTAGTTATATTCTTGTATATAGGGGCAGTATTATAGTAGTTATATTCTTGTATATAGGAGGAGTATTATAGTAGTTATATTCTTGTATATAGGAGCAGTATTATAGTAGGTATATTCTGTATATAGGGAGCAGTATTATAGTAGTTATATTCTTGTATATAGGGGGCAGTATTATAGTAGTTATATTCTTGTATATAGGGGGCAGTATTACAGTAGTTATATTCTTGTATATAGGAGTAGTATTATAGTAGTTTTATTCTTGTATATAGGGGGCAGTATTATAGTAGTTATATTCTTGTATATAGGGGCAGTATTATAGTAGTTATATTCTTGTATATAGGAACAGTATTATAGTAGTTATATTCTTGTATATAGGGGGCAGTATTATAGTAGGTATATTCTTGTATATAGGAACAGTATTATAGTAGTTATATTCTTGTATATAGGGGCAGTATTATAGTAGTTATATTCTTGTATATAGGGGCAGTATTATAGTAGTTATATTCTTGCATATAAGGGCAGTATTATAGTAGTTATATTCTTGTATATAGGAACAGTATTATAGTAGTTATATTCTTGTATATAGGGGCAGTATTATAGTAGTTATATTCTTGTATATAGGGGCAGTATTATAGTAGTTATATTCTTGCATATAAGGGCAGTATTATAGTAGTTATATTCTTGTATATAGGGGGCAGTATTATTGTAGTTATATTCTTGTATATAGTGGCAGTATTATAGTAGTTATATTCTTGTATATAGGGGCAGTATTATTGTAGTTATATTCTTGTATATAGGGGGCAGTATTATAGTACTTATATTCTTGTATATAGGAGGCAGTATTATAGTAGTTATATTCTTGCATATAAGGGCAGTATTATAGTAGTTATATTCTTGTATATAGGGGGCAGTATTATAGTAGTTATATTCTTGTATATAGGGGGCAGTATTATAGTAGTTATATTGTTTCACTGAGGGTTGGTCACAGCAGGTACCTATCTTTCCATATGTTTTCCAAAATTGCAGTTTCTTTTCAGTAACACTGCAGAGTAGGTGGGCGGTATATCAAGGTCCTATACCAGGAGATGAGTTGTTTAGCTTACACCCTTGTTTTCCATCAGCTTGACATTGAAGTGACAGTGTCCCTTTAAATTCATATTACAGAAAGTTTTAGATGAGTGTGACAACTACTTCCTGGAATTCTGGCAAGTTTCCTGGTTTCCTAAAGATTGTTTTTTTATTTCTCATCATGTTTAAATTCTCAGGCTCATTAAACGGAAGGTTATAGAGATAAGCGTTCTTAAGCTCATGATGAGGCTCGTTCTTTAATATAAAATCAAATGTTTCTCAAGAAATATGTTATGAATGTGCACATACGTATAAGCTGAGACATTTATTTTGGAAGACATATGTAAATGATTATGCAAAAAGCAAAAAAAAAAAAAAAAAATCTGCAAAACATGATAAGCGGCCAGGGATTATATGTCACAGTATGAAATAAAATATTCACAATGAAAGGAACACTCCAGGCAAAATGGATCTTATATTATGCCCAGTGCAGGACCTCATGGGGCTATTATTATGGTCCCCCTCTTAACAAGATGAAGTGATCCAATTCTGAAGCCACAGGACTGCTGGAACTTCAGCCGGTACCATCAAGAACGACCAAAGTCATTGACTTTACATCTAGGGCGACGATTAAGACATCAACGGACTCACGCCGCGACTATAAAGACAAAAAGTTGCGAGTGTCCTTGTGACCATCACCAACAAGTTTCTTGACCACCAAGTAGCTGTCTGACAGTCATCATTGTCAGCCATATTATCTACCATGGCTCTTATTTTTCTGTCACTTGGTCAACCAAAGAGTCCACCCCTTCCCTCTCCTAGTTCTGCCTGGCAGTTTTCCCCCATCCCTTTCACCGTACAGAAACATTATTGATTGGGTCGTTATCTGTAGATTGTGATACAATGTTTTATATTAGTGACCAAATGACTGAATATTTATTTGCCCTGCAGGGATGTGTCAGACATATTAGCTTCACTATCAGTTACAGCTTATGATGTTACAAGATTTTTTATGTTGAACGATACAGAATGTTGGGAATTGTAGTTAAATGGTGACATCAGTGAAGCGGAAGTAGCTAACTTCTCCTCCTACAATAGAAATCAATCGAGCTAGCAAGCTGGGACATAACTGCATGAGGAAACTTCTCTGACAGGGCCATGGTGACGATTAATGGGGTCTTCCAGTGTTTGTCTATGTAGATTGCAGGGCTGTAAGGTGTATGGTTATTACCTCTGTGGGTGTGGCTAAAATGGTCCAATCCACCTATTAAAGGGGTATTACCTACTTTTGCCCATATTGGTTTAATTGACTTTTCACATGATGGAGAGGAAGACGTGATTGGTTGGGCACTTTAGTTTTTTCTCCTCTCTATACATAAATCATTAAGGGTTTTGGCTCAGGATTTCCAGATCTCAAGTGTCCTGTACATAGATATGTCATCATATATCCTCTCCCGTCAGTGCGGTGCAAGCTCAATGGCCTCATTTCCTCCTTTTAATAGGATTCACTCAGATTTGCTCATTTCAGGTCATCTGTTTGTCATTTTTTATGATTTAATAATTGAATACAGATTCATATTTCATATGTTGTATAATATACAGATGTAGCAGAGCTGAATTTGCCTTTGATCTGCTCCTACATCCTATCCCATTTATCACTTAACCTAATAATATCAGGAATTATATCATTATTCTATTCTATTATTATTATTATTTTTAATCTAGAGATTGAAAGCCAGTTCAGACCTAATATTACTCAGAGCTGAGGGTTTGTTACAATTGTATCCAGTCTAGACAATCCTGTGTGTGTTAAATACATCAGCAACACAAATCCCTCTCGTGTCCTGAGGATTTGCTACAATGTATCAATGCAGCAGGTCAATTGTATCTTCTAGTGATCATACTGTTTAGCTCACAGAGGATTGCACACAATTGTAGCAAACCCTTACCTGTGAGAAACATTAAAGGGGGTTTTCCAGGGAATAAACATTAAAAGTTTATAATAATATGGGATTAGTGGTTTCCGACACTCGAGACCCTCAGTTATCAGCTGAACTAAGTGGGCGCAGCGCTCCAGTAAACATTGCAGCCCCCTCAATATGTATTGAGGCATAGTGGGGCTTATGTACATGCAGCTGTGCCTGATACTGCAACTTACCCCCTTACCGCTGCTGTTCGGTAGTGGTAGCCGAGGTCAGACCCCCACCAATAACACACTGGGGGGCTATCCTAATGATAAGCCATTAATATACAGTATATTCCTAGAAAACCCCTTTAGGACTGTACACTAAGGTTTCCATTCACTGACAGAAAGCAGACATCTTGGAAATGATGAAGAATTGAAACATAAATTATATTAGAAAGTTGCAGAACTTTTCATTCTCCAGTTAAATAGTTTGTTTCCTGCAAAACAGGATCCCCTCAAGCAGAAAGATCGGGCTCGCCCTAAGGCCTTATTCACACGAACATGGGGAAACTCAGACGTTAAAAAGTTTTCACGTCCGAGTTTCACCTGTGCGGGTCCCATTTTCACGGATCCCCATAGACTTCAGTCTATGGAGGGATCTGTGAAAACGGAAGAAAATAGGACATGTTCTATTTTTCAACGGACCCTTCACACGGTCCGTTGAACCAACGGCTATCTGAACGACCCCATTGAAATACATGCGTCCGTGTGAATAAGCCCTAA
The DNA here is from genome assembly GCF_050947455.1 of Rhinoderma darwinii. Lineage (NCBI taxonomy): Eukaryota > Metazoa > Chordata > Amphibia > Anura > Rhinodermatidae > Rhinoderma > Rhinoderma darwinii. The sequence continues at coordinate 99,200,402 of NC_134696.1, read as the reverse complement.
GGGTATGTCCACAGGTAGAGTAGGAACTGCCGATTTTCCACAACGAATACCGGAAAATCCGAAGCGTAATACTAATTTCAGTAAATCTCATCCACACTCTGCGTGAAAAACTGTTCATAACCTGACCCGTGGTGCGTTTTTTTAATTTGAGGCATGTTAATTTATGCTGCGGAATCGCTGGTTTTCTGTTGCAGGTTTTCCCCATTTCCCCAATTCAATGGGAGGTAAAACCCGCAACAAATAGCTGCTGTTGCGATTTTTGCGGCAGAAAAGCACCTCTGATAAAAAAAAAAGATTATACTTACCCAGATCTCTCTGCTCCCGCATCCAGCCCAGCTCCCAGAGATGACATTTCATCCCATGTGACTGCTGCAGCCAATCACAGGCTGCAGCGATCACATGAGATGGAACGTCAACAGGAAGCTGGGTTGCAGGACGTCAGGGTGACGCTTCGCCATGACTACGGGTAAGTATAGGCTTTTTTTTTTGTAAATTCCTCAATTTGGTGCCGTTTTTCGGCCAGAATTCCCAGCGGAGACCAGGGCAGGTACGCTTTCACGCCCTGTGTGAACATAGCCTATAGGGCTGCAATAGGTGACAATCGAGGTCCTGAAGGCAGGTACTGATTTCCACAACCCGTCATCCAGACAAGAGGCTCGTGTACAAGGAACGGAACAGTCTGGAGGAAGCGACATTTCCACTGAGAGCAGTTATGAGCTCTTCCAATGATTCTCCGGAGACTCCATCATGTTTACACAGATTCCTCGTAGGATCAGAAGTATAATTAGGAATTGTCAGTATTTCTCCATGAACGAGCAGTAAGATCGCGGCCGGGGAGATAATACGCTTCTCTGTGGCCATGCGGGGAGTCTGATTTTTGCAAACAAAAGGCGAAAAAACTTAGGACAGTATTTCCATAAAATCTTGTATATGGCTATACAGCCGATTGGACGCATTTCGCAACGTTCTCCGCTCCTTTCTCAATAATGAAGAAGATAAAAAATGTCCTATGTTTTAAATAATTGTTATTTTTGTTATCATTTTTTGTGGTAGCTACCTGTCATTTTATCTTTGACCACATGTTAGTGACTTATAAAAGTCACCACTATGTAGAACACCATACGATACAGACTATCCGTGTACCAAGCGAGCGTGAAAGTAGGATATTGCAACAATTTAGCATTTATTCTGTACTGTATCATAGTGCCTATATTTTTTTATTATTATTTTTTTTTTTATTTTACATTTTTATTTTCTTTTTTATTTTATTTTTTTATTTTTATTTTCATTTTTTTTTTTTTTTTTTTTTTCATTTATTTATTTTCTCTTTCCTGGTACAAGAATCTTCATCTCTATTTGTTATATATTTTAACATGAGATAAATCATTTTTATAAAAATAAATCCATTTAATAAATTAAAAATAAAATCCATTTTTCACGGACCCGATTCACCCGCTAAAGTGAATGGGCCCGTGAAGACTATCGGAAGACACTCGGATGTAGTCAAACACGGCCCGAGTGCCACAACGGTCATGTGCATGAGGCGTTAGAGTTCATGCCCAAACTTTGGGTGGAGCTTAGTGGTCACATGACTGTATTCAATTGTCAGCAGACACATGTATAAATAAATGCAAATAACATTAGGGGGTGGAGCCTGACACACATTTTGTTGGTGTGGGAAAATAGGTGTCAGAGAAAACAGAGAATAGTCTACACAAATAAGAGGGCTAAACAAGAAAATATAGAAGCCTAGAAAAATCCTTTAAGGTTCGCAGCCTATACAGGAGCTCCCCATTATTGATGTCACCAGTTATTGGCTCGTTGGTCGACTACATTCTGTAATCTTCGTTTCCACCTAAACCTAAGTAATTTCCCTGTGAACAGGATCCTGTTTAATTCAAGGAAGGAAACTGGATGCCTGAAATAGATTCTACGCGGATCACATTCACCATGCTGCCATCTTGAACTTTGCGCTATTAGTAATTATACATCGTGTTCTTTCGTTCCGGAAAAGCAGGGCCGCCACTTGTTCACACACCTTGCAGGGCAAAAGGGCAGCGTGATCCTTAACCTAGTTCTTTGTGACCTTTTTTGACAATGTAAAGGGGCCGTGACCCCAACCATAGCTCTACTGAACACTTACAGGGATTGTCTAGACTAGAAAACCCATTTTCATACACCCCTGTAGTGAATTCTCAGTTAATATAGGGGGTCCTCTGTTCAGCGGTTACATAGAGCATCTCTGGAGGACCTGTCCTGTCCTGTATTACACAGACAACACATTGATATGAATGGACAGGGTGTAATGCTTCATTTCCCCTGTGGTGGCGCTGCAGGGTAATTGAACACTTACTGCCAGGTTTCCCCACAGATTACAGCTGATCGCTGGAGGTCCCAGCAGAGAGACACTTTGTGATCTTCTTATTATCATGGGGCCCTTTTAATAAGTAGGGATTGTCCAAAGCGGAGAACTCTTTTGATATCTTTAGATGACTTCATTTGGATCAGATTGTCTCTGATCCAACCGGAATTGCAGAATTTTTCACCATCGCGACACAGTTCATTGCTTTGTAAGAATCTATGATCAAAGCAACAGGAAGAAGCAAGAAAAGTCAGGATCAATAGAAAAGATGTCCATGGGTTGTGGCCTGTCAGGTATAGTATAGAACACGGGTACGCAACTATTTTTAGTGAAGGTCCATTTACCTGGGTCTGCCATCAGGTGAATGTCCATGCTAAACACCAACAGTAAAGCTATATTCTGTGGCAGAAATCCAAGGCTGATCTGCCCCCTGTAGATAGTGCCCCACAATGCCCATTATAGAGTGTGCCACTCAGTACCCCTTGAAAATAGTGCCCGCACATCGTGCCCTTTGTAGATAGTTGCCACACAGTGCCCCCTGTAGACAATGACACACAATGCCCCTTGTAGAAAGTGCCCTACAGTTCCCCTCTGTAGGTAGTGCCACACAGCTCCCCCCCCCCCCCCTGGAGATTATGGCAACAGTGCTCCTGTAGATAGTGCCAAACAACACTTCTTGTTGATAGTGCCCTATAGTTCCCCCTTGTAGCTAGTGCCACACAGTGCCCCCTGTAGATATTGCCCCCTCTCCCCATAGATAGTGCCACTCCCCTACCTTGTAAATAGTGCCACACAGCCTTCTGTAAATAGTGCCACACAGCCTTCTGTAAATAGCGCCCTCATTAAGAAATAATGCACCCCAAATAAATAAAACATACTTGTACTTACCTAGCCCCGTTCCCACGAAGAATGGAGCTGCACAGCAGGCCTCCTCAGCCATATTAGGCCTGCGGCCTATGAGACGCTGAGAAGGGACCCTTGCGTAGGCCAGCACAATGCAGTGACGTCAACACATCGGCCTGCACATGTAGTCTAGTGAATGGTGAAGCAGAAAGCTGCCACAGTATCCAATTGTATCTGCATCCTGGGTACGCAGATACAATTTAATGTGGCAGTTGCCCATAGATCAAGGGCAATGGCCCAAAAATCCAGGGCTTCTCTCCCGAATACCCGACACTACTGGTCTGGACAACTGCGGTCAAGGTTCGGACTGCGGTCCACCAAGGACCCCTCGAATAGACCATGAATGTTTGATCAGTGAGGGCTCGACCCTCGGAACCACCGATGATCAGCAGTTGGGATTTGGATGAGGACTATGATTTCTACTAGCCCTTGTAGAGCACATTGCTTGTGAGCATCACTCATTTGTTCTTCTCTTATTTTATTTCCTAGAGATTATGAAGTCACCATGGCGCCAGCAGCGGAAGATAAATACATGTACCTGGCTATATACATTGTAACGATAGTCACAGGGTTTCCAGCCAACCTCCTTGCCCTTCACGCATTGATCCGAAAGCTACGCAACAAAGCCACCCCCAACGCCATCCTACTCATCAACTTGACTATATCCGACCTATCCTTCTTGGCTTTTCTTCCTTTCAAAGTAACAGAGGTCTTGCAAGGTCAGTGGTCAATGCCCTCCTTCCTCTGCCCACTTAGTGGTCTCTTTTACTTTAGCACCATCTACTCCAGCACGTTGTTGCTCACCGCGGTCAGTGTGGAGCGCTACCTTGGTGTGGCCTTCCCCCTCAAGTACAAACTCTACCGTAAGCCGAGCTATGCGGTGGCCATTAGTGGCTTCCTATGGGTCTGCTCCTTTGCCCACTGCAGCATTGTCTACATCACGGAGTACCACCAGGCTTCCAACCACAGCAATAATAACTTTGTTTGCTATGATAACTTCACCGAGAAGCAGATGGAAGTTCTTCTACCGTTCCGTCTAGAGCTGGGACTTCTCTTGTTCTGCCTCCCGTTCCTCATAACCTGTTTCTGCTATGGAAGCTTCATCAGGATCCTCGTATCTTCCCCGCACATCCACAAGGACAAGAAGCAGAGAGCCATTGGACTGGTCCTCACCACACTTGGTGTTTTTGCCATATGTTTTGCTCCTTACAACGTCTCTCACTTGGTCGGATTCGTACAGAAGAAGAACTTAAAATGGAGAGAAAAGACATTGCTCTTAAGTACGTTCAACGCAAGTCTTGACCCAATAATCTTCTACTTCTCCTCCACGGCCGTGCAGCACTCCTGTAAATGTTGCTTGATGAGGCTGAACATTTGCCATCCCAGTCCGGCTCTACATACCATAATGGACAAGCGGAGCATCAAACTGGGTCATCTACAGGTTTCGGACAGCCAGATTTACAGCTCGAAGTACTGACCTTGGTGTCTTATTTATTGGACTTGAACGTCCCAGTTTTGTTGTGTTGTAGCGATGATGATTGGCTAGTAATGTAGTAAGGGCATGTTTACATTGGGTTATGCCACGGGTGCCCATAAAGAAGATGGCTGCTGTTCATACCACCACACGTCCCATCCATTGTAGAAACGCAAACCCCTGCCCCATCTGTTAACATGATATCATGGTGGCCATGAAGAGTGGAGCCTTTCTCACCAGCAATGGTAAAGGGAGTTGGGGCCAACCTGAGATGCGCCCCATAGCTTCCGCATGACCTTGGATTTTGCTATGACCTTTAATCTTCCTTAAACAATGGCACAATCATACATATACCAGCTCTATACGTTGACTAGTGAAAATTCCCAAATTGGGATCATGTTCATCCAAGGACACCTATAACTGACTAGACCATGACCTCATATCCTAGAAAAGACTATGACACAGCTGTTGCGGGTATGACATTACCATGTCTGGGGGATTTATGCCAAAATGAGATATTATGTGTAATAAAGCAAGAAATGTGTTCTGTGCTTGTCTTTATTGTGAGTAGCCCCTCACCCTGTACCCCACACCAGAAAGCTGTATACAGCCGTCTCCCTCTGCGTGGTTTGCAACCGTCCTGTTCTTCGCTGGATTGTCCAAGAAATGGGTCACGTAGGAGGCAGAGCTAATGTGACCAAAATGGGCATTTTGTGTTAGGATTTGTGGCCGTTCCTAAGCAGAGGGTACTTTGGGGTTGAAATTACCCTAAAATATGAATTCAAAGGTAATCAAGTGTAGAAGAGAGTGGAGTGTTTGTATACAGTATCTTTCTGTTTTCCTGCCTATCTAGTCTCCAGCAGCACAAAAGACCTGACATTCAGTCATTATAACTCTCTAACATTCAGTATGTACAGCATTGCTGAAAAGCAAGATGTACTAAACAGAAAGTGGAAGTCTCTTGTGTGTCCTCTAGTGGCCACTGTGAAAACTGCAATATTTCAGATTTTTTTTTTTTTTTAAGGATAATCACACAGATAAATATTAATTACATGCAAATAATACCCGATTGCCTTCCAAGTATAATACGTGAGGAGCGTTGTGAGCAGGCTGGCGCTCCAGCCGCCCCTATGTTCAGTTCTACGAACCTACACGTGTCTTTTTACCCTTTTTGTGAAGCAGTTATTACATTATGGACCTAATACAGAAACATTGGCTCCTTCTCCAGTCTCTTATTGTCTTTTAATGTGACCAACCGGGTAATGGAGGTAATTCTCATTAGTGTCTGCCTATTTTATAGATCAGGACTTGTCACACCAAGAACAGAGACTGCAAATTCGATTTCTCGGAGCGCGTTACAATTCAGTTACCTCGGAGCAGCTGCCTGATTGATTCATGAAAAAAGACAAAGTCACAGAACATTCCCCCGAAAATCAAATGAGCCCAGGTATTAGAAGTCCTTGGTTCACCCTCTTCTGCCACACTGTTCAATGTCCTATTCGGCCAGGTACATCTGGAATAGCTGGGCGACAACCATGGCTAGCTACAATGCAAGTCACCCAGCTTTCACAAGACCCTGATCTTCCTAGCCATGTAATCATATCATATTTTCTATTTAGGGCTCTAGGAAAGCTGGGTGATAACTGCTGCGGGAGTTGCAATGGCTGCAGTATTGTTTGTCACCCAGCTTTCCAAGAAACAGATACAACCAAGAAAGGAATTCCAACAGGCTCATAAACGCCCCCTAGAGGTCATATTACAAAAGTGATATATCTGTTTCTGGGAAAGCTGGATGATGTCCAATATGGTTCCCTATAGGGGTTGTTTCTCAGACTCCTAAATGTGAAATCCTCCTAATTACTCAGTGACACATCTCCACTAATATATAACGGTTTAGTTGGATATTCAGGACTCTAGAAAAAAAATATAGGGCTTATAATGGTAGCCATATTGGACATTACCCAGCTTCCCCAAAAACAAATATAACTTATAATATGACCTCTAGATGGCGCGTAAGAGCTAATAACAAACCAGTATGCAGTAAGCTCCTGAGCTCCCTCTAGTGGTGGCTGCAAGCAGGGAGAATTTTATTATACATCTCTATGGCTATGCAGGGGATTTGGAGCTCTGTAGCAGAAAAGCAAAGCTATAACCATTGTAAAGAAATTAATCAGCACAATATTTTAAAAAGGACATGACGATAAAAGGTGGATACTCAATATTTTATATTTGCAGGTGAATTTTTGATTCGGAGGGATTTCCTCATTGAATTAAACACTGTCAGCAATGGTAACAGAACGACCCAAAATTTTTAATTTTCATTTTATTGGCATATCCTGGTATCAAATCAAGCGAAGCAGCCCGGATTAAATAACACAGACTTTTTATATAATGGCAATCCTAGAGAAAACAAATGTAGTCTTTTCCGAGAAGCGGTCACACAAATCACATGACGTGAACCAAAACGGCATTTAATATTAGTGCCGGTGCTGCGGGAAGAAGTCTTGTATAGAGATGTAAAAGACTGCAAAAGAAAGAAACCAGATAAAGTAGCAAACAAATAACAAGAACATAGATCTAATAAATAGCATTAGATTCAATGGTCTCTCCTTCTCCCCTCCCTTTCTTTAGTTTATTTAAAATTAAAATTAAAGCATACAAGATATCTAGCCTTCTTGCTGATGGTTTCCAGGTGGCAATATTTTTTTTAACACTGCACACGGTCAAAAAAACTTTGCAGACTATAAAGTTAATGTGAATGAAAGTTGGAGCTATTCTCTTTTATGATACAAATTGTCCATCATTGTATCTATAGATAAATTGTTACTACGGTTTATGTGAATGAATTTACTCACGCGAATATTGAACATTTTAGATCTTTTCTCTTTTCATTTGATTTTACGTCTTTTTTGTACTAAAAAAAAAGTAAAGAAAAAGTCTCGTTATTCAATAACACAACGGCAGAACAACCACTTTGAAATATGCTAATTTAATTCGATTTTGCATAATGCTTTTATCAAGAGCAATGGATCGAAATGACTGCCTACAAATGGGTTGTCAGCCAGCTTTCCCAGTGTCCTGAATGTCGAAATTTGCCACTCGGCAATATGGGTGCAGGCACTGCCATTCAGGAGCTTGGAAAGCTGGGTAACAACCTCTATGTCATCCAGCTTTCCTAGAAACAGATATAAATAAGAAACGGCTAAAACACATCTTACCTGTAAGAAGAATACCGATTGTTAGGCCAAGTATAAGAGCTATTTTGAGAATATTCAGATATTCAACAAGTTGAAAACCAGTTGATCCAAACTCAGAAATATCTAGAAAAATAAATAAATAAAATAATAAAATATAAAGAGAAGTGAAACATTTAAAAAACAAAAAAGCTGCAAATTAGATACAAAATAGATACATGTGAGAGTCAGGATTTACTGCCATCTACAGGCAGAACACTGCAATTACATCCAGCAATCATCTGCTGCACAGCAGGCTTGCCCTTGACTCACTGTGAGAGTAGTTGGCATATAATGGCGCTGTAAGAGATATATGCTGGACAATGCAGGATACTGTCAGCAAGTTGGCCCTATAGCGTGGAGGTAAGACAAGGCGACGAGTAGCTTGAAAGTCGCCATCTTCCGACTTCCATATCTCTAAAGATCCAGGATCAGGAAGGTCAACATCATTGCTGTGCCAGCTTACAGCAACGCCTGGTGGGTAGTAGCCAGATGTTCGGCAAATCAGAGTCATGTCTTCTTGTGACTTGGTGGCTACCCTCAAGTAAATCTCCGGTAGTGAAGGAAAAGCTGAGAGTAGAAAATACAAGGAAAGAGGTTTATTTAAGCATGCTGGGAGTTGTAGTTATAAACAGTAAGTATCTGATTAGAACAATGGTGCCCAAAGAGCAGGCTGTGGGTTTGGTACATTAGTAGATGGTAGATGAATAAAACGGATTCTATATGGCATAGTGCAGCCATAATAATGCCATAGTAGCCATGCAAGGTGATGTAGATACCAGCTCACCCACTGAGGAGCGGGCAGTAGTTGTATTATTAGGTTCAAGTCTGATTTGGTGCCTAATACATGTGTAGTATTTTGTGCCCATTGTATATGTACAGCCTTATGAGATGCCCATTGTATATATAAGAATATATCTGGTGCCCAGTGTATATGTAAATTCATATCTACTGCCAAGTGAAAAAATAGAGTCTTAGCTGGTGCCAAGTCTATATGTGCAACCATATTTACTTCCTAGTATAGGTAGAATTTGGTGCTCAGTTTATTTGTAGTGTTAAATCTGGTGCCCAATGCATGTGCAGATTCTTGTACCCAGGGTAAATGTAGAGACATATCTGGTGCCAAGTGTACATGCAGAATCATAGCTGTAGCTCAATGCATATCTTGTGCCAACTGTTAATATGGAGTCTTATCTGGTGCCCAGTGTATATGCAGCATCATATCTTCAGACCAGTGAGTATGTAGAGTATTTTTCGGTGCCCAGCACATCATAGAATTACATCTGATGCCCAGTGAATTTGTAGAATTTTATGATCACTGTAAATGTAGAGTCTCATATGATGCCCTAGTGTATATACAGAATTATATCTGGTGACCAGTGTATATTGTAAGTAAAATCATAGCTACAGCCAAGAGGAAATGTAGTTTTAGCTGGTGCCAAATCTTTATGAGCAACCATATCTACTTCCTAGTATAGGTAGAATTTGGTGCCCGGTTTATCTGTAGAGTTACATCTGGTGCCCAATGCATGTGCAGATTCTTGTATCCAGTGTAAATGTAGAGACGCATCTGGTGCCAAGTGTATATGTAGAAACTACCATCAGGTGAATATGTAGTCATATCTGGTGGCAAGTATACATGTAGAGTCATAACTACCGTCAGGTCAATATGTAGTCATATCTGGTGCCAAGTATACATGTAGACTCATAACTACCGTCAGGTGAATATGTAGTCATATCTGGTGCCAAGTATACATGTAGAATCATAACTAGAGCCAGGTGAATACGTAGTCATATCTGGTGCCAAGTATACATGTAGACTCATAACGACCGTCGAGTGAATATGTAGTCATATCTGGTGCCAAGTATACATGTAGACTCATAACTACCGCCATGTGAATATGTAGTAATATCTGGTGCCAAGAGTACAATCATAGATGATGCCCAATGCGTACGTAGAACCATATCTTGTGCCAACTGTTAATGTGGAGTCTTATCTGGTGCCCAGTGTATATGCAGAATCATATCTTCAGCCCATTGAGTATGTAGTCTTTTTCAGTGCCCAGTGCAGAATAGTTATATCAGGTGCCCAGTGAATTTGTAGAATCTTGTGACCACTATAAATGTCGACTTCTGTGGTGCCCAATGAAAAATGAATTCTTATCTGGTGCCCTGTGTACATGCAGAGACTTTCCTGGTGGCAGACAACAGAACACTTTGCCAGTATAAATGAGACATTATACTTTATTCTATATTGGGTGCACATACTTATGCGTTCTCATTTACTACCTGGTGGCACCTTGGCAGAGAGGGTTGTGCCTACCGATGGACTAGAAAAGGATCAATCTATGGCTGGCAGTTTGGTGATCACAATCACACGTTTCATTACTGCAAACGAAAATGATGGTAGTGATGGGTACATTATTGTCATACCATACACAATGAGGCTGGCGCCAGGCCCCCGTTCCTCCGTCTTCTCCCACATGTGCACCTTGCAGAAGTAAATCCCAGCGTCTTCCCAGGTGACATTACTGATGACCAATGATGCATCTCCGTCACTCAGGAAAGTCTTGGGATGGGCGAGAGAGAAGCGGTTTCTCAGAGGGACGACTTGACTGGTGCTCATGCCCCCATCTGGTTGAGCTTTGTGCCAGGACACGGCACCTTTACCATTAGCATCAACAGAGAAAAAGCACCCCAGCATGGCATGCTGCCCCTGAGTGACGACCAGGGATGGAGGGGACTGGAACACTTTAAGTTCAAACATCCCTGGGGTGATACAAGGGGTTAGTACATTTTGACCCAAGTACAGCAGAACATATAGGCTGTGTTCACACAGGACGGATACGAGGCGTGAAAGCACACAGAGTACCCGCCCTGTTCACCGCAGGGAATTCCAACCGAAAAACCGCACCACATTTTGGTGCCGTTTTTTGTCCGGAATGTGCGCTGCGAAAAAGTCTATACTTACCTGTAATCATGGTGACACGTCCCTCTGCCGTCCTCCTGGGATGACGTTTTATCCCATGTGACCGCTGCAGCCTGTGATTGGCTGCAGCGGTCACATGGGATGAAACTTTATCCCTGGAGGCCGGGCTGGACACAGGAGCAGAGAGATCTGGGTAAGTATAAGATTTTTTTTTTTCTGAGTTGCCATTTTTGCGGCGAAATCGCGGCTTTTCCGCCGCAAAAGTCGCAACATCTGAAATTTGCTGCGGGTTTTACCTCCCCATTGAATTCAAAGAGTAAAACCCACAACAGAAAAACAGCGATTGCACAACATATATCAACGTGCTGCGGATTAAAGAACCGCGCCGCAGGTTAATTTATGAACGGCGGATTTTTCATGCAGCGCGTAGATGAGATTTTCTACGATGATTTTCCGCAATGAAATACGGTGCAATTTTGCTACCGCCATATAGTCAAGAACTGAATGACAAACACAAGGATGAAACATTTGGATCGACCTTCCATCTTCTGGGGGGGGTGACCTCTTTCTGGGGGGTCCCTACATTACGCCGTTACCTCCTTCTCTTGGACTATGACGTCTTCTTACTATGAACATCCACAACTTCTCCTCAGTCCTCAATCATATTGACGTCTTAAAGGGGATTTCCAACAATTAACACCGATCCACAGGACAGGTGATAACTATGATCGCTGGGAACCCCACCGATCCCTAGAAAGGAAGACCCGACCCCGTTCTCACTGCACGAACCCAGTATGAGGATTTTGAAACAGTCGATTGCTGTCCACGTCAGCCCCATAGACATAGAATGGAGCGGCAGCGAACATGAGCGACCACCGCTCTACACACAGTCCTCCTCGTGGAGAGGAACGGCAGCCGGTTCTTCTTATAATACGTCCATTGGTTCTTCCGGTTGAGCCTGAATGGGTCAAGGACTCGAGTTTCTCCCCTGAGGTCCATGATATTCTTAAAGGTCTTCGCCAAACTTCAAAGGTGCCAATACTTTTCTTGACCCAATTATGCAAATTACCTGATAGTCTGGTCCTGGGTGGCAGCACGGTATCGGCAGATTATTGGCACAGTGGCGCCAGGACCTCAGCATTGGCACCTGGTCATCAGCTCTGAGTTTCTAGGTTCTGGTGTGAGGACATTGAGACATATCCAGATCCACCAGGCCTGGTCAGAGCAGGATAATCCAGCAATTGCCGGATTATCGGAATTATATTCTATATATATGACAATACACCTCACCCGTCCGGCGCTGCCCGGTCCCTGCCCTCACCACTCACCTGCGGGAAACAAATGTACAAAGTTCAGGATCCGGACGAGGACTGGCGACCGATCCATGTCACATACAACGTTCTGCGAATATCCCAGCAGCAGAATATATTTGAGCCCCCGCATGGTGGGAGGGGTAACTGGAAATGGGGGGTCACCAGCGCTAGCGACTTGATGTGTGGTTTTTAATTCGTACATCAATTCTGCTGACGCTGACATCATCAGACCAAGACCCAATTTCCAGGACACCGCAATAGTTTGCAGCCGAGCCGTGTATTTATGTCATGCTCTAAATACAGATCTTAAATGGTTGATAAACCTCGAGTAAAGTTTTGCCGTATATAGAGAATTGCTTGAGCCCCCTATTGAGAATGATCCCCCTCTACGTGCAGCAGTTACCTAATAATCTCCTTGTAGTTTATAATAATTTTATATCGATTTCCAGCTAAGCCTCCAGCAGTGATGCAGTGTAAAGCATAGGGGATTAGAACAGCAGCTTGAGTCTCTAAACGGACAGGAGGTGGATTTTAGACTACCCCAGACTCCCAACAGACAATGTAACTAAGCTGGTGTCATTAATCCTAGATGTGCTCTAAGGGAGAAGAGCTGTAGTGTAAAGCATGGTGGAGCGACATAACAGAGACAACTACTGCTAAGACGGGAGGTAGCGTTTAGACTACTTGAGACTCCCAACAGAAAATGCCACTAAGAAAGAATCTCAGATTATAGCTGTGGCCTAATGAAGCAGAGCTGCAGTGTAAAGCATAGGGGATTAAAACAGCACCCTGAGACTACCCCAGACAATGCACTAAACTGGTGTTATTGATCCTAGCTATGCCCTAATAGAGTAGATCTGTAGTGTAAAGCATGGTGGACAAAACAGACTATGACTTCTGCTAAAACAGGAGGTAGATTTTAGACTACTTGAGACTCCCAGCAGACAATTGCCACTAAAATTGAAACTCAGATTAAAGAAGTGCTGCAGTGTAAAGCATGGTGGAGGGACAGCAGCAGCCTGATGATGTGTAAGAGAATTAGTGGGTGGACTCTGACACACTGTTGCTGCCGTGGGAACAAAGTTGTCAAGTCAACATCTACATCAATATCTACATCCAGACCGGCCCCAATAGTGGATGATCCGTGAGGACAGTGATGTGGAGGGTGATTTGGATCGACATGAGGTCCTTATGATTCTTACTGTAGAAGCCACGACCGGAAACCACAGCGATAAATGACAGGAAATTGGGGGATCAGAAGACGTTTTCGAGAATCACTTTTTTTTGGCCATCTTGTAAAAGTGGCGTCTTGCTTCATTAAAGGGGTATTCCCATTTTATAAGGTGATGGCGTATCCCTAGGATGGGGCCGACCTCTCAGGCGACCCAGAAACGAAAAAAATTCCTGCGGTCCACAACGCCAAAAAAAAAGAAGCTTGATCCTTAAAGGGTTAATATTCCTATTTCCACTTGGAGGTTCCGCCTATAGACGGGTGATATGAATATTGATAAGGGCGGTGTCCTATGACTGAGGACCAATCAGGGAAACCGCAGAAGTAAGCTCCACCTCCTGATTCCTCAGATACTGGAAGAATCTTCTCAACCACTCAGCAGACCGTTAAGGGGTCACATGACCAATATCCCTGCTTATTGGCTGAAAAGACTCTCCCTGTTACCAAGGAGATGAGGGGCGGGGCTCAACTGACTGGCTGTTTGGTCATGAGATCACTCTCGGCGTTACTGAATGGCTGACAGAATTCATCTCGTTTCTATGGTGTCTGGAGGCGGAGTTACCTTCTTCTGGGCCCCCGATTGGTATTTTGGGGGCCCGTTTAGAGGATGTGATTGCACCCAGAGGTGCAGTTTTTATCGAGCGCCCTGCTCCCTCCATGTTACTTCTACCAGAGCTATAGCCGCTCTCCAGTATGAGGATCTAAGCAATCAGGACCCCAGATCTCAGCTGTCCAGACCCCTGTGAGTATAGGGGAGGACCACGTAAGATTAGGGGTTAACGGTCGTCACGCCTGAATAAAATAACTGCCGACCGAAAGCGACAGTTATCACCCCCAATCTCCACATTAAAGGGGAACCCTCATCAGACACCGCACACGAGTCGCGCAATCAGAAGCCACGCTCAGCAAGACATTTCCCCTAAAGCGCCCACTGCTGGAGAAATGTAGTATGGCGGCCATTCATGTAATACATGGACAGCTAAAGTCCGCCATAGTGGGAGGTGCTCTCCATACTGACCCATAGAGGGGGAGGGTCCAGCTTAAGACCCTCCCCCTATGACATCATAGGGGGAGGAGCCAGACATACCTCCTTGAGAGGAGCCGGCCATACCGCTCTTCTCAGGGCGGAGCAATAGAGGACAGTAAATAAATAATGGCGGATAGCTCCCCCCCGCAGGGGGTTTTACCATCAGGTCTGCTGTAAAGTTAGATATTTTAACCCTTTAAAGCCAGCATGTTGCTTCTGCTCGCCGTCGCACATGACGCGCCGTCCTCCTTAGGGCTGCTTCACAATTGCGTATGAAATTACGGATGCGCAATTTGGACCGTTTTTTTTTTTTTTTATGTTTTTTTTTAACAATTTGTTTTTTTTTATTGCAGGAATAAAAAAAAATTCTGCTGTTTTTGTAATATCGCGGAAATACGGATCCTCGTTCTATGGGTTAAAAACGGTACAAATACGGATTGGTTGGAACATAAAGCGTATTAAAAAAAACGCCATGCGCATAAAAAAAAAATATGTATAAAAAAGCAGAATCGATACCGATCCGATACAGGGAAGTGTGAATGAGCCCCTAGTGTAAGTAGGCAACACATCGCGCCAATGTCTAGACTGGACATC
The DNA here is from genome assembly GCF_050947455.1 of Rhinoderma darwinii. NCBI lineage: Eukaryota > Metazoa > Chordata > Amphibia > Anura > Rhinodermatidae > Rhinoderma > Rhinoderma darwinii. Next base: position 99,185,336 of record NC_134696.1, on the reverse strand, counting down.
TAAGATCTAAGCTCGGTGACAACATATGGCCGCCATTATTACTATTAAAAAGATTCCCACTCTGCTTTTCCAGACCCCTGAATGGCAAATCAGGTTCCCATAATTGAAAGTCATTTCCATAGACGTCTATAGGGGGAGCTCTAGATATTAGTCAGAAAAAGCGACTAGCACTAGGACCTTGGACAGAGCCATCCTTCCACCTTCCTGGCCCAACAGCCGTTCACCTATCACGTGGTAATGGCATGTCACATGACCCTGAGCTGACAGCTGACAACCCCGCCCCTTTCTAAAGCCTATCTGGGCGGAGCCAACGTGTCTTTGTTCAAACACATGCGCGACCCCGCGTTATTTGGCGCTTTTTATGGACGCGCTTTTTAAAATGTGTTGGGTTTTTTTCCTACATGATTTGTGAGTGGATGAGAACACAGGCTACAATGTCCAACTGTGTTATATAAGACTCTCATGTAAAGGTCAACCGACCGTTCCAGTCTGCCTGTTAAAATATACAAAAAAACATAAGATTTTCATCTTTGCAACGAAAGTATATTACATTATATCAGTCTTCACTGGAGCTGCGTTCATTAACAAACAAAAAATATAATGTAAAAAAGTAACTTTCCCTAAAACAGCCCAATTGAAAAAAAATAAGCCCGACCACTACTAAAAATGAATGAAAAAAAAAAGTGAAACACTGTATATGTTAGAATGCCTGGCTGGCTCTGTATATGGGCTATAGACTGCCCTGAACTTACTAGAACTTTGCGGTTCTTCTGTATGTCGGGCCCGCCCGCCCCGATTTGTGTTGCGTTTCCCACAAAGAACACCCCGCAGAGCTGAACTGACTAGAATTGTGTGTCAGCTTTGTTTCTCGGGCCCGCCCGCTCTTGGTTTGAGCGCTGATTCTTGTGTCTCGGGCCCGCCCGCTCCAGTTTCTGCCCTGCGTTTGCCAGGCCCTCCCGCTCTTGTGTGCGCTGCTGAGGGACCCGCCCGCTCCTTCCCGTGTGAAGCTCGTTCCCGGTGCTTTTCGGTGTCTGCCCGGTGTGAGGTGCGCCGCTGCTTCTCCACGCCTCCCTTCTCCTCACGTGTCCCGGCGGCGGTGCAGGAGAGGCAGGGAAGGGATCTCCTCACATGACCCGTGTGTTTGTCCCCGTGATCAGATCCGTCGGGCCTCCCGCCTCCTCCTCCTCCCCGGGCCGCCCTGGGCCCCGGCCCCGCACAGCCTGACCCGGGGGGGGCCCTCTCCCTGCCCGAGCCCTGACACATGGACATGCTGGATCAGAGCCTCGACTCCTCTGCTGCAGCCGCCAGGTGAGAAATCTAGTCCCAGGCTGCGGCCTGCACCATGGAGGTTACGTGTAAAGGGGGAGGAGGAGGCCTGGTCACTGCTGACACCTCCAGCCACCCACACTGCTGCCCCTGCCACATGATAGCCTGTCACTGGTGTGTAATAATAATATATAATAATCCTCCTGTCACTGGTGTGTAATAATAATATATAATAATCCTCCTGTCACTGGTGTGTAATAATAATATATAATAATCCCCCTGTCACTGGTGTGTAATAATAATAATATATAATCCTCCTGTCACTGGTGTGTAATAATAATATATAATAATCCTGTCACTGGTGTGTAATATTATATAATCCTCCTGTCACTGGTGTGTAATAATAATATATAATAATCCCCCTGTCACTGGTGTGTAATATTATATAATCCCCCTGTCACTGGTGTGTAATAATAATATATAATCCTCCTGTCACTGGTGTGTAATAATAATATATAATAATCCTGTCACTGGTGTGTAATAATAATATATAATAATCCTCCTGTCACTGGTGTGTAATAATATATAATCCTCCTGTCACTGGTGTGTAATATTATATAATCCCCCTGTCACTGGTGTGTAATAATAATATATAATCCTCCTGTCACTGGTGTGTAATAATAATATATAATCCTCCTGTCACTGGTGTGTAATAATAATATATAATAATCCTGTCACTGGTGTGTAATAATAATATATAATAATCCCCCTGTCACTGGTGTGTAATAATAATATATAATAATCCTCCTGTCACTGGTGTGTAATAATAATATATAATAATCCTGTCACTGGTGTGTAATAATATAATATATAATAATCCTGTCACTGGTGTGTAATAATAATATATAATCCTCCTGTCACTGGTGTGTAATAATAATATATAATCCTCCTGTCACTGGTGTGTAATAATAATATATAATAATCCTCCTGTCACTGGTGTGTAATAATAATATATAATAATCCTCCTGTCACTGGTGTGTAATAATAATATATAATAATCCCCCTGTCACTGGTGTGTAATAATATATAATCCTCCTGTCACTGGTGTGTAATATTATATAATCCCCCTGTCACTGGTGTGTAATAATAATATATAATCCTCCTGTCACTGGTGTGTAATAATAATATATAATAATCCTGTCACTGGTGTGTAATAATAATATATAATAATCCTGTCACTGGTGTGTAATAATATATAATCCTCCTGTCACTGGTGTGTAATAATAATATATAATAATCCTGTCACTGGTGTGTAATAATAATATATAATAATCCTGTCACTGGTGTGTAATAATAATATATAATAATCCTCCTGTCACTGGTGTGTAATAATATATAATCCTCCTGTCACTGGTGTGTAATAATATATAATCCTCCTGTCACTGGTGTGTAATATTATATAATCCCCCTGTCACTGGTGTGTAATAATAATATATAATCCTCCTGTCACTGGTGTGTAATAATAATATATAATAATCCTGTCACTGGTGTGTAATAATAATATATAATAATCCCCCTGTCACTGGTGTGTAATAATAATATATAATCCTCCTGTCACTGGTGTGTAATAATAATATATAATAATCCTGTCACTGGTGTGTAATAATAATATATAATAATCCCCCTGTCACTGGTGTGTAATAATAATATATAATCCTCCTGTCACTGGTGTGTAATAATAATATATAATAATCCTGTCACTGGTGTGTAATAATAATATATAATAATCCTGTCACTGGTGTGTAATAATAATATATAATAATCCTCCTGTCACTGGTGTGTAATAATATATAATCCTCCTGTCACTGGTGTGTAATAATATATAATCCTCCTGTCACTGGTGTGTAATATTATATAATCCCCCTGTCACTGGTGTGTAATAATAATATATAATCCTCCTGTCACTGGTGTGTAATAATAATATATAATAATCCTGTCACTGGTGTGTAATAATAATATATAATAATCCCCCTGTCACTGGTGTGTAATAATAATATATAATCCTCCTGTCACTGGTGTGTAATAATAATATATAATAATCCTGTCACTGGTGTGTAATAATAATATATAATAATCCCCCTGTCACTGGTGTGTAATAATAATATATAATCCTCCTGTCACTGGTGTGTAATAATAATATATAATAATCCTGTCACTGGTGTGTAATAATATAATATATAATAATCCTGTCACTGGTGTGTAATAATAATATATAATCCTCCTGTCACTGGTGTGTAATAATAATATATAATCCTCCTGTCACTGGTGTGTAATAATAATATATAATAATCCTGTCACTGGTGTGTAATAATAATATATAATCCCCCTGTCACTGGTGTGTAATAATAATATATAATAATCCTGTCACTGGTGTGTAATAATATAATATATAATAATCCTGTCACTGGTGTGTAATAATAATATATAATCCTCCTGTCACTGGTGTGTAATAATAATATATAATCCCCCTGTCACTGGTGTGTAATAATAATATATAATAATCCTGTCACTGGTGTGTAATAATAATATATAATCCCCCTGTCACTGGTGTGTAATAATAATATATAATCCTCCTGTCACTGGTGTGTAATAATAATATATAATAATCCTCCTGTCACTGGTGTGTAATAATAATATATAATAATCCTGTCACTGGTGTGTAATAATAATATATAATAATCCTGTCACTGGTGTGTAATAATAATATATAATCCCCCTGTCACTGGTGTGTAATAATAATATATAATAATCCTGTCACTGGTGTGTAATAATAATATATAATAATCCTGTCACTGGTGTGTAATAATAATATATAATCCTCCTGTCACTGGTGTATAATAATAATATATAATAATCCTGTCACTGGTGTGTAATAATAATATATAATAATCCCCCTGTCACTGGTGTGTAATAATAATATATAATCCTCCTGTCACTGGTGTGTAATAATAATCCTCCTGTCACTGGTGTGTAATAATAATATATAATAATCCCCCTGTCACTGGTGTGTAATAATAATATATAATAATCCTGTCACTGGTGTGTAATAATAATATATAATAATCCTGTCACTGGTGTGTAATAATAATATATAATAATCCTCCTGTCACTGGTGTGTAATAATAATATATAATAATCCTCCTGTCACTGGTGTGTAATAATAATATATAATCCTCCTGTCACTGGTGTGTAATAATAATATATAATAATCCTGTCACTGGTGTGTAATAATAATATATAATAATCCCCCTGTCACTGGTGTGTAATAATAATATATAATAATCCTGTCACTGGTGTGTAATAATAATATATAATAATCCTGTCACTGGTGTGTAATAATAATATATAATAATCCTCCTGTCACTGGTGTGTAATAATAATATATAATAATCCTCCTGTCACTGGTGTGTAATAATAATATATAATCCTCCTGTCACTGGTGTGTAATAATAATATAGAATAATCCTGTCACTGGTGTATAATAATATATAATAATCCCCCTGTCACTGGTGTGTAATAATATATAATCCTCCTGTCACTGGTGTGTAATAATAATATATAATAATCCTGTCACTGGTGTGTAATAATAATATATAATAATCCTGTCACTGGTGTGTAATAATATATAATCCTCCTGTCACTGGTGTGTAATAATAATATATAATAATCCCCCTGTCACTGGTGTGTAATAATAATATATAATAATCCCCCTGTCACTGGTGTGTAATAATAATATATAATAATCCTGTCACTGGTGTGTAATAATAATATATAATAATCCTCCTGTCACTGGTGTGTAATAATAATATATAATAATCCTCCTGTCACTGGTGTGTAATAATAATATATAATAATCCTCCTGTCACTGGTGTGTAATAATAATATATAATAATCCTCCTGTCACTGGTGTGTAATAATAATATATAATAATCCTCCTGTCACTGGTGTGTAATAATAATATATAATAATCCTCCTGTCACTGGTGTGTAATAATAATATATAATAATCCTGTCACTGGTGTGTAATAATAATATATAATAATCCTGTCACTGGTGTGTAATAATAATATATAATAATCCCCCTGTCACTGGTGTGTAATAATAATATATAATCCTCCTGTCACTGGTGTGTAATAATAATATATAATAATCCTCCGGTCACTGGTGTGTAATAATAATATATAATAATCCTGTCACTGGTGTGTAATAATAATATATAATAATCCCCCTGTCACTGGTGTGTAATAATAATATATAATCCCCCTGTCACTGGTGTGTAATAATAATATATAATAATCCCCCTGTCACTGGTGTGTAATAATAATATATAATAATCCTCTGTCACTGGTGTGTAATAATATATAATAATCCTCTGTCACTGGTGTGTAATAATAATATATAATAATCCCCCTGTCACTGGTGTGTAATAATAATATATAATAATCCCCCTGTCACTGGTGTGTAATAATAATATATAATCCCCCTGTCACTGGTGTGTAATAATAATATATAATAATCCTGTCACTGGTGTGTAATAATAATATATAATAATCCCCCTGTCACTGGTGTGTAATAATAATATATAATCCTCCTGTCACTGGTGTGTAATAATAATATATAATAATCCTCCGGTCACTGGTGTGTAATAATAATATATAATAATCCTGTCACTGGTGTGTAATAATAATATATAATAATCCCCCTGTCACTGGTGTGTAATAATAATATATAATAATCCCCCTGTCACTGGTGTGTAATAATAATATATAATAATCCCCCTGTCACTGGTGTGTAATAATAATATATAATCCTCCTGTCACTGGTGTATAATAATAATATATAATAATCCTGTCACTGGTGTGTAATAATAATATATAATAATCCCCCTGTCACTGGTGTGTAATAATAATATATAATCCTCCTGTCACTGGTGTGTAATAATAATCCTCCTGTCACTGGTGTGTAATAATAATATATAATAATCCCCCTGTCACTGGTGTGTAATAATAATATATAATAATCCTGTCACTGGTGTGTAATAATAATATATAATAATCCTGTCACTGGTGTGTAATAATAATATATAATAATCCTCCTGTCACTGGTGTGTAATAATAATATATAATAATCCTCCTGTCACTGGTGTGTAATAATAATATATAATCCTCCTGTCACTGGTGTGTAATAATAATATATAATAATCCTGTCACTGGTGTGTAATAATAATATATAATAATCCTGTCACTGGTGTGTAATAATAATATATAATAATCCTGTCACTGGTGTGTAATAATAATATATAATAATCCTGTCACTGGTGTGTAATAATAATATATAATAATCCTCCTGTCACTGGTGTGTAATAATAATATATAATAATCCTCCTGTCACTGGTGTGTAATAATAATATATAATCCTCCTGTCACTGGTGTGTAATAATAATATAGAATAATCCTGTCACTGGTGTATAATAATATATAATAATCCCCCTGTCACTGGTGTGTAATAATAATATATAATCCTCCTGTCACTGGTGTGTAATAATAATATAGAATAATCCTGTCACTGGTGTGTAATAATATATAATAATCCCCCTGTCACTGGTGTGTAATAATAATATATAATAATCCCCCTGTCACTGGTGAGTAATAATAATATATAATAATCCCCCTGTCACTGGTGTGTAATAATAATATATAATAATCCTCCTGTCACTGGTGTGTAATAATAATATATAATAATCCCCCTTTCACTGGTGTGTAATAATAATATATAATAATCCCCCTGTCACTGGTGTGTAATAATAATATATAATAATCCTGTCACTGGTGTGTAATAATAATATATAATAATCCTCTGTCACTGGTGTGTAATAATAATATATAATAATCCCCCTGTCACTGGTGTGTAATAATAATATATAATAATCCCCCTGTCACTGGTGTGTAATAATAATATATAATAATCCTGTCACTGGTGTGTAATAATAATATATAATAATCCCCCTGTCACTGGTGTGTAATAATAATATATAATAATCCTGTCACTGGTGTGTAATAATAATATATAATAATCCCCCTGTCACTGGTGTGTAATAATAATATATAATAATCCCCCTGTCACTGGTGTGTAATAATAATATATAATAATCCCCCTGTCACTGGTGTGTAATAATAATATATAATAATCCTGTCACTGGTGTGTAATAATAATATATAATAATCCCCCTGTCACTGGTGTGTAATAATAATATATAATAATCCTGTCACTGGTGTGTAATAATAATATATAATAATCCCCCTGTCACTGGTGTGTAATAATAATATATAATAATCCCCCTGTCACTGGTGTGTAATAATATATAATCCTCCTGTCACTGGTGTGTAATAATAATATATAATAATCCTGTCACTGGTGTGTAATAATAATATATAATAATCCTGTCACTGGTGTGTAATAATAATATATAATAATCCCCCTGTCACTGGTGTGTAATAATAATATATAATAATCCCCCTGTCACTGGTGTGTAATAATAATATATAATAATCCCCCTGTCACTGGTGTGTAATAATAATATATAATAATCCCCCTGTCACTGGTGTGTAATAATATATAATCCTCCTGTCACTGGTGTGTAATAATAATATATAATAATCCTGCTGTCACTGGTGTGTAATAATAATATATAATAATCCCCCTGTCACTGGTGTGTAATAATAATATATAATAATCCTGTCACTGGTGTGTAATAATAATATATAATAATCCTCCTGTCACTGGTGTGTAATAATAATATATAATAATCCTCCTGTCACTGGTGTGTAATAATAATATATAATAATCCTCCTGTCACTGGTGTGTAATAATAATATATAATAATCCTCCTGTCACTGGTGTGTAATAATAATATATAATAATCCTCCTGTCACTGGTGTGTAATAATAATATATAATAATCCTGTCACTGGTGTGTAATAATAATATATAATAATCCTGTCACTGGTGTGTAATAATAATATATAATAATCCCCCTGTCACTGGTGTGTAATAATAATATATAATCCTCCTGTCACTGGTGTGTAATAATAATATATAATAATCCTCCGGTCACTGGTGTGTAATAATAATATATAATAATCCTGTCACTGGTGTGTAATAATAATATATAATAATCCCCCTGTCACTGGTGTGTAATAATAATATATAATCCCCCTGTCACTGGTGTGTAATAATAATATATAATAATCCCCCTGTCACTGGTGTGTAATAATAATATATAATAATCCTCTGTCACTGGTGTGTAATAATAATATATAATAATCCTGTCACTGGTGTGTAATAATAATATATAATAATCCCCCTGTCACTGGTGTGTAATAATAATATATAATAATCCCCCTGTCACTGGTGTGTAATAATAATATATAATAATCCTGTCACTGGTGTGTAATAATAATATATAATAATCCTGTCACTGGTGTGTAATAATAATATATAATAATCCTCCTGTCACTGGTGTGTAATAATATATAATAATCCTCTGTCACTGGTGTGTAATAATAATATATAATAATCCCCCTGTCACTGGTGTGTAATAATAATATATAATAATCCCCCTGTCACTGGTGTGTAATAATAATATATAATAATCCTGTCACTGGTGTGTAATAATAATATATAATAATCCCCCTGTCACTGGTGTGTAATAATAATATATAATAATCCCCCTGTCACTGGTGTGTAATAATAATATATAATAATCCCCCTGTCACTGGTGTGTAATAATAATATATAATAATCCCCCTGTCACTGGTGTGTAATAATAATATATAATAATCCCCCTGTCACTGGTGTGTAATAATAATATATAATAATCCCCCTGTCACTGGTGTGTAATAATAATATATAATAATCCTGTCACTGGTGTGTAATAATAATATATAATAATCCCCCTGTCACTGGTGTGTAATAATAATATATAATAATCCTGTCACTGGTGTGTAATAATAATATATAATAATCCCCCTGTCACTGGTGTGTAATAATAATATATAATAATCCCCCTGTCACTGGTGTGTAATAATATATAATCCTCCTGTCACTGGTGTGTAATAATAATATATAATAATCCTGTCACTGGTGTGTAATAATAATATATAATAATCCTGTCACTGGTGTGTAATAATATATAATCCTCCTGTCACTGGTGTGTAATAATAATATATAATAATCCCCCTGTCACTGGTGTGTAATAATAATATATAATAATCCCCCTGTCACTGGTGTGTAATAATAATATATAATAATCCTGTCACTGGTGTGTAATAATAATATATAATAATCCTCCTGTCACTGGTGTGTAATAATAATATATAATAATCCTCCTGTCACTGGTGTGTAATAATAATATATAATAATCCTCCTGTCACTGGTGTGTAATAATAATATATAATAATCCTCCTGTCACTGGTGTGTAATAATAATATATAATAATCCTCCTGTCACTGGTGTGTAATAATAATATATAATAATCCTCCTGTCACTGGTGTGTAATAATAATATATAATAATCCTGTCACTGGTGTGTAATAATAATATATAATAATCCTGTCACTGGTGTGTAATAATAATATATAATAATCCCCCTGTCACTGGTGTGTAATAATAATATATAATCCTCCTGTCACTGGTGTGTAATAATAATATATAATAATCCTCCGTTCACTGGTGTGTAATAATAATATATAATAATCCTGTCACTGGTGTGTAATAATAATATATAATAATCCCCCTGTCACTGGTGTGTAATAATAATATATAATCCCCCTGTCACTGGTGTGTAATAATAATATATAATAATCCCCCTGTCACTGGTGTGTAATAATAATATATAATAATCCTCTGTCACTGGTGTGTAATAATATATAATAATCCTCTGTCACTGGTGTGTAATAATAATATATAATAATCCCCCTGTCACTGGTGTGTAATAATAATATATAATAATCCCCCTGTCACTGGTGTGTAATAATAATATATAATCCCCCTGTCACTGGTGTGTAATAATAATATATAATAATCCTGTCACTGGTGTGTAATAATAATATATAATAATCCCCCTGTCACTGGTGTGTAATAATAATATATAATAATCCTGTCACTGGTGTGTAATAATAATATATAATAATCCCCCTGTCACTGGTGTGTAATAATAATATATAATAATCCTCCTGTCACTGGTGTGTAATAATAATATATAATCCTCCTGTCACTGGTGTGTAATAATAATATATAATAATCCCCCTGTCACTGGTGTGTAATAATAATATAATATATAATCCCCCTGTCACTGGTGTGTAATAATAATATATAATAATCCTCCTGTCACTGGTGTGTAATAATAATATATAATAATCCTGTCACTGGTGTGTAATAATAATATATAATCCTCCTGTCACTGTTGTATAATAATAATATATAATAATCCTGTCACTGGTGTGTAATAATAATATATAATAATCCCCCTGTCACTGGTGTGTAATAATAATATATAATAATCCTCCTGTCACTGGTGTGTAATAATAATATATAATAATCCTGTCACTGGTGTGTAATAATAATATATAATAATCCTGTCACTGGTGTGTAATAATAATATATAATAATCCTGTCACTGGTGTGTAATAATAATATATAATAATCCCCCTGTCACTGGTGTGTAATAATAATATATAATAATCCTGTCACTGGTGTGTAATAATAATATATAATAATCCCCCTGTCACTGGTGTGTAATAATAATATATAATAATCCTCCTGTCACTGGTGTGTAATAATAATATATAATCCTCCTGTCACTGGTGTATAATAATAATATATAATCCTCCTGTCACTGGTGTGTAATAATAATATATAATAATCCCCCTGTCACTGGTGTGTAATAATAATATATAATAATCCCCCTGTCACTGGTGTGTAATAATAATATATAATAATCCTGTCACTGGTGTGTAATAATAATATATAATAATCCTGTCACTGGTGTATAATAATAATATATAATATATAATCCTCCTGTCACTGGTGTGTAATAATAATATATAATAATCCTGTCACTGGTGTATAATATATAATATATAATCCTCCTGTCACTGGTGTGTAATAATAATATATAATCCTCCTGTCACTGGTGTGTAATAATAATATATAATAATCCTGTCACTGGTGTGTAATAATAATATATAATAATCCCCCTGTCACTGGTGTGTAATAATAATATATAATAATCCTGTCACTGGTGTGTAATAATAATATATAATAATCCCCCTGTCACTGGTGTGTAATAATAATATATAATAATCCTCCTGTCACTGGTGTGTAATAATAATATATAATAATCCTGTCACTGGTGTGTAATAATAATATATAATAATCCCCCTGTCACTGGTGTGTAATAATAATATATAATAATCCTCCTGTCACTGGTGTGTAATAATAATATATAATAATCCTCTGTCACTGGTGTGTAATAATAATATATAATCCTCCTGTCACTGGTGTGTAATAATAATATATAATATATAATCCTCCTGTCACTGGTGTGTAGTAATAATAATATATAATAATCCCCCTGTCACTGGTGTGTAATAATAATATATAATAATCCTGTCACTGGTGTGTAATAATAATATATAATCTCTGCTGTCACTGGTGTGTAATAATGTAGATTGTGTGCAGGTTATCTCCTGTGTATAATAATATATAATGTGCTGTCACTGCTTCTATATTCTTATTATTATTATTATTATTATGTGCGCAATATTACCCCCCCCCCCCCCATCTATATCTGTCAGTGCACTCTATGTATATATAATATTTTATAAATGTAATATTATTGACAGATCATAATACAGAACAGTCACTGCACGAATATACCCCGTATGCGGTGAGGGGTCGCCGCCCGGTTCAGAGCTGGGTTATAATGGGCGCAGCGTCTCTTCCATCCTGATGGCTGTAACACGGCGTCCAGTTTGGGGGTGTTTAGCGCGTTGGTAATAAGGGGGGTGCGATGGTTCTGGTCCCCGTCCCTCATCGCGTGGGACTTATTCAGATTTGTGCAAATGAAACGCTGTGAAAAGTTGTGTAACTTTGTAACTTACTGTTTGTGTTTCAACACTTCACCGCTTTTAATATCTTTGCTTGATGTCAGTGAATGGCAACATTGTGTACAACCAGAGGCTGCCCATCTGTACAGAACAAATGCTACTCACAGCTGAGGGTTTGTTCCAATTGCATAAAGTCCAAGGTGACCTACATCATTCTACAAATCACTCCCTTGTCCCCATTAACAATTAAACCGCGACACTCTGTGGCCGCTACGTGTGAACTCCGCCTTATGCCCCATTCACGTGTGTCGGGTTCAACCTAGAATTTGGCGCGGTTTCCTTGCTGAAATCAACATCAGAACCGACTAACTTTTTCTTTTTTGCCTCAATTTTCATGATTTGGAGACTCCCATAGAAGTTACGGAACCATTGTAGCGAAACGCGCTCCGCTGTTTTCCGGAAAACCCAGCGGCAGAGAGTTGGATGGGGTCAGGGGCACCACGTTCTAGAGAAAATTGGCAACCGCGTCTTTCGGACAAAAATGTCTGAGATGGGAATAGCATTTTATTCAACTGGATGTAAACAAAAAGTTTCCATTCACTGACCGCAAGCAAATATTTTAAATAGTGAGGAAATGAAACGCAAAGAGGGGAATTTATTAGTAGTGGCATTTCATATAAAGAAGCTTTAGTAATTGTCTAGGACTGCACATTTACAGCTCCGCTTTCCTGCACTTTCCTCCCATCAGAAAGAGAATCCATATCCCAATCCCCAGATGGAAACCATCAGCAAGAACTTTATCGCCTTGCTGATGGATCCACCTCCCAGCAGCAACTATTCTTTCTTCTGACGCCCACATAAAGGCTGCAGGAGAGCCATCACTAGTCGATCGCTCTCCCTGCCCGGGGCTTGCTGGGACCTGTAGTTCCACGCCTCCATTCCCCAGTCATAGAGCTCCGTGTTCTGCGCTGATCTTCCCGTATACTCTGAACCGGGGACGGTATAAGCTGTACACAGGGAGGGTTGGTTTTAGTGTAGCACACACTGGCATGTACCTGCTGCCGGCAGGCTGATGAGCTGACGTGACTGCTGCAAGTACAAGCTGCTTTACTGCCGCCGTTATATGGAATAATTCATGAGAGCGTCACAGTGACCGGACCGAGGCTGCAGACAGATCTCCGGTACGCGGAGGTCCCCAAGCTCTTGTTTGCTTTTATGAACCTAGAGGAAGAGGTCACGTGACATCATCACATGATCGCCGGCGGTGATGTCACCATCTGTTTCTGGAACCGGCACCAATCATAGAGACGCGTCACTTAACCTCTTAATAGCCAGACTCCGGATCTGATCATTCAGCGCATCTACGAGATCCTTAACTGCCCCTTCGCTCTCTGGGCCAGTCGCCAGTCCACCTAACAGATCCCTTAACTATGTCACCATAAAGCTGATCCCTCACCGCTCTGATTGGCCGAGAAGGAACAATGAGGGGCACGGAGGTTCTGTACATATCTCGGGATTTGTTACAGGCAGGAGGGGCTGATTCAGGGGAGCAGCTGTACCCCCTAGTGCAGACATAATATGGCATCTTGTAGAGTTAAGACCGATCCAGGATACGGAGTACAAGCTGCAATACTGGCCGGGAGTCATCGGGTCAGGTTATAATCCATCCAATGGAAAAGTAGTTGTTTTTTTTAAATGACAGCTGGGACATGTAGTCCGGACCTAAAGCTGCCTGTCCACGTACAAGCCAGCTGTTAGCAGAATCCCCCATAAACAGTATGTTCTGCTGAGATAAGCGGCATCAGTGCTGACTGGCAGCCGCTTATCTCATTGGAAACAAAGATTGGACAGGTAAAAATCCCACCAGTCCTGGACGCCATTTCTCCTTCTTGTCTTTATTTTCCTCGTTACGCCGCAGATGTTACGTTATTTGCCGCTGTTTGAGCTCCTGATCGTTTCCCTCTTCATCCGCTGCTGTAATTCTTTCCTCCGACGTGTTTGCTATATATCTCCTCGTGGTCCTTCCCCTTTAAGAGCGCTGAGATTACTTGGGTAGGAACAATGGGCGCTGTGTACAGGGGGCATCAATGGTGACTTCTTATATAACGTATATCCGTTATTGGGGGGCTATCGTACCCATCTATGGCTGACATTGGACGGGGCAGGTTGAGATCTTTGTGGTCCTATGTGTTTGTATGGTCACACTGGCATGCTGGGAGTTGTAGTCTCGCTGTTCCAGGGATTAAGGACAATCCTATATTATTGCCGCTATTCCCAACTTTGCGTTCCAGTTACGGCCGTGAATGATGGGAGAATGTAAAATATGGCGGCGGGACATCGGATCGCTCCTGCTCGGAGGGAAATGTTATTTATTCAAGATCTTTCCTCTAAATTGTATGCAAAAATATGTAAATCCCGTCCTCTCGCAGCTAGACCCCCCCTCTAATCCCTTAATGGCAGTCCGCAGTGTGGGTTTCATTGTACAGTAGGAGGCCGGGCGCAGAGCGACAGAAGTTTAGCAGAGCTTACAGTGTCTGGCACTGCTACATTGATCTAGTGCGGTCGGTTCGGGGTCTGGACACGTTCCACAGTTTCCCTTTCTACCAATCCCTTTGTTTCACATTTACTGCACATCCCCCTAATTCTCGCTGCTCGTGAAAGTGTTAATCTTCTCCAACAAGCCGATTAAAAGGGAAGGAGGGCGCCGCTTATTAATTGGAAGCTGACAGCCGGCAAAGCCCAGCAGCAAGACGACTCCGGAGGCTCCTTAATAAAGTCGTTACCGGCGACGTCCTCCAATCACTGGGCAACGTGTGACGTCCGCGTACGAGCATGCCAGGCTATGGGGGCGCTACTGGATCTGTGCCCGGCATGAACCTGACAGCGGAGCCAGCGCCACCGCAGAACAGCCTGGAGAAAGGGCTGGCAGGGTCTTCATATCTGCACCTGAATTTTTTTGCCAGATTTAGGGGTGCGGACTGAGACTTCAGCTGATCGGTTTTCTGATCTCGCACCCCAGGATCGGGTGTGATCGCTGCTTGACAAGTGCCGTACACAGCGCCTGCAAAAAAAGAAACGGATGTATGTAATATGTGGGTGTAAAAGCAACAGCCCTCTGCTGGACAATCAAGAGGCCTCCCATAATTGCACCTCTACTCTTAGGACACAAATGTAAAGGTGTCGTGGACGCTCCGGCGCCTTCCATTAGGATCCGTCATACCCGTCGTGGCTCCCGTAAAGAAACAGCGGCCATGACACCAGTGTGAACAGAGACCCTAGAGAAATGTCTGCTATTTCTGACTCCTGACTGGTTTTTCTTACATTGTGTAATGAAAACGACTTTCTCATCTACTTTGTGTATTCCTCATCGTTTTCAAGATCTCTGCTTGCTGTCAGTAAATGGTAACATTCTTGTTGACATTGAGGCTAAAAAATCGGTCTCGGATCGGTGATCGGTCTCTAGACAATCCTGTGTGCGCTATACACATCATCCGCCCACATCTCTTTTCCTGTTATGATCGTTTGCTACAATGTGTCAGCGCGGGTAAGGCTCTGTTTACGTCTGCGACGCGATGTCTGTCTGTCTGTAACGGAAAACGGGACGCAGTGCAGAATCGGTTGGATACCGCCGGCACCCAATGGAACTTGTTGAATTAAACCAGGAGGCAGATGTGAACAGAACCTAAAATGTATCAATCCAGACTATTAAGGTCACAGAGTATTGTCTAGGGATGATACAGTTGTGACAAACTCTCAGTTGTGAGTAGTATTAGGTCTGCACAGGTGTCTAGCCTCTACATTTTGAATGGTCCAAGTCAATGACAACAAGCAGATATCTTGAAAATGCAGCGGAATGGAGACCCAAAGCATATGAGAAAGTCGCAGATTATTTCATTATACAATGATTAGGCTTTTCCTTACAGACCCCCCCCCCCCCCCCTATAAGTGCCCACCACCCGCATGATCAGGTTCTCCCTGTCGCAGTGGTTCAGCGCGGCCACAGCATCTGGTTATGTAAGTCTGTCAGGTCTTCTCCCCGCAGCTGAGTCACGGGATGTTTCACAACAAGACGAGCCAAAACATTTCTGGCAGCAACGCCCAGCGTATTATACGTTCTGTATATGATGGGGCTGCTGTCGCCGCGCGTAAATGTCGTGTCCCCATTAACAGAGGGATTCGCACTATAGACGTGTATGATCTGCCATAATTGTATCAGTGGGACTCCCATTAATTCAGAGAGGTGGTCGGCTGCGGCCCCTCCATGCTCCGGATCAGACCCCACGATCTTATATTTATGGGATAATCCCTTTAAATCCTATTCTGTGGGTTCATCGAGTACTGCGGGGGATCGTCCGGGGGTTCTGATCGGAGCGCAGGATCCGTATAGCTGATGGTTCACGCAAAATGACTGACCGGCGACTATGTTTTTCGAGTTTCTTTTCCTTTTTTTTTTTTTTTTTTTTTTTTAATATATTTATTGCAAAATAAGATCCTATTGGCACCCGGAGTGATCAGACTGATCCCTAAAGTTTATAATATTTTGTCGACCCTTTTTAAATTTGGATCCAATCAGCTGAAGGATAATCATCTGGAGCCGCTATTCGCAGTAAGGGCTTATTCACACGGACGCATGCATTTCAACGGGGCGTGTGAAGGGTCCACTGAAAAATGTCCCGTTTTCACGGATCCCTCGATAGACCAAGTCTATGGGATCCGTGAAAACTCAACCTGCAAAAGTGCAACTCGGACGTGACAAACTGCAGTTTTTCACGTCCGAGTTTGCGCTTGTTCACATTAATCTGATCTAATTCTGAGGGAATCGGCATGTCGCGGTTTTGTTTGCAACGTTTTGCCTTCATTTTTGGCAAAAACGCTGCAAAAGCCTCATTAGAATCCACAACGATGCCGCTGTGTGTGGACCGGACCCTCTTACATGTCCCTGTTAAAACCTGCAATGTCGTATTGTCGCACCGTTTTCCTACGTCCCTCCTTATATTATTTTCTCTTTTTTTTTGTAGCCACGATAAACAGGAAGTGGACGAAGTGGTAGAGTTACAAGACGGTGAGTACTGATCGACCCCTGATCCTGCGCCAAAGTATTGTCAGTGGTGGAATTAACGGGGTTCAGGTTTTATGTACGTAAATATGATTAAAAAAGGTCTACAATTTTCCAATATATTCTGTTTCAATATCCGTTTTCTGTCAATGAATGGAAACCGGTGCTGAAAACCCTTCCTGGCCTAGTCCTGCCCACACAGCTGAGAGTTTGTTGCAATGCATCAGTGTAGGCAATCTCTGTGAGCGGAACGCGACGGCCGCAAAAATAGATCTCTCTTCTCTCCAGGACTTCAGCCCGATAGCTCTTACTTTCACTGATACATTGTAACAAAATCAGCTGTTAGAGCAGGACTAGGTAGGGATGTTGTTTTTTTTTTTTTGTTTGTTTGTTTTTTATAGCCTTTTAACGTATGTAAATCTTCTCGTCAATAATCCGGCGATTCTCTTCTCTTTGCAGGAGATGAAACGAGTGCTGACGAGCATACAGCGGTGGCCATCGCCACTGTCCAGCAGGCGGCCTTCGCAGACCACAATATTCAGTACCAGTTCCGCACAGAGAACAATGGAGGACAGGTACACCGTCCAATCCCCTTAACGCCCCAGTTGCACCTTCTTATCCGTTTAAAGGAAATGTTTGTGTCTGCAGCTAGATGGCGCTACGCTTCTAGTTGACCGCATAGTTGCATGTCCTCAGTATCCGAGTCCCGCCGTTATCCCGGGAGTGTTCAGATTTCTGCGCAGTGAAGGAGGGGAAGGACTTGTAGGGTCAGGATTTGCTGGTCTGATGTAAACTGTGTTTTCAGGTGACATACAGAGTTGTCCAGGTGACGGACGGTCAGCTGGACGGCCAGGGGGACGCGACCGGAGCAGTGAGCGTTGTATCAACGACGGCCTTTACTGGCGCCCAACAAGCTGTGGCACAGGTGAGAGGTGGCAATGTAAGGCGGTTAACGTGATGTATGTCCGGAATTTAACCAAGGAAACGGGAGGAAAGATACTTGAGAAAAAGGTCATCCAAAGATTGTACTTTATAGGAGCAATTCATGATTACTAGATAGACATGCTTATAACTCTGTACGAGGGATGTCCCCATACCAGAATTTGGACTTCGATACCGATACTTCGTGTAGTATTGCGATTTCAGTTACTTGTATAGCGCCAACATATTACACAGCGCTGTACAGAGGTCCTCTTTTTTTACTGTCCCCAATGGAGCTCACAATCTAAATTCTCTATTGGTATGTTTTTGGGGTGTGGGAGGAAACCGGAGTACCCGGAGGAAACCCACACAAACATGGGGAGAACATACAAATGTTATGTATTGAGATTTATTTTAAATGTTTATTGTAAAAAAAAAAGGTGTATTTTTTTTTTTAACTTAATATTACTTTATGTTCTTACTTTATTTTTTTTACTCTAATGTACTGGCATATATCAGATATGTGCCAGTACATTAGCCTGTGCACGGATAGTACACAGGCAGTTGTTAGGACATACCTCGGTATGCCCTAACAGGAAATATGGTAAGACAGCCCTGGAGTCCTTCATTGGACCCTGGGCTGTCTGCCCATATATGGTATGGCCCTCGATCACGTCACAGGAATTCCCTGTAACGCAGCCAGGGGCATCCCCCCGTCTCATTTTCCCCTGAATTCTGCAGTCCCCGGTGATCGCAGCATTCACGGTAATAACGGCTGAGATGAGAGGTTTCTCTGATCTCCGCCGTTATAGAGCGGGGCTGCGGCTGTGTAATACAGCCATTGCCCCGCTCCTGACAGGAAGTGCGTCCGCGGTCAGCATGAGGAGATGCGGCCGGCGCTGCACTAATAAGCGGCGGTTCAGGCACTGAGGACAGAACATGGGGGTGTTTTGTAGCGTGCCCGCCGTGTTCTGTCTTCAGTGCCGCCGCTCATTAGTGCAGCGCCGGCCGCATCGCATCATCCTGACCCCGCGCACTTGTTATTAGGACTCAGGAGCCGGGCAATGACTGTATCACACAGCCGCAGCCCCGCTCTCATACATTCATGTGTTACTATACTGAGCTGTGCGGCTGCGCAGCGAAGTATCGAAATACAGGAAATAACGGTATCGAACCGTTTGGGGATGCACAGTATCGAAACCGTATCGAAGTTTCGATGCATCGAGCATCCCTACTCTGCAAATACAGAAGCTATGTAAGACAGCATATGTTCTAATTTAACAGTGTACATTACTTATCCTCCACTGATTCTGAGTTACATCCTGTATTATACTCCAGAGCTGCACTCACTATTCTGCTGGAGTCACTGTGTACATACATTACATTACTTATCCTGTACTGATCCTGAGTTACATCCTGTATTATACTCCAGAGCTGCACTCACTATTCTGCTGGTGGAGTCACTGTGTACATACATTACATTACTTATCCCGTATTGATCCTGAGTTATATCCTGTATTATACTCCAGAGCTGCACTCACTATTCTGCTGGTGGAGTCACTGTGTACATACATTACATTACTTATCCTGTACTGATCCTGAGTTATATCCTGTATTATATTCCAGAGCTGCACTCACTATTCTGCAGGTGGAGTCACCTTGTACATACATTACATTACTTATCCTGTACTGATCCTGAGTTACATCCTGTATTATACTCCAGTGCTGCACTCACTATTCTGCTGGTGGAGTCACTGTGTACATACATTACTTATCCTGTACTGATCCTGAGTTATATCCTGTATTATACTCCAGAGCTGCACTCACTATTCTGCTGGTGGAGTCACTGTGTACATACATTACATTACTTATCCTGTACTGATCCTGAGTTACATCCTGTATTATACTCCAGAGCTGCACTCACTATTCTGCTGGTGGAGTCACTGTGTACATACATGACATTACTTATCCTGTACTGATCCTGAGTTACATCCTGTATTATACTCCAGAGCTACACTCGCTATTCTGCTGGTGGAGTCACTGTGTATATACATTACATTACTTATCCTGTACTGATCCTGAGTTACATCCTGTATTATACTCCAGAGCTGCACTCACTATTCTGCTGGTGGAGTCACTGTGTACATACATTACATTACTTATCCTGTACTGATCCTGAGTTACATCCTGTATTATACTCCAGAGCTGCACTCACTATTCTGCTGGTGGAGTCACTGTGTACATACATTACATTACTTATCCTGTACTGATCCTGAGTTATATCATGTATTATACTCCAGAGCTGCACTCACTATTCTGCTGGTGGAGTCACTGTGTACATACATTACATTACTTATCCTGTACTGATCCTGAGTTATATCCTGTATTATACTCCAGAGCTGCACTCACTATTCTGCTGGTGGAGTCACTGTGTGCATACATTACATTGCTTATCCTGTACTGATCCTGAGTTACATCCTGTATTATACTCCAGAGCTGCACTCACTATTCTGCTGGTGGAGTCACTGTGTACATACATTACTTTACTTATCCTGTACTGATCCTGAGTTACATCCTGTATTATACTCCAGAGCTGCACTCCCTATTCTGCTGGTGGAGTCACTGTGTACATACATTACATTACTTATCCTGTACTGATCCTGAGTTATATCCTGTATTATACTTGAGAGCTGCACTCCCTATTCTGCCTGAAGGACGGGAGGAGCGTTGTTTCTCAGGTGGCGTTACTTGTTATATGTTGTACAGTATTCTGACTGTGGTCATTGATGTTGCAGGCGGTTATCCAGAATCCCTTCAGTAATGGCGGCAGCCCTTCTACAGATGCGGTCAGTGGTGAGGCGCGCTTTGCATACTTCCCCGCTTCCAATGTTGGCGACACAACAGCCGTGTCCGTCCAGACTGCTGACCCCGCGCTGTCACAGGCAGGAGGTAAGTGGCACCCACTTTATTCTCATCCGTTACTCTATACTATGTCCTCAGTATTTCTGTGATTGCGGCTGTAACTCCATAGGGCAGAACGCCATTGTGGTCAATGTAAGCGAATCCGGGACGTCAACCGTAGACTCCGGTCACCCCGCCCGCGTCATCGAAGCAAATAATGTAACAGTCCTGTAGGGTTTTTATGGGAGGAACGTACGCCAAAAGTGTGCACATGGGCTCAGCTCATTGTAAGCGCGAGCTCCGATAACTGTTCTGCAACTGTCACGAGCAATGCACCTGTATGACCATCACATAACCACAACAGACTCTCCATCTCCAATGAAGGATTTACATTCCATAAAAAACAAGTCGAGACCTTGAAAGGCGTCAAGAATTGATGCCCATATTGCAGAATTTACGTATAAGTTGAATTTGCAGAAACTGGAAAACCCCAGAAGCAAAACGCTGATCAGAAAACCAAATTGCAAATTCCCGTCAACTTTCCTGGTAACTTTTTAATGTAATCGATCTACTTCTCTAAAAAAAAATCCGGACCATCTGATAATCCAGCGCCTAGCAAGTCCTATTGATGCCGGATTAAAGGAACCCTACTGAGTCTAGTAGGAAGTACAGGATTATGCGGCGCTGTGTGACGGACTACAAATCTCAGATGTGACCCTGGGGGGGGGGGTACTTGTAGTCAGAATGTTTGTGACAACATGTAGTAATTTGTGTCTTTATATTATCAGGGCAGTTCTATGTCATGATGACCCCTCAAGACGTGCTTCCTGCCGGGTCTCAGAGGACGATCGCTCCGCGCACGCACCCCTACTCTCCGTACGTATCTGTCCTCTGCTCAGTCATCCACTGAATTAGGCGAACGTGAGAATCTTGCTGGTTAGGTCATGGCATCATCGGGGGACCCCACTGATCACTAGAACGACTATACCCCAACATTATTGCCTCTGGGGCTTTGACTTGGAGATCAGGTCTTGACATCCCTGTCATAGGACTTAGTAGGACTGTAATGCACAAGCAGAGACTCATAATATTCCACTGAAAGCCTGCGATTTAAAGGGGCTTTTCAAAGTGATAGGTTTTTTTTTTTGTTTGTTTTTTTTTACGCTTAGGCGATCAATATTAGATCGGTCCGGTCCGACTCTGCGTCTCCTTTATTGTTGACACAGCTCTGTACTGCACAGCGCCACACTTTTAGTAGTGGCTGCGCCTGGTATTACAGCTCAGTCCCATTCACTTGAAGGGGACAAAGCTGGAGCGAATTGTAATACCAGGCAGAGCCGCTATTAAAAGTAAACCATGAAGGGGACAGCTAATCGGCTGGGGTGACAAGAGTCGGGCCCCCATCGATCTAATATTGATTGGCTAACCGAAGGATAGCCCATACATTTTAAGGAACCGGAAAACCCTTTTAAAGACTGCGATCAATGCTGAGTGGAAGTAACAAGTGACTGCTGGATCAGACTACACTGGGTTTGTTTGTAGTCTGTAACCATGGAGACGCATAGCTCTGCTTAGGGGCCGTACACACAAAACAGTAGGAGGTTTTGAATGAAAATTAGTTGCTTCATTTTTCTTCTTTTAGATGAGTTGGAGCAATAAACTGTGGTTATATTAGGGAGTCTCCGACACCGGACGTACTCGGGTATTTAGTAACTCGGAGCTTGTTTTTCTCTTGCTAGAAAAATGGATGGAAACCGAACTCCACGTGATGAGCGGCGCAGAGCACAACACAACGAAGGTAACCGCTCGTCTCCGCAGATCATTCTCGTTCCGGCGATTTCTCGCATTTTCTTACGTGGCACGTGTGATTTTTTTTTTTTTTTGCAGTGGAGAGGAGGAGAAGAGATAAGATCAACAATTGGATCGTCCAACTATCGAAAATCATTCCAGACTGCAACACCGAAAGCAGCAAAACTGGAGCAGTAAGTGCCGCGTGTTCATCTCCTGTCCGCTGTCTGTGGACTTGTAGTTTATTAAACCCGAAACTAAACCTAAACTTTCAGCCGTGAACCCCCCCCCCCCCCCCCCCCACTTCCCTACATGTCGCACTAGGAAGCTGAGGTCTGGGGAGCTGTTTTTTTTTGATCCTCCCACTATGGAGCTGCCTGTGACATGGAGGGAACGCTGCGGTCACTGGAGATTTTTTTTCCGTAATTAACAGGGTTCTCTTCCCTCTCCAACTTCTACAATCCCCGGCATTCTTCTGTGTCCACCGGGGGCGCTGCATCTGACTATACGTTATTATGTAACATGTCATGTCCGCCATCCAGATGAATGACCGACCGTGTAATGCAAAAATGGGACAGGTCCTCCAGAGCGGTTGCCACTTTCAGGGTAGGAATACACTGAGGATTTTCCGCGATGGATTTTATTGCAGCTTAATACAGTAGCAGCCGAGAGGATGACATTTGAACAGGTGTCATCCCCACACAGCGGAAAAAAAACACCCAAAAACCCTTCACAAATTGACCTGCGGTACGTTTTTTTTTTTTTTTAATCCGCAGCATCAATTCTGCTTCTCTGTTGCAGTCTTTTTTTCCATTGAATTCAACGGGGATGTAAAACGAACACAAACAACAAAGAGGCGTGTGTTGCGACTTTTGCGGCGAAATGCTGCGATTCCGCCGCAAAAATCACAAGTGAGGGTGAAAAAGAAAAAACTTTCTTTGATGTAAAATTAATAATAAAACTTATCCGGGCGTAGTCCTAGCGACGCGATCCTCTCTCTTCTGAGCGTAGCCCGGCCTCCTGGGATGACGTTTCATCCCATGTGACTGCTGCAGCCAATCAAAGGCTGTAGCAGTCACATGGACTACAGCGTCATCCCAGGAGGCCGGACTACGCTCAGAAGAGAGGATCGCGTCGCTAGGACTACGCCCGGATAAGTATAAACTTGTGACAACCCCTTTAACACAAGATCGACTCTACAGGGCGAAAAGGAGAAACTATTCGGACTCCTTGATCCTGCTGAGCCGCTAACACGTTACTATGGAATAGAAAGTCCGGCTTTAAGGAGAAGTCCTACGTGCCGTACCCTGTAGACTCCTGATAGTCCGAAATGTGCTGGACTAGCTGGTTTTGTGTTGTTTTTATTTATTTTTTTTATTTTATTTTTTTTTAAATTCAGACTTCGTTTATCGTCTTTCTACCCTTTGATACCTGCTTATCTCTAGTCCTGCACCGCCACTTATCTCGAGGCAGGACAGCTTGCTTGGTATGATTTAGTTGGCCAAATGTACGTGAAGTCCTAGAAATTCAGGAGAGCTGGGTGATTATCCTGGTAGCAATAACAATGGCAGTCATGTTGGTTGTCACCCAGCTTTCCCAGATACCGATATGACCAACAAGCAGCCTTATATAGAGGTTTAAACATCTTGACAGAGGACGACTCGAGGATTTTCATATTTTTGGTTGATATTCCAGGGAGATGCTTATTAATGGCCGTCTTCAACATTTCCTCCGGCCTTCATCTGGATCACCTGCTGCTTCTGGGTTGTAATAAATCCATTATTTTTTTATTATTACAGCAGAGCAAAGGCGGCATCCTGTCCAAAGCCTGCGACTACATCCGCGACCTGCGCCAGAATAATCAGCGCTTGCAGGAAACATTCAAGGAAGCCGAGAGGCTGCAGATGGACAATGAGGTGCTGCGTCAGCAGGTCGGTTATATCTATCTTTATATAAACCACAAGATTATTATGTCATCGGCCTCTTTATATTGCCTGGTATTTTCAGCTGACATCGAGAGGTAGGGCTTAATGAGGGGATGGGGCTCAACTTTCCTGGTGTCGTACTGCAGACAGAAGGGGGGCTCCTTCTGCAGCCAGTTGCCTTACAGCCAGACACAGGACGCTAAGAGGAGGGGGAATGGCTGACTTCCTGGGACACAGAGTAGATCTCTTTATATATTTCAAGCGCTTTTGATTGCAGCTCGGACGTCCCCGGAGTATCATCCGCGGGCCGCCCACAAATCGCAGGCCGTGTACATTCAATGAGATCGGACTGCAAAATACGGCCGTAATAAGACATGTCCGATCTTTTTGTGGTCCAGGCTCCTGGGCAATGCACGGTCCGTGGAAACCAGTGTCGTGTGCATGGTCCCATAGAAATGAATGGGACCGCAATTCACCCGTAGATTTGCGGCCGCAAAAACACGTTCGTGTGCATGAGGCCTAAGGCTTTTTTAAATGGGCCAATGATTGAGCAGACGGCTGATTGTGTAGTTTTGCAGCACTAAATATTATAGTCAACTGCAGCACACCCCCCTGTGTAATGAGGGAGACGCGCTGCCGACGTGTGGGGACGAGCGATCATAGTAACGAGCTCTCCTCCCCATACGTAGCCCCTTGTGAAAGGAGCAAACGAGTGCCGATCAACCAGCTGTCTCATTGATCAGCGCTCGTTCTCATTGGCCGATGTAAAAGGACCCTTATTTGATGTAGGAAAGCCGAACCTGTGTTTTATAGAATCTCACTTGAGGTTACGTGTCCATTTGGTGGATTTTTTTGGGGCATGGCATTGGTAGCCCTCAGAGCGGAAACCCTTAAAGGGAATGTGTTGCCAGAAAAACATGTTTTTTTTTAAAAAATTAAACATTTAGTGTGTGGGTGATTAAACATTGTTCAAATTTTTTTTATTTTTTTCACGAGTCAGGAAATAGTCAGGAAATATTATAAATTAATTCTAATTTATAATACTACCCATTTTTGGTCACTAGATGGAGCTATTCCCAAAATTGCAGCAGTGCAACATAGGGTTAAAAGCCCTCGCTCTAGTGAGCTCTCAGCATCCCCCCCTCCTTTATCCTGGCTAGTGCCGGGATAAACGAGGGGTTTGAACGGTGTAACCTCCTACACTGTGTGTCGCCATTTTTTGAGCTAACACACAGTGTAGAAGGTTAACATACAGTAGTAAACACACACAAACACGAACATACATTGAAATCTCTTACCTGCTCCTGCCGCCGCGGCTCCCTCCGGCCCGTCCGCTCCGTTTGCTGCCGCTGGTCCAAGTGCACAAATCCGGAAGCCGCGACCGGAAGTAGTAATATTACTGTCCGGCCGCGACTTCCGGTCCACAGGAAAATGGCGCCGGACGGCGCCAATTTCGAATTGGACTGTGTGGGAGCGGCGCATGCGCAGTTCCCACACAGACGCCGTACACTGAAGTCAATGGGACGGGGGCCGTTCGCAGTCCCTATGGGACTGTGGCTGCCGTATTCCATGTCTGTATGTGTCGTTAATCGACACAGACAGAAATGGAACAAAAAATGGCAGCCCCCATAGGGAAGAAAAAGTGTAAAAATAAGAAAAAGTAAAACACAAACACACAAATGAATATAAACGTTTTTAATAAAGCACTAACATCTTTAACATATAAAAAAATAATTTGTGATGACACTGTTCCTTTAAGGCTGCAGATGGAGTGATAAAGGACGGGAATCTGCGTCGCTGCTGCTGCCTCGTAACATTGTCGGCTTCTGTTTCTTTACCAGATAGAAGATCATAAGAACGAGAACACGGTCCTGAGATCACAGCTGCAGCAGCATGGCATCGAGATCGTGGAAGAGGCTCCGAGGCAGTAGATCCAGCACCGCGCTCCTTCTCCTCGTGTGGGTGCAGGGAGCCAAAAAGATGCCACGGAAAAAAAACTTGTATATCGGCACCTCCTTCATTTTACCCTTTTTGCCCCGCTCACCCGCCACCCCGCATCTTCCCAGCCTTCCACTCCCTTTACGGTAACCATGTCAAAGATCCTTCTCGATCCTCGTGAAGAACATTGAGAACTGTGGCACAAAGCGGGGCAGGGGGCGAGGGATCGCCACGGGTCTTCCTTGCAGACGGGAGAACCCATTGCCCATCCTTCAACTAGGAACATGCTGACCTTGGAAAACTTTTTCAGGCCTCTTCACTGCCAGGGACTTGCATGGGGTTGACGGAAGGGCTGCCCAAGCGGCAGAGGGTTTAATACGTTTGCATCGCTCTCATTTTTTTTTATTATAAATATATAAATACGAACTTACCTTAGACTTTTAGCAATGACAATAGATGATACAGACCCCACTTTCCTTCTTTTTTTTTTTTTCCCAATTTTATTTTTATTATTTTTTAAAAACCCCCCCTGTTGTAACTCTCCGCAGCGTGTGACTATGCGGATCAACAAGTAGCATTATCCTAAACTACTGCGGCTTCCAGGAGAATTGCCATCGTTCTGCTTTGCCAGAGGTACAATTCATCCATTCTTTGCCTATAATGTTACAAAATTTGCTTAATTCTACACTTGCTGTTTTTATTTTTTTGTTTTTACACCCTCCATAAACTGACTGTACTGACAAACTTGTCTCCTGCAGCAAAAAATTAAATGGCCACTAGATGGCGAAGGAGAGCTATGTATCAAGCAGGTCTTGATGGCGCAGTAAAGCGAGGCTTCACTATAGAAAATCAGAGTCTACAGTACTAGTGTAATTCTTCATTTACGGTTTCTAGTCTACTCCAGTCACATCCAGAGCTGCATTCAAAATCAGAACTGTGCTGGCAGACGATGCCCATACACATTAGTGGTGTTTCCTGGGATGAGTGACATCTATAGTCTTTGTGGATATGAAAATTTCCAACCATGCACTGGGGTATTACAATGTTGGATCTGTTTTCTGGGGTCTACATCTCTCACAATGCAGTACAGCAGGTCATGGTCTGTGCAGGGGGTGCTGTGAGCTCTGAGGTGACCAGCACTATTCTGTATATAACGCCATTATTCCAGTTCCACTGAAGCAATATTTACCCTGGTGGCCGTGTGTGGTGTTACTATGCACTTTACCCTCTCGACGCAGCTTTATCGCGCCCTTCGCTGCTGCGGATTCATTTCTTATTTGCGACCCCCGTTTTTTTCCGGAGAGATCTGCTTGCTGCGTAGCTCCCAGGATATTCATTTTTTTTTTTTTTTTACGCTTTAGATCCAGGATGTTTTTTGTTTTCTTGTTGAGTTTCTCCATAGAACAGTCATGTGACCGTCATCCAGAAGATCGCGCTCCGATAAAGTCATAAAAAAACAAACAAAAAAATCCTAGTTCTTTTTGCTTTTTTTTTTTTTTTTTGTTTTGTTTTTTAAATGACTGATATTTTTGGGCATTTGCTTTCCTAATGTGAATTTAAAATGAAAAAAAAAAATTCGGCTTTAAACGCAAAATCCTCAAGTCGTCCTCATTTTTCAAGTTGTTACATGTATTGGACAAATGGCTGATCATCTGTTTCTGGGAAAGATGGGTGACTACTTACATAGCTGCCGCTCCTCTATGTAGAAACAGAGGGTTTTCCGCTGTATAATGAGTCCGATTAGCCATTCTGAGTGTGGAAAAGCTGGGCACCAACCCCTGAAAGCTGTAATGGATATTGTGATCTCTCCCAATGGGATTAATCCAGCTTTCTGTGGATCCTAAATGGCAAATCTTCCTAGTTCTGTAGGAGCAGAGGGTGTACCACTGTAGGAGGAGGCAAGTTCATTGGTATCAACCCCTAAGAGCTGTAATGGGCACCGCCCGAGCTCCCACGGTGGCTGATCCAGCTTTCTGTGAGTCCTGAGCAGTTCGGACATTTAGGATAATAGGAGTGGCCCATTGGGAGGTGTAATAGCAGCCACCCAGCTTTTCCAGGAACAGATACTGAATGTTATGACGACTTGTCTGAAGGGGATGACATGAGGACTTGTGGTTCCGGGGATTTTTCCTAGGGGTGATCGTGTGCAGCGTCGCTGGTGACTGAGACCTCGGAGACGTCAGACGCTCGCTCTGCCCGGCCGCATCTCCGGTTTTGTTCTTCTTTATAGTAACCGCCGCCTCTGCTGTGAAGTCATCATGTTCTTTAGGTGACGGCTCTTATGTCTGGGCGGATTATTACACCACATACAACACACAGGGTTAAGAGCGCGAGCGTTGTTACAGCCCGGTAATATACGGGCAAGAATATGAGGAAGGAGAGGGTGGGCCGGATTCAGGGGGACGAGCCAGGAAAAATGTATGAGAGGTCGTTTACCGAACATTAAAATTTAAAAACGTTGAGCATTCCCAAAATCCTAATATCAGTCCGAATTTTCTGAGCGCTGGTGGCCCATATTGATCATGAGAATGGGGTCCTAAACGCCCAAATCCTTCCTGCTGCTCCCCCCAATGAGGAGGATCTAGAATGGCGCAGCGGTTGAGCATGCGCCGCCACGCCATCCACTATCAGAAAGATGGAACCATCCGAGCGCGGCTCCCGACTTTCTATCGTTCCTATAGACTTTGAATGGAGTGACCGGGGGCTTGCCCGCCCGCCGGTCCATGTAATGTCCTTGCTGCTGTGGTGAGAAGGATCTGGTCGTCCAGACCCCCCTCCCCCCCTCTGTTCTCATAGTGGGTGAGGCCTCCAGCGATCAGAAAATGATGACTTATCCTGAGGATTGGTGATAATTTATAATTTTTGGATTAAACTTTTAATTTCTTTTCGGCCATGATCTAATCCATGGAAGTTACAGGCCTGAGGCTGCACTACTGAGACATTATGACGACCCGTCCGCTTCTGATCTGTCACGTGCAGCGTTACTATGGAGATTGTGTGTGCAACCAAATCCCCATCTACATCAGGGATCGCTCAGATCTGCCACTATTCCAGCCAGGGAGGATGTAGATATTGATGAGGACGGTGGATCTCCAGGATAAGGCCCCATGCACACAACGGTAGTTCTCATCCATCCGTAGTCGTTTATAGACATCCATAAATCATCCGCATATATACGGAGCGGTGTCAGTAAAGTCGGTCCGTAATGCATCCGCATTTATAGAGCCGCAAAAAGAAGACGAAAACCGCAAATGAGCGCAATTGTGGGAGAGGGCATGGTCTTCGTGCTATACAGTGTAGTGTCCACCAGGGGGAGCATTTCCTAGAGACTCCTGCTCAGATCACAACGTATGGTGCGGAGATCTAGTAAACCATAGCCTTAGGTTACATTCACACGAGACTCTTTGCTGTATCCGTTCCTCTTGGCTTTAGCTTAAAAACAAACTGCATCAAAACCGCATGTGTGAATTCAGCCTTCGGCTGGGTTCACACGACCACATTAACGTCCGTAATGGACGGACGTATTTCGGCCGCAAGTCCCGGACCGAACTCTGCAGGGAGCCGGGCTCCTAGCATCATAGTTATATACGACGCTAGGAGTCCCTGCCTTGCTGCGGGACAACTGTCCCGTACTGTAATCATGTTTTCAGTACGGGACAGTAGTTCCACGGAGAGGCAGGAACTCCTAGCGTCGTACATAAGTATGATGCTAGGAGACCGGCTCCCTGCACTGTGTTCGGTCCGGGACTTCCGGCTGAAATACGTCCGTCCATTACGGACGTTAATGTGCTCGTGTGAATCCAGCCTAAGGGTATGTTCACACGAGGGCGTCCGTAACGTCTGAAATTATGGGGATGTTTCCGCCTGAAAACATCCCCGTAATTTCAGCCGTACCGGCATGTGCAGGCGCTTGAACGCCGCGTCCATTACGGCCGTAATTAGCGCTGCTATTCATTGGAGTCAATGAATAACGGCTCCAATTACGTCCCAAGAAGTGACAGGTCACTTCTTTGACGCGGGCGTCTATTTACGCGCCGTCATTTGACAGCGGCGCGTAAATATACGCCTCGTGTGAACAGACAAACGTCTGCCCATTGCTTTCAATGGGCAGATGTTTGTCAACGCTATTTTCGGCGCTATTTTCGGATGTAATTCGGGGCAAAAACGCCCGAATTACGTCCGTAATTAGTGTGTGCACATACCCTTAGGCCGACGGACTAGCGTGCATGGAGGATGTCTTGGGGTGAGTAGAAGGATCGGGCGATCTTGTGTTGCGGTAAGAGATGTCTGCGTTCCCAGGGGGTGTTTTTTACGCGGCTGTTTTTAAAAACGGCCGCGTAAAAAAAAAAATGCCACGTAAAAAGATAGTGCATGTCCATTCTGGAGCCGTTTTTCATTGACTCTATCAAAAAAATGCTCCAAAAACGGCCCTAAAAAACGCAAGTGGGTGGTGTCCCGTGGTTATACAGTCATAGGTCATGTGACCAGAACGCAAACATGAAATTTCCTTATAATACACTTAGAAAACGGCTCCGATGGATATTATTACTCTATTTATACAGAAATCCCCTGAACCCCCAGAAGTGGTGCGATTGCATTGTCCCTTTAAAACAGAGATGGAAGGGTAAAATGTATGTACAATATTCGGGGTGCAGTACCAACTGCTTGTTGTCAGTGAATAAAAACATTGTCCAGAGATTGAAGGCCGGTCCTGCTCACACTGGAACAAGCAACGCAGGTTCGGATGGATGTAAAGCAGGTGTCCATTTGCTGACAGCAAGCAGAGATCTTGTAACTGGTAACAAATTTACACAAATATATTAGGAATTCGTAGGACTTTATATTATTCAACCCTATTTCAAGGGTTATGACACCTGTAGAGATGATATCAGCAGAATGTACGGTGAAATTCCTGTAATCTGATAATCCAGAAAGTCGAATAACCCAGCAGAGAACTGCGGAATGAGGTGGAAATTCGGAGGAAGGAGCCGATAGAACTGATGAAGAAATGTGGGGTTTCTTTCTGGGGGTTTTCTCTTCCCTTACACGTCTTTTTCCACCACCAGAACATCTGATAATCTGGCACTGCTGATTCTGGATTATTGGATTATTTTCCCCTAAAGCCGCACCCATCAGCGTTACTGGTCTGTGATGTCCGGTGAGGGATACGCAGCAGAAATGGTTAACAGTCTGCAGCCGTCCTGCCCTCTGGCCAGTCTGCCTGACGCCCAGCTCGTCCCCGGCGCCGCTATATTATTTACAATGCGTGAACTTTACCTTCCCGGCCTCAGTCAGTGTCATAACCGCGGTGACCGCGCCACTCACCAGAGACGTGGAGACTGTTAAATCCTACATACGTGGTCGCCACTACAACCCTCATCATGTCCTAACAGCTACTCTATGCTATAGTGCCCCCATCCTTGGACCTAGGACATATAACGGAGAGTGTCCGCACCTGTACGGCCACTTCTATTGGCACCCCGATATTTTGGAATCAGGGATGTGACCGCTGGGATCGGACAATATCTAGACTTGACGCTTCTTTTCCTGACGCCACGTCCCGGGACCACGATAAGGGTCTAGTGCACATTAAACGTTTCCCTTAGGCCTCATCTTAGAGTCTGTGTTACGGCCGCAAGACCCGTTCTCCGCCCGCGATCCCAGATCGCCATCGGATTCCATCGGGATTTAGATACACTTCACTTGTACCGCGGGCAGTCCGGGTCTGAACGAGGTCTTATTCTCTAGGTCAGATGTCTCCAAACTGTCTCTCCAGCTGTTGGGAAACTATAACTCCCAGTATGTGTTGAGGCTGTCAGGGCATGCTGGGAGTTGTACTTTCTCAATAGCTGGAAAGACCCAGAAAGGAGACAATTGCTGCCCGCCAACATCCAATACTGCCGCGGAACGATTAGATGTTTCTTCCATGCCGGCTTTCCAGTGACGGGTAGTGACCTCTCCTCCGCAGACAGAGAAGTTGCCACGTTGGGTACGTCCTGTCCATGATCCCTGCTCAGACGACTACGGGTAAAGCTTCCGCCTCCCGAAAAACATGTATAAAATGAAGACATGGCAACCAATCAGACGCTTCCTTACATTTGCCAATCTTGATAATTGGCATCTAGTGGGTGGTGCCATAGACACACTGGGTCCAAGCCTGAGGAGGTCCCCTCCATGGGGAAATGTGATGTTCTTGTGGGTTCCCACCACGTCCTTCATCATCGTCCCACAGTTCTATATACAATCTAGTCGGGTAAGTGTAGTGATGGAAAGTCACCATCATTGGAGCGGGGGCAGCGCGTCTTCTGGAGCCATCAATCCCGTCTCAACGTTTGCCAGCTTGACGGAGGAACCTGGAGTTGGTGAATGCCAGACGCACGCTACCTGCCCAAGTGCATGGTGGGAGACGAAGAAGAAGGGTTTGACGGTGTTATTTGGGGTTCGGACACCTTAGATCCAACATACAGTGACTTCCGAGAGAGTTGTGAGGTGCCAACAGTTTGGAGAAGGCTCTTTCCTGTCCCGGAAGGCACTTGTCGGCAGATCCAGCCAATGTCTGGTCTAATCTCACAGTTATAACCAGTGTTATACTCCACAGCTGCATTCACAATTCTGCAGGCTTCAGAGCTAAAATCTCTCAGTGCTCCCTGCTTGTTCAGTGTCTGCACAGAGCCGACTCTGGTGATTTGCATTGTGGGAAATGTCATTTTTACACCAGACTCTGTACAGTTATGGGATGTAGGGAAAACTAAATGTCCCCTGCATGATAGAACTGCTAAACTGTTACTGGAGCAGTCTGGTTGTGTCCATTAACAACAGCAGAATTGTGATTACAGCTCTGGAGTATAATAAAGGCTGTAGAATTCTATATGTAAACTGTAAAATGGGGTTCAGGGGTGGACCTTGTGCACCCGATGAATATCTGCAGAGGGACGATCGGCCAACAAAATTGGCGCTTCACAATGTATGATTTATAATAGAGCACTGTATGAAGGTTGGCGCACCGCAGGCTGGCATCACTATAGTCTTGTCCTGGGTCTCAGAGGGTTTGTTCTACATCATTAAGACCCGCAAACTGTTTTCCCTCTATTTTCTGTGGGTTGAATACAATCTATTGCTCCCTGTTATCAGCCATTTCAGGATCCCAGTAGTTCTCTTCATTGGGATGAAAGACAGGAAGTCCAGAAACCTCCCTGTCCCCCATGATCCCTACTTTATGTCCCATATCTTTAGTGCTGAGAACCTCAAGAGACATTACATGATGTGTGACTGGTATCAGCCGCTCCTCTTATTACGTTGCTGCACTATTATAAGCTGCGGACTTTAGGGTTACCGACCCTTTAAGGAGTCACCTTTTAAAAACCTAAATGACTTCTATTGTTTCATATGTTTTGTTTGTTTCTTTGCTGGTTTGGCAGGAACATGATCAGAACCCAATGACTGACACGACAGGCGGCTCCGGCGCCCTCCCTCTCATCAGATAACGTCTAGTGACAGCCAATATTGTGTCACCGGCAGCAGATATCCCCCCGGACCTCCACCGCCTGTCACCGCTGACCTCGCAGCCGCTCCTGGCGCCCCTGGGTCTAGATGGTGGAGCCGCCTCACAGGAGCCCGGTCCATGTGGACTTCAGCCCAGAACATTGAGCAAGGGAGAAATCTCTGTAATGCTGAGATGTTAGACCTGGTGTATCCCAGCCGACACCACCACCCAAACATCCAGAGAGCGTGTTATAATGATGGGGGACGTAGTACTGAGTGGTTCACTGAGACTGTGTCACACATGATCGGCTTAGATACAGCGGCTCAGCACAATCACTCATTCTGAGATTAGATACAGCAGCTCAGCAGACAGTATCACACATGATAGGATTAGATACAGCAGCTCAGCAGACAGTATCACACATGATAGGATTAGATACACAGCTCAGCAGACAGTATCACACATGATAGGATTAGATACACAGCTCAGCAGACAGTATCACACATGATAGGATTAGATACAGCAGACAGTATCACACATGATAGGATTAGCTACAGCAGCTCAGCAGACAGTATCACACACGATAGGATTAGATACACAGCTCAGCAGACAGTATCACACATGATAGGATTAGATACAGGGCCCAGCAGACATTATCACACATGATAGGATTAGATACACAGCTCAGCAGACAGTATCACACATGATAGGATTAGATACACAGCTCAGCAGACAGTATCACACATGATAGGATTAGATACACAGCTCAGCAGACAGTATCACACATGATAGGATTAGATACAGCAGCTCAGCAGACAGTATCACACATGATAGGATTAGATACTTCTGCTCAGCACAGTATCACACATGATAGGATTAGATACACAGCTCAGCAGACAGTATCACACATGATAGGATTAGATACAGCAGCTCAGCAGACAGTATCACACATGATAGGATTAGATACACAGCTCAGCAGACAGTATCACACATGATAGGATTAGATACACAGCTCAGCACACAGTATCACACATGATAGGATTAGATACAGCAGCTCAGCAGACAGTATCACACATGATAGGATTAGATACACAGCTCAGCAGACAGTATCACACATGATAGGATTAGATACACAGCTCAGCACACAGTATCACACATGATATGCTTAGATACAGCAGCTCAGCAGACAGTATCACACATGATAGGATTAGATACACAGCTCAGCAGACAGTATCACACATGATAGGATTAGATACACAGCTCAGCAGACAGTATCACACATTATAGGATTAGATACAGCAGCTCAGCAGACAGTATCACACATGATAGGATTAGCTACAGCAGCTCAGCAGACAGTATCACACATGATAGGATTAGATACATCTGCTCAGCACAGTATCACACATGATAGGATTAGATACACAGCTCAGCAGACAGTATCACACATGATAGGATTAGATACAGCAGCTCAGCAGACAGTATCACACATGATAGGATTAGATACACAGCTCAGCAGACAGTATCACACATGATAGGATTAGATACAGCAGCTCAGCAGACAGTATCACACATGATAGGATTAGATACACAGTTCAGCAGACAGTATCACACATGATAGGATTAGATACACAGCTCAGCACACAGTATCACACATGATAGGATTAGATACTGCAGCTCATTAGACAGTATCACACATGATAGGATTAGATACAGCAGCTCAGCAGACAGTATCACACATGATAGGATTAGATACATAGCTCAGCAGACAGTATCACACATGATAGGATTAGATACACAGCTCAGCACACAGTATCACACATGATATGCTTAGATACAGCAGCTCAGCAGACAGTATCACACATGATAGGATTAGATACACAGCTCAGCAGACAGTATCACACATGATAGGATTAGATACACAGCTCAGCAGACAGTATCACACATGATAGGATTAGATACACAGCTCAGGAGAGAGTATCACACATGATAGGATTAGATACACAGCTCAGCAGGCAGTATCACACATGATAGGATTAGATACACAGCTCAGCAGACAGTATCACACATGATAGGATTAGATACGGGATCTCAACATCCTGAAGATTATTATAAAGTTGGCACCTGTCCAATACAAAGGTTGCACGGTGCGGGTATATAAGGGGCACCCGTTACATTTAGACTGTGAGCATCATGTGACTTTCTTACCGCTCCTCCCGGTGCAGTTTGGGTAAATTCACACTTAACGTAAACACTGCAGAATTTATACCGCGTTATCGTGGTTTATATTGACAACGTGGATTACGCAGCCGCACACCGGCTCAGTTTTCACACGTATTTTGTGCAGGTTTTTCTGCCGCACGTGGGTGACATTTGTTGAGATCTCGCCCACTTTGCTGCTACTGTGAACGCTGTGAAATTTCCACATAGAAAATCCTGATCAGGAAATAAGGACGGGAGATTCTCCCGACGACAGCGATTATCGGTGACCTTGTGTACAACCTCCGCGGTGGACACGGACAATAAATACAGCTCAGTCCCTGCAGTTGGAGCAGCATCAGGGACTGACCTCACCTGCTGAACACACAGACCCATCATCTCCCCCATACAGAAAACATGAAGTCCCTCACTCTCTGCCTGATCCTCGTCCATCGTAGTCTCAGCGCCGCCGTTTAAGTGGTAATTCCATGACGTAAACTATTTTGCTTTGGAGCTACTTTGATGAAATGATAAGGAAATTGCTGAAATAACTATTCCCTGACATCATTTTGCTATACAATGTTTTCATTCACTAAAGCAAGCAGAGATCTTTAAAATTGTTTGTGTCTAATATACTTTTGGGGCATTTCATACGCCAGTCCTAATCAGAAGCCCGCTGGAGTAAGATGCGCTATATGTATTAAGAGGCGTATCCTTTTCTTTCCATGCCCCACAAATTAAAAATGTAACCCAGCTACGACCTGGCGTAGATTTCCACTATAATTTACGCCAATTGGCATTACTGGGGATAAATGTGGTGTACAATTGAAAAAGTTGCACATTTTTCTACAAAACTGGCGAGCAAATCACATAATAAATCTCTCCCTTTGTGTTTCAATTCCTCAGTAATTCCAAGATCTCTGCTTGCTGTGAGTGGATGAAAACATTGTTTACGTCCACACGTCCTGGAGTTGTGCAACTGGCACGAGGTGCGGAATCTCTGTCTTGTGAGCAAGATTAGGTCTATACAGATTTTCAGCCTCTGGATGTAAACATCAATGTTCTTATTCACTGACAGCAGGCAGAGATCTTGATGGTGTGGAATGGAACCATGTAGTATGTTGGAAACTTGCAGAACTTCTCATTATACTAGAATTAAAGTGTATCTGTTTCCTCTCCTGACATGTCTGTTTTAGTAATTACTTGTATTCACCATAAAATAACAATTCTGGAGCATTTTTTTGTTCTATGTTATGAAATTCCTCTGTTATTCCTCCTAGAAATGTATGAATAAATTGAGCACTAGGTGTTACTGGGGGTGTGTCCATACACAGACTGACACTGTCCAATCAGTGCTGACAGTGTCAGGGACACGCCTCTTTGACAAGGGGAATGGTAACACCCAGTTGTCTATTTATTCATACATTTCTAGGAGGAATAACAGAGGAACGGCACAGAACAGATGTTCCAGAATTGTTATTTCATGGGGAATACAAGGTGTTTAAACATTTTTGGTCCTTTTCCTGCCCCTCTGAAGAAGGCACCCGAGTCAGAAGTTTAGGATCAGCTTTCAAGTAATTAAATTTTCAGGAAACCGTTATTTAAACGATTATAATGTGAGGGAAGGAGAGACCCACTTAAAGGAGCACCGTCTCCAAAAACAAAATAGTAAAACATCAGTGAACGTAAGCCCCTGAGTCGCTCTGATCGGTCACTCTGTAACAAAATGATCTTCCGTCTATTCTTGATGTTATCTCTTCCCGGGAAAGCAGGATGACAAGCGGTATAACCTCCATTACAGTGTCATGCTCCTCCCCCCGCAGGCCCTGCACTAGACATAACACAATGTATCACTTTAGCCTGGACTGTTCCTTTTAGAAGCTTCCCATTGTAATGCATCAGGTGATGGGTTCACAAATGTTAAACAAAAGCAACATTGTAACATTTTTGCTGTTATTTGTTATTTTGTCTGTTAATTAAAGCGACATTCCCCAGTAATACCCCTGAGCCGCCCGCCCGCCGCTTTCCGCTTGTAAACAACATTTGATATTTGTGTTTTTCGGAGAATATATTTCCAGCTGACTCCTTGTCGGAGCCCCTGGTGGAGCAGCGGAATTACACAGCGGCGCACACTGCGGACATTGAGTCATTAGATGTTGATAATATTACAAGTCACTGCTGATAGTTACGGCTCATACCAAGAGCAAGGATAAGAGAACAATCACACCCAGCGTTCATCTGGTCAATAGTCAACGCCTCGAAAAAACGGAAGCTGAACAGAAGCCTCCAAACACCTGCCCATTTTTTTTCAATGGGAAAAACGCCGTTTTGTTGCGACAGGGCAATTTTTTAAACGTTTGAAAAAACGGCCCGTAAAAAAACCGCCCCGTAAAAAAAAGTGCATGTCACTTCTTGAGCCGTTATTGGAGTAGCTAAAAAAATATACATCAAAAATCGTATAATGCTTTAAAAACGGCTCAAAATCAGAGGCTGTTTTCCCTTGAAAACAGCTCCGTATTTTACAGCCATTTTTACTTTAGTGTGTGAACATACACTAATCCAAATCCTCATGACGCTTCTTTTTAGTCTCCCCGCTTGGTAATGCTGCAGTTTATATTCCAGAGCTGAATTTCCTATATTAAGCCGGGACAGGAAGTTGAAACCATAATCAGCCATTTTGGAGTCAGTGGATCACTGTATTTGGTCACCCGGTCACCCCTTGTGCATTTAGACATATTCCTGTTCTCTCTCGACTCTTCCCACTTTCTACATATATATCTAGCCTTTGTATGATACCGCCATAGTCACGCTCCAGCATACAACTACACTGTGGTAGGAACATCCACATGACAGCCCACCCTGGGAGCTGGCAATGTAACATGTTTCTATAGGCATATTCAAGGAGCCACATCTCCTTTTTCCTGACACACAGCTCTAAATGCTCTGCTCTTCACACAGCCATATTGTTAAACCAAAAAATTCTTACTGCTTGCAGTCACCAGTAGGGGGAGCTTTGTAAAAATTGATTTATTATTGTGCTCAATAAGAGCTATATAAAATCGGTATGCAGTTAGCTCCCCCTAGTGGTGGCTGCAGGTAGTGAGAATTTGTGTGAAGAGAAGCAGAGGATTTAGAGCTGTGTATCGGAAAACTGAGCTCTGTCCCCTATAATGATATATTATGAAATTAATCAGAACAGAATTTTGGACTTTTTTAGATTAAATAAAAAGAAAACTCAAACGATAAGTTGACTTGATAAACAGATAAGAATAATAATCATCTATTTTTACAGCACAATGAAATAACAGATTCTGCAGAACATCTCATCAGCCCAAAAATGGAGGAGTCAAATCTAGAGGTGAGGTTGTAGATACAATTCTCCCAGGTAAAGTTCAGCGGTCGCCATCGATCATTGTAAAGTTGTATCAAGAGCCAATGAAAATGGTTTCCACCTCTGGGGGGAGGGACCAATAGCTTCATATAGGGATAGTATCCGAGCTATGGCCAACCCGAGCCGTCAAGTGTAAGAATACAGAACCATGTGTTGCTCCGAGTTTTGGATCGGTCATAGATGGGTCAACAGCTCCCCAAAAGCCGAGGTCAGTGGGACTCCCTCTTTGATATTCACTGGGACCGTGGGTCTTAAAGCCGGACTCCACTCCAGTAACGTCATAACACACAGATCGATTAGTAGGACAAACCCTTGGAGAAACTATGTTTATTTCCCTTCTCATACCCTCCTTTAGCGTATTTTGCAGGGTGTAATAGTTCAGGTTGCCTAGCAACACTTCACTTCCTGTCTGGGTGACCACCCTGTCATTACATGTAGTCACTAGAATATGTATATGCTATACAGGAGATTGCCTGCTCATCCTCCACAGACTTGTTTAGGTCACAGGATGCTAGAGAAAAGACACGAGGGAAAAGGGGGAGGAACAAGGAAGATTGTGAGCGCGGTTCTATCTGTGTGCTGAGAGGGAGGTGTTGTTCAGCAAGCGGAGATAGTAACATTATAATATATCTCCCTGACTGGTTTCTTCTCATTACAGGAGACTCTTTATAGAACTGAGCGCTACGCCCACCTCTCTCTCTGCCGTCATTGCTGCTGCCAATTCTGCTGCATCTATTAAGTTCCCGAAATCGACCATAGACTCGTGATATTGAAGGACATTGGCAGGCAAGCGGTCATGGAAGAAGCTACCTGCCCTCATATTCACAAGGGGCCTATATAATGCAGTAGATCGATGAACATTTGGTGGAACAAGAACCATCAAATTTAATGCAACTCTACCAAATTGAGATACAATGTCATCTAATAGTGGAGGGTTTTTAATATGGACTATTTAAAGGGGTACTAGCACTTATTACCTAACTAGAACAATATTGTATATTTCTTCTTACTGAATCTAACAATTTGCTTGTTGTGAATGGGAAATGTTACTTTCCAGAGTTATTGCATTTTAAAGATGAGTTTGTTTTTTTACGTGAATTAGATGCTACCTCCAGTGGAGAAAAGTGGTACTGCAATTAACAGAAGAAAATAATAAGAAGGAATCTTATTAAGAAATTGCCCAGCCTCTTGCTTTAATCAGCAAGGAAACCTCTAGGGCATGGTTTACTCTGTAGAGTCAGTGTTCCCCCTTATAAGAAAGAGAAATAATATTCACAATTGGTGACAAGGACAGTGTGAAATTGGGAATCCCATTGAAGTCATTATTATCCAGCTGGCATGGGTTGTAATGCAAAAATAGAAACAAAAAAAAAAAACAATTTGAAAGTTTTCAATTTGAAATTAGAATTTATACATTTTCAATTTGAAATGTAAAAATGTAAATTTTCAATTTTATGAAATTTTTAATTTGAAATATAGAATTAACTTTTTTTTTTTACTGTATATAACAGGATATGTGGTTTATAGGTATTCTTTTTATACTATCCAAAATTATATTTTTGTATTAAACTTTAGCCCTTCCTGCTGCGTCTCTGCCCCTCCCCCCTGTATTTATAAGCTGTGTTTGGTTATGTATATACTTTTGGAACTATTTTTTATTTTCATCTAATAGTCTATAAAATGTGTTCAAATTTATTTCGAGATTTTCAATTATCGACGTAAATGAACCCTTTAGCGCACCAGGACGCATCGGTACGTCCTGGTGCAGGGGGAGAAATATGGAGCGCGCGTGTTTTACAGCGGACAGCGATCGCGCTGTTCCTGGCTGTTTAACCCCTTAAATGCTGCAGTCAATCGCAACCGCAGCATCTGAGGCGTTGAAAAGAAGGGGCGGCCCCCTCCGACAGCTCATCACCCACCCGCAGTAAGATCAGG
This sequence comes from Rhinoderma darwinii, assembly GCF_050947455.1. Lineage (NCBI taxonomy): Eukaryota > Metazoa > Chordata > Amphibia > Anura > Rhinodermatidae > Rhinoderma > Rhinoderma darwinii. Next base: position 99,143,371 of record NC_134696.1, on the reverse strand, counting down.
GGGTGACAACGGTTGTTATGGCAGCCCAGGGGCCTAATAAAGACCCCCAGGGCTACCTTCACTCTGCCTCTGCTTAACAGATGCCTGTAAAAATGACTATACACTGCAATACATTAGTATTGCAGTATATTGTACCAGAAATCTAATGATCACCTGGTTCAAGTCCCCTAGAGGGACTAATAAAATGTGGGGAAAAAAAGTGAAATAAAGTTTTTAGTAGTGAAAAAAAAAAAAAAACGTAAAAGTAAAAAAAAAATCATTTTCCTCTAAAGTAATGTAAAAAATAAAAAAAGTAAACAAAGTTGGTATCGCTGCGTCCGTAAAAGTCTGAACTATTACAATATAGCGTTATTTAACGCTCACGGTGAACGCCGTAAAAAATTAAAATTGTAAACCGACAAAATCGCAGTTTTTTGGTCACCTCAGGTCTCAAGAAAATGTTTATAAAAAGTGATCAAAAAGTCACATGTACCAACAAATGGTGCCGATAAAAACTACAGCTCGTCCCGAAAATAAAGTTAAGTTGTTGTTTTTACCACACGGTGAAAGACGTAAAAACGGAACCCAAAAAATAATGGAGGAATCGCAGTTTTTTCCAATTTCAGCCCGCAAATAAAAAAATATGTCAGCTTCCGAGTACATTACATGGCCCTTTAAATGCTACCAATAGAAACAACAACTCCTCCCGCAAAATATAAGCCCTCACACCGCTCTACTGATGGAAAAATAAAGACGTTATGGCTCTTGGAAGGCGGGAAGTGAAAAACGAAAATGAAATATCTAAAAATGTCTGTGTCCTTAAGGGGTTAAATTGAGATTAGAACCTTGTAGAAACAGCACCACTCTTGTCCAAAGGCTGTGTCTGGTATTGCAACTCAGTTCTGTTTACTTGAATGCACCTGAGCTGCAATACCACACACGACCTAGAAACAAAAGTGGCACTGTTTTTTTTAAATGAAGCATCCATGTTTCTCTAATCTTATATAATCCCTTTAAACTGGCTTAAGAAAATTTTCACCACGAAAAGGTGCAGATCACGATTCTTCACATCTTGGATCCTCCAGGGGAACAAGGTAAAAAGTGAAAACTTCTCTGGTGCCATCTTGTGGCACCTGGAGGAGCTGCCTTGTCCCACACAATGGGTTTATATTTTGTTACCATGGATCGATGGCATTTAAAGGAGAAATCCACCTTCGAATCATCTTTTCATGTGTCTAAATGTAATTTTAAGGCGGATTTCACCTTTAGGACAATATGGTAGCACATTTTTTATGCCAAGTTTAGCCCAGCAGTGGGGGCCCCCACCAATCAGACACTTAGCACCTTTCCTGTTGTTTCCCTTTAAAGGGATATTGTCATCTCAGACATTTATGGCATATTAACATTTCTCTATTCGCTTCTATGGGAGCTATGGAAAGAGCCGAGCAAGCGGAGCCTTTTTCTCCACTGCTGGGACCTACACCTATCAGAAATGTTAGACTTCTCTATGGATATGCCATAAATATTTAAAATAAGAATACCCCTCTAAACAGGTGCAGCCTTCACATATCTGTTATAATAGTACAGGGATATTTCATGCGGTACCACTTCTCACCAGCAGGTGGCGCCAGTTCACATCTCATCCACTGCAGGTGGAGCAGCGATTGCATGATCTCTATATTATCTCAAACTTAAAGGGGCCCTATATGTAATAAATGAAAACTGACTATATGGAATGGATGTTAGTGATAACCGTTAGATATATGGAACTGCCTCGTTAATATGGAACTGCCTCGTTAATATGGAACTGCCTCGTTAATATGGAACTGCCTCGTTAATATGGAACTGCCTCGTTAATATGGAGTTTTACATTAAAATTTACTTTACCTCAATTTGCTGTGCAGTTACATGTAGTCTATCTTTATCAACCACTTTAACCTGTCTAATACTAATAATAAATACTCAATATGTATATAGAATATATATTAGATTTATTTTCAAATAAAAACTATACCAAAAAAACACATAAAAGAATGTACAGATAGCGACGTTCCGAGATGTGTCCCCCCGGGGTCCTCTAGGAGCAACAGCAGTATCCACATCCCTTGTATTTGCAGCAGTAGATGCATAAAGAAAGACCCAAATGTCTTCTGCCGCGGATGAGGGGCTCCTGGAAGAAGGAGGGTACAATTAAAGGAGCAGAATATTTTTAGCCTTTATTAAACTAGACCAGATATTGCGCTCATGGGAATATGCGCCATAGAGAGAGCCCCTGCAAAAGCAAGCACTCCAAACCTTTCAAATTGGGGAAAAAAATTCTCTACATCGCCCCCTAAGGGCAAAGCCACACGTGGCGGAATTGCTCTTGAATTCCGCTGCGGACACTCCGCAGCGTTAATCCGCAGCGGAGCCGTTTCTCCATTGCCTTCCACTTCTATTTAGTAGGGTTCGTTTAGACAAGGCTGAAAATTCCGCTGTGGAGCATAGGCTGCGGAGCGGAATTTGGTGTCCGCAGCATGCTCTGTCTGTTGCGGACCTGTGGCGGACTGGTTGCAGACTCATTGCGGAAGTTCTCCATTGACTTCAATGGAGATTCTAAATTCCGCAATGAGCAGCTGTCATGCACATGTTATGTGTGCTGCGGATGCGTCTTGCTTTTTTGACATGACATTTCTTCATTCTGGCTGGACCTATGTATTTCTAGGTCTACAGCCAGACTGAGGAAGTCAATGGGGCTCCCGTAATGACGGGAGCGTTGCTAGGACACGTCTGTAAATAGTCACTGTCCAGGGTGCTGAAAGAGTTAAGCGATCGGCAGTAACTGTTTCTGCACCCGGGACAGTGACTACCGATCACAATATACAGCAACCTGTAAAAAAATATAAGTTCATACTTACCGAGAACTCCCTGCTTCTGTCTCCAGTCCGGCTTCCCAGGATGACGTTTCAGTCTAAGTGATGGCTGCAGCCAATCACAGGCTGCAGCGGTCACATGGACTGCCGCGTCATCCAGGGAGGTCGGGCTGGATGCCGAAAGAGGGACGCGTCACCAAGACAACGGCCGGTAAGTATGAAATTCTTTTACTTTCACTAGGGGAAGTGCTGTCCCTTCTCTCTATCCTGCACTGATAGGGAGAAGGGAAGCACTTTTACCGCAGTCCGCAGCAGCTAGTCCGCATCAATGTACTGCACATTTTGGGCAGATCCGCCGCAGAATCTGCAACGCAGATTCTGTGCGGCATTGATGCGGACAGTTGCGGAGGAAATCCGCCACGTGTGGGCATGCCCTTAAACTAACAAGATATTGCGCTCATGGGAATATGAGCCATAGAGAGAGCCCCTGCAAAAACAAGCACTCCAAACCTTTCAAATTGGGAAAAATCGTCTCTCTACATCGCCCCCTAAGACACAATTTTTTTTTTTTTTTTTTTTTTATTATAAGGTTTTGAATCTTATCTTTTTGACTTAAAACTTCTCTATATTATGTATTTGCATTTAAATTACCGTACTATATAATCTCCCCAATCATTTATAATATAACAGAACATTATATAATGAGTAGTCAGCAAGACAGACCTGTAGATTTGATTCTTCCCTCTGTGGGAGGTTGAGGTTTCCCAGAGACTTCGCTGCTTCATTCTGCATGATAAAAAACACAATGTTCAGAATCCATCATCCCCATCATATATCACTAGTGTGTAATACATGAATGTATCTGTGAGCTCAGTTAACCCATTCAACAACATACATTAATAACACTGCAGATTCCTAAAGTGGGCAGCCCCCTAAAACACAAATATTGGAGTAAAAGTGTAAGATGTCCACTTATCAGGATAAACATCAGCATTGTCTTGTCTATTTGCTTAAATTGCAGGAATTTCAATGAATCCGTGTCACTCACCAACATTCATTGCAGGCAAACATCCCCTATAATCTGTACCTACAGGTGAACAAACAAACCTGACAGCCAATCCCTCCCGAAAACTGATCCTTTCCTTCATTTATAAGAACCGATTGTTAGACCCAAATCAAATACTGTAGGATTTCTCATCAATCGTCTGCATTGTGCAAATAATGAATTACTATAATATATACAAGAATATAACTGCTATAAGGCTGAGTTCACACGTCTCGAATTTGATGCAGATTTTCAGCGCAGATTTGACACTTTGCAATGCAAAAGGGTGAGATCTGCGTCAAAACCGCAACAAAATCTGCGACAAATTCGCAACGTGTGAACCTCTAAGGGCACGTCCAGACGTGGCAGAGTTTTTCCGCTGCAATTGTTGGTGCAGATTTGGGGCAATTACGCAACGAATCTGCACCAATATTTGCATATTTGACAGGTAATTCAGACGTTGCAGAAAAGACAGCGGACTTGCCACAGATTTCAGTTTTTGCATTGCAAAGGCTGAAATCCACAGTGAAATTCCGCTTCTTCTCCGCAACAGACAGTGCATGCTGGGAGGGAAAATTCTGCACCGCAGCCTACGGTCCACAGCGGAGTTTTCCGCAACGTCTGAACTAACTTTCCTAAAAATGTATTGAGACAACTGTAAGGGCATGGCCAGACGTGGCGGAATTGCTCTGGAATTTCACAGCGGTCCCGTTTCTCCATTGCCTTCCATAGCTTTTTAGTAGGGTTCGTTTACACGATGCGGACAATTCCGCTGCGGAGCATAGGCTGCGGTGCGGAATTTGGTGTCCGCAGCATACAATGGTTGTTGTGGACGTGTAGAGGACTTGTTGCGGACTCATTGCGGAATTTCTCCATTGACTTCAATGGAGAGTCAAAATTCCGCAATGAAGTCCGCAGCTGTCATGCACATGTTATGTGTGCTGCGGATGCGTCTTGCTTTTTTGACATGACATTTCTTCATTTTGGCTGGACCTATGTATTTCTAGGTCTACAGCCAGACTGAGGAAGTCAATGGGGCTCCCGTAATGACGGGAGCGTTGCTAGGAGACGTCTGTAAATAGTCACTGTCCAGGGTGCTGAAAGAGTTAAGCGATCGGCAGTAACTGTTTCTGCACCCGGGACAGTGACTACCGATCCCAATATACATGTATCTGTAAAAAAAAATGAAGTTCATACTTACCGAGAACTCCCAGCTTCTGTCTCCAGTCCGGCCTCCCAGGATGACGTTTCAGTCTAAGTGACGGCTGCAGCCAATCACAGGCTAATAACAGGCTGCAGCGGTCACATGGACTGCCGCGTCATCCAGGGAGATCGGGCTGGATGCCGAAGGAGGGACGCGTCACCAAGACAACGGGCGGTAAGTATGAATTTCTTTGACTTTCACAAGGGAAAGTGCTGTCCCTTCTCTCTATCCTGCACTGAATAGGGAGAAGGGAAGCACTTTTCCCGCAGTCCGCAGCAGCTAGTCCGCATCAATTTACTGCACATTTTGTGCAGATCCGCAGCAGAATCTGCAACGCAGATTCTGTGCGGCATTGATGCGGACAGTTGCGGAGGAAATCCGCCACGTGTGGTCATGCCCATACAGAGAAGGGCAGTACTTTCAGCTCAATATACAACGGCCAGTCCGCATCAATTTACTGCACATTTTGGGCAGAGCCGCAACAGAATCTGCAACGCAGATTCTGTGCGGCATTGATGCGGACAGTGGCGCATCAATACCTTATACCGCCTCCTATATACAAGAATATAACTACTATAATACTGCTCCAATATACAAGAATATAACTCCTATAATACTGCCCCTATATACAAGAATATAACTACTATAATTCTGCCCTATATACAAGAATATAACTCCTATAATACTGCCCCTATATACAAGAATATAACTCCTATAATACTGCCCCTATATACAAGAATATAACTACTATAATACTGCCCCCTATATACAAGAATATAACTACTATAATACTGCCCCCTATATACAAGAATATAACTACTATAATACTGCTCCTATATACCAGAATATAACTACTATAATACTGTCCCCTATACACAAGAATATAACTACTATAATACTGCCCCCTATATACAAGAATATAACTACTATAATACTGCCTCCTATATACAAGAATATAACTACTATAATTCTGCCCTATATACAAGAATATAACTCCTATAATACTGCCCCTATATACAAGAATATAACTCCTATAATACTGCCCTTATATACAAGAATATAACTACTATAATACTGCCCCCTATATACAAGAATATAACTACTATAATACTGCCCTCTATATACAAGAATATAACTACTATAATACTGCTCCTATATACAAGAATATAACTACTATAATACTGCCCTCTATATACAAGAATATAACTACTATAATACTGCCCTATATACAAGAATATAACTACTATAATACTGCCCCTATATACAGGAATATAACTACTATAATACTGCCCCCTATATACAGGAATATAACTACTATAATACTGCTCCTATATACAAGAATATAACTACTATAATACTGCCCCCTATATACAAGAATATAACTACTATAATACTGCCCCCTATATACAAGAATATAACTACTATAATACTGCCCCTATATACAAGAATAGAACTACTATAATACTGCTCCCTATATACAAGAATATAACTACCATTATAATGTCCCTATATATAAGAATATAACTACTATAACACTGCCCCTATATACAAGAATATAACTACTATAATACTGCCCTATATACAAGAATATAACTCCTATAATACTGCCCCTATATACAAGAATATAACTCCTATAATACTGCCCCTATATACAAGAATATAACTACTATAATACTGCCCCCTATATACAAGAATATAACTACTATAATACTGCCCCTATATACAGGAATATAACTACTATAATACTGCCCCCTATATACAGGAATATAACTACTATAATACTGCTCCTATATACAAGAATATAACTACTATAATACTGCCCCTATATACAGGAATATAACTACTATAATACTGCCCCCTATATACAGGAATATAACTACTATAATACTGCTCCTATATACAAGAATATAACTACTATAATACTGCCCCCTATATACAAGAATATAACTACTATAATACTGCCCCTATATACAAGAATATAACTCCTATAATACTGCCCCTATATACAAGAATATAACTACTATAAAACTGCCCCCTATATACAAGAATATAACTCCTATAATACTGCCCCTATATACAAGAATATAACTCCTATAATACTGCCCCTATATACAAGAATATAACTACTATAATACTGCCCCCTATATACAAGAATATAACTACTATAATACTGCCCCCTATATACCAGAATATAACTACTATAATACTACTCCTATATACAAGAATATAACTACTATAATACTACTCCTATATACAAGAATATAACTACTATAATACTACCCCTATATACAAGAATATAACTACTATAATACTGCCCCTATATACAAGAATATAACTACTATAATACTGCCCCTATATACAAGAATATAACTACTATAATACTGCTCCTATATACAAGAATATAACTACTATAATTCTGCCCTATATACAAGAATATAACTCCTATAATACTGCCCCTATATACAAGAATATAACTCCTATAATACTGCCCCTATATACAAGAATATAACTACTATAATACTGCCCCCTATATACAAGAATATAACTACTATAATACTGCCCCCTATATACAAGAATATAACTACTATAATACTGCCCCTATATACAAGAATATAACTACTATAATACTGCCCCACATATACAAGAATATAACTACTATAATACTGCCTCCTATATACAAGAATATAACTACTATAATACTGCCCCTATATACAAGAATATAACTACTATAATACTGCCCCACATATACAAGAATATATCTACTATAATACTGCCCTTATATATTTCCACCTGAAAACATCCCCGTAATTTCAGCCGTTACGGAAGCTGTCGTGTGAACATACCCTAATACTGCCCCCTACGTACAAGAATATAACTACTATAATACTTCTCCCTATATACAAGAATATAACTACTATAATACTGCCCCTTTATACAAGAATATGACTACTATAATACTGCCCCTATATACAAGAATATAACTACTATAATACTGCCCCCTATGTAAAATAATATAACTACTATAATACTGCCCCCTATATAAAATAATATAACTACTATAATACTGCCCCTTATATACAAGAATATAACTACTATAATACTGCCCCTATGTACAAGAATATAACTACTATAATACAGCCCCTATATAAAATAATATAACTACTATAATACTGCCCCTTATATACAAGAATATAACTACTATAATACTGCCCCTATGTACAAGAATATAACTACTATAATACAGCCCCTATATACAAGAATATAACTACTATAATACTGCTTTCTATATACAAGAATATAACTACTATAATACTGCCCCTTTATACAAGAATATAACTACTATAATACTGCCCCCTATATACAAGAATATAACTACTAGAATACTGCCCCCTATATACAAGAATAGAACTACTATAATACTGCCCCTTTATACAAGAATATAACTACTATAATACTGCACCCTATATACAAGAATAGAACGACTAGAATACTGCCCCTTTATACAAGAATATATCTACTATAATACTGCCCTTATATACAAGAATATAACTACTATAATACTGCCCCTATATACAAGAATATAACTACTATAATACTGCCCCTATATACAAGAATATAACTACTATAATACTGCCCCTTACATACAAGAATATAACTACTATAATACTGCCCCTATATACAAGAATATAACTACTATAATACTGCCCCTATATACAAGAATATAACTACTATAATACTGCCCCTTACATACAAGAATATAACTACTATAATACTGCCCCTATATACAAGAATATAACTACTATAATACTGCCCCTATATACAAGAATATGGGCATGACCACACATGGCGGAATTCCTCCGCAACTGTCCGCATCAATGCCGCACCTAATCCGGGTTGCGGATTACGGCTGCGGATCTGCACAAAATGTGCAGAAAATTGATGCGGACTAGCTGCTGCGGACTGCGGGAAAAGTGCTTCCCTTCTCCCTATCAGTGCAGGATAGAGAGAAGGGACAGCACTTTCCCTAGTGAAAGTAAAAGAAATTCATACTTACCGCCCGTTGTCTTTATGACGCGTCCCTCCTTCGGCATCCAGCCCGACCTCCCTGGATGACGCGCCAGTCCATGTGACCGCTGCAGCCTGTGCTTGGCCTGTGATTGGCTGCAGCCGTCACTTACTCTGAAACGTCATCCTGGGAGGCCGGACTGGAGACAGAAACAGGGAGTTCTCGGTAAGTACGAACTTCATTTTTTTTTACAGATACATGTATATTGAGATCGGTAGTCACTGTCCCGGGTGCAGAAACAGTTACTGCCGATCGCTTAACTCTTTCAGCACCCTGGACAGTGACTATTTACTGACGTCTCCTAGCAACGCTCCCGTCATTACGGGAGCCCCATTGACTTCCTCAGTCTGGCTGTAGACCTAGAAATACATAGGTCCAGCCAGAATGAAGAAATGTCAAGTAAAAAAAGCAAGACGCATCCGCAGCACACATGACATGTGCATGACAGCTGCGGACTTCATTGCGGAACTTTGAATCTCCATTGAAGTCAATGGAGAAATTCCGCCATGAGTCCGCCACTGCTCCGCAACAGACAGAGCATGCTGCGGACACCAAATTCCGCTCCGCAGCCTATGCTCCGCAGCGGAATTGTACGCATCGTGTAAACGAACACTGCGAAATTAAAGTGAAAGTCAATGTAGAAACGGCTCCGCTGCGGATTAACGCTGCGGAGTGTCCGCAGCGGAATTTAAGTGCAATTCCGCCATGTGTGAACCCGCCCTAACACTGCCCCTATAAACAAGAATATAACTTCTATAATACTGCCCCTATATACAAGAATATAACTACTATAATACTGCTCCTATATACAAGAATATAACTACTATAACACTGCCCCTATAAACAAGAATATATATCTACTATAATACTGTCCCCTATATACAAGAATATAACTACTATAATACTGTCTCCTATATACAAAAATATAACTACTATAATACTGTCCCTATATACAAGAATATAACTACTATAACACTGCCCCTATAAACAAGAATATAACTACTAAAACACTGCCCCTATAAACAAGAATATAACTACTATAATACTGCCCCCTATACACAAGAATATAACTACTATAATACTGTCTCCTATATACAAAAATATAACTACTATAATACTGCCCCTATATACAAGAATATAACTACTATAATACTGCCCCTATATACAAGAATATAACTACTATAGTACTGCCCCTATATACAAGAATATAACTACTATAATACTTCTCCTATATACAAGAATATAACTACTATAATACTGCCCCCTATATACAAGAATAGAACTACTATAATACTGCCCCTTTATACAAGAATATATCTACTATAATACTGCCCTTATATACAAGAATATAACTACTATAATACTGCCCATATATACAAGAATATAAATACTATAATACTGCCCCTATATACAAGAATATAACTACTATAACACTGCCCCTATAAACAAGAATATAACTTCTATAATACTGCCCCTATATACAAGAATATAACTACTATAATACTGCTCCTATATACAAGAATATAACTACTATAACACTGCCCCTATAAACAAGAATATATATCTACTATAATACTGTCCCCTATATACAAGAATATAACTACTATAATACTGTCTCCTATATACAAAAATATAACTACTATAATACTGCCCCCTATATACAAGAATATAACTACTATAATACTGCTCCCTATATACAAGAATATAACTACTATAATACTGCCTCCTATATACAAGAATATAACTACTATAATACTGCCCCTATATACAAGAATATAACTACTATAATACTGCCCTCTATATACAAGAATATAACTACTATAATACTGCTCCTATATACAAGAATATAACTACTATAATACTGCCCCCTATATACAAGAATATAACTACTATAATTCTGCCCTATATACAAGAATATAACTCCTATAATACTGCCCCTATATACAAGAATATAACTCCTATAATACTGCCCCTATATACAAGAATATAACTACTATAATACTGCCCCCTATATACAAGAATATAACTACTATAATACTGCCCCCTATATACAAGAATATAACTACTATAATACTGCCCCTATATACAAGAATATAACTACTATAATACTGCCCCACATATACAAGAATATAACTACTATAATACTGCCTCCTATATACAAGAATATAACTACTATAATACTGCCCCTATATACAAGAATATAACTACTATAATACTGCCCCACATATACAAGAATATATCTACTATAATACTGCCCTTATATATTTCCACCTGAAAACATCCCCGTAATTTCAGCCGTTACGGAAGCTGTCGTGTGAACATACCCTAATACTGCCCCCTACGTACAAGAATATAACTACTATAATACTTCTCCCTATATACAAGAATATAACTACTATAATACTGCCCCTTTATACAAGAATATGACTACTATAATACTGCCCCTATATACAAGAATATATCTACTATAATACTGCCCTTATATACAAGAATATAACTACTATAATACTGCCCCCTATGTAAAATAATATAACTACTATAATACTGCCCCCTATATAAAATAATATAACTACTATAATACTGCCCCTTATATACAAGAATATAACTACTATAATACTGCCCCTATGTACAAGAATATAACTACTATAATACAGCCCCTATATAAAATAATATAACTACTATAATACTGCCCCTTATATACAAGAATATAACTACTATAATACTGCCCCTATGTACAAGAATATAACTACTATAATACTGCCCCCTATATACAAGAATATAACTACTAGAATACTGCCCCCTATATACAAGAATAGAACTACTATAATACTGCCCCTTTATACAAGAATATAACTACTATAATACTGCCCCCTATATACAAGAATAGAACTACTATAATACTGCCCCTTTATACAAGAATATATCTACTATAATACTGCCCTTATATACAAGAATATAACTACTATAATACTGCCCATATATACAAGAATATAAATACTATAATACTGCCCCTATATACAAGAATATAACTACTATAACACTGCCCCTATAAACAAGAATATAACTTCTATAATACTGCCCCTATATACAAGAATATAACTACTATAATACTGCTCCTATATACAAGAATATAACTACTATAACACTGCCCCTATAAACAAGAATATATATCTACTATAATACTGTCCCCTATATACAAGAATATAACTACTATAATACTGTCTCCTATATACAAAAATATAACTACTATAATACTGTCCCTATATACAAGAATATAACTACTATAACACTGCCCCTATAAACAAGAATATAACTACTAAAACACTGCCCCTATAAACAAGAATATAACTACTATAATACTGCCCCCTATACACAAGAATATAACTACTATAATACTGTCTCCTATATACAAAAATATAACTACTATAATACTGCCCCTATATACAAGAATATAACTACTATAATACTGCCCCTATATACAAGAATATAACTACTATAGTACTGCCCCTATATACAAGAATATAACTACTATAATACTTCTCCTATATACAAGAATATAACTACTATAATACTGCCCCCTATATACAAGAATAGAACTACTATAATACTGCCCCTTTATACAAGAATATATCTACTATAATACTGCCCTTATATACAAGAATATAACTACTATAATACTGCCCATATATACAAGAATATAAATACTATAATACTGCCCCTATATACAAGAATATAACTACTATAACACTGCCCCTATAAACAAGAATATAACTTCTATAATACTGCCCCTATATACAAGAATATAACTACTATAATACTGCTCCTATATACAAGAATATAACTACTATAACACTGCCCCTATAAACAAGAATATATATCTACTATAATACTGTCCCCTATATACAAGAATATAACTACTATAATACTGTCTCCTATATACAAAAATATAACTACTATAATACTGTCCCTATATACAAGAATATAACTACTATAACACTGCCCCTATAAACAAGAATATAACTACTAAAACACTGCCCCTATAAACAAGAATATAACTACTATAATACTGCCCCCTATACACAAGAATATAACTACTATAATACTGTCTCCTATATACAAAAATATAACTACTATAATACTGCCCCTATATACAAGAATATAACTACTATAATACTGCCCCTATATACAAGAATATAACTACTATAGTACTGCCCCTATATACAAGAATATAACTACTATAATACTTCTCCTATATACAAGAATATAACTACTATAATACTGCTCCTATATACAAGAATATAACTACTATGATACTGCCCCTATATACAAGAATATAACTACTATAATACTGCCCTCTATATACAAGAATATAACTACTATAATACTGCCCTCTATATACAAGAATATAACTACTATAATACTGCCCTCTATATACAAGAATATAACTACTATAATACTGCCCCTATAGACAAGAATACAACTACTATAATACTGCCCATATATACAAGAATATAACTACTATAATACTGCCCCATATATACAAGAATATAACTACTATAATACTGCCCCTATATACAAGAATATAACTACTATAATACTGCCCCTATATACAAGAATATAACTACTATAATCCTGCCCCCTATATACAAGAATATAACTACTATAATACTGCCTCTATATACAAGAATATAACTACTATAATACTGCTCCCTATATACAAGAATATAACTACTATAATACTGTCCCCTATATACAAGAATATAACTACTATAATACTGCCTCCTATATACAAGAATATAACTACTATAATACTGCCCCCTATATACAAGAATATAACTACTATAATACTGCCCCCTATATACAAGAATATAACTACTATAATACTGCCTCTATATACAAGAATATAACTACTATAATACTGCTCCTTTATACAAGAATATAACTACTATAATACTGCCTCTATATACAAGAATATAACTACTATAATACTGCCTCTATATACAAGAATATAACTACTATAATACTGCTTCTATATACAAGAATATAACTACTATATAATACTGCCCATATATACAAGAATATAACTACTATAATACTGTCTCCTATATACAAAAATATAACTACTATAATACTGTCCCTATATACAAGAATATAACTACTATAACACTGCCCCTATAAACAAGAATATAACTACTAAAACACTGCCCCTATAAACAAGAATATAACTACTATAATACTGCCCCCTATATACAAGAATATAACTACTATAATACTGTCTCCTATATACAAAAATATAACTACTATAATACTGCCCCTATATACAAGAATATAACTACTATAATACTGCCCCTATATACAAGAATATAACTACTATAGTACTGCCCCTATATACAAGAATATAACTACTATAATACTTCTCCTATATACAAGAATATAACTACTATAATACTGCTCCTATATACAAGAATATAACTACTATGATACTGCCCCTATATACAAGAATATAACTACTATAATACTGCCCTCTATATACAAGAATATAACTACTATAATACTGCCCTCTATATACAAGAATATAACTACTATAATACTGCCCTCTATATACAAGAATATAACTACTATAATACTGCCCCTATAGACAAGAATACAACTACTATAATACTGCCCCTATATACAAGAATATAACTACTATAATACTGCCCCTATATACAAGAATATAACTACTATAATCCTGCCCCCTATATACAAGAATATAACTACTATAATACTGCCTCTATATACAAGAATATAACTACTATAATACTGCTCCCTATATACAAGAATATAACTACTATAATACTGTCCCCTATATACAAGAATATAACTACTATAATACTGCCTCCTATATACAAGAATATAACTACTATAATACTGCCCCCTATATACAAGAATATAACTACTATAATACTGCCCCCTATATACAAGAATATAACTACTATAATACTGCCTCTATATACAAGAATATAACTACTATAATACTGCTCCTTTATACAAGAATATAACTACTATAATACTGCCTCTATATACAAGAATATAACTACTATAATACTGCCTCTATATACAAGAATATAACTACTATAATACTGCTTCTATATACAAGAATATAACTACTATAATACTGCCCTCTATATACGAGAATATAACTACTATAATATTGCTCCTATATACAAGAATATAACTACTATAATACTGCCCCTCTATACAAGAATATAACTATTATAATACTGCCCCTATATACAAGAATATAACTACTATAATACTGCTCCTATATACAAG
Organism: Rhinoderma darwinii; assembly: GCF_050947455.1. Classification (NCBI taxonomy): domain Eukaryota; kingdom Metazoa; phylum Chordata; class Amphibia; order Anura; family Rhinodermatidae; genus Rhinoderma; species Rhinoderma darwinii. The sequence goes on along the minus strand of NC_134696.1, from coordinate 99,127,910 downwards.
AATATAACTACTATAATACTGCCCCTATATACAAGAATATAACTACTATAATACTGCTCCTATATACAAGAATATAACTACTATAATACTGCTCCTATATACAAGAATATAACTACTATAATACTGCTCCCTATATACAAGAATATAATTACTATAATACTGCCCCCTATATACAAGAATATAACTACTATAATACTGCTCCTATATACAAGAATATAACTACTATAATACTGCCCCTATATACAAGAATATAACTACTATAATACTGCTCCTATATACAAGAATATAACTACTATAATACTGCTCCTATATACAATAATATAACTACTATAATACTGCTCCTATATACAAGAATATAACTACTATAATACTGCCTCCTATATACAAGAATATAACTACTATAATACTGCCCCTATATACAAGAATATAACTACTATAATACTGCCTCTATATACAAGAATATAACTACTATAATACTGCTCCTATATACAAGAATATAACTACTATAATACTGCTCCCTATATACAAGAATATAACTACTATTATACTGCCTCCTATATACAAGAATATAACTACTATAATACTGCCCCTATATACAAGAATATAACTACTATAATACTGCCCCTATATACAAGAATATAACTACTATAATACTGCCCCTATATACAAGAATATAACTACTATAATACTGCCCCCTATATACAAGAATATAACTACTATAATACTGCTCCCTATATACAAGAATATAACTACTATAATACTGCCTCCTATATACAAGAATATAACTACTATAATACTGCCCCTATATACAAGAATATAACTACTATAATACTGCCCTCTATATACAAGAATATAACTACTATAATACTGCTCCTATATACAAGAATATAACTACTATAATACTGCCCTCTATATACAAGAATATAACTACTATAATACTGCTCCTATATACAAGAATATAACTACTATAATACTGCCCCTATATACAAGAATATAACTACTATAATACTGCTCCTATATACAAGAATATAACTACTATAATACTGCCCCTATATACAAGAATATAACTACTATAATACTGCCCCTATATACAAGAATATAACTACTATAATACTGCTCCTATATACAAGAATATAACTACTATAATACTGCCCCTATATACAAGAATATAACTACTATAATACTGACCCCTATATACAAGAATAGAACGACTAGAATACTGCCCCTTTATACAAGAATATATCTACTATAATACTGCCCTTATATACAAGAATATAACTACTATAATACTGCTCCTATATACAAGAATATAACTACTATAACACTGCCCCTATATACAAGAATATAACTACTATAATACTGCCACTATATACAAGAATATAACTACTATAATACTGCTCCTATATACAAGAATATAAATAGTATAATACTGCTTCTATGGGTGGATTTTATATATATATATATATATATATATATATATATATATATATATATATATATATAGTATATTTTTACTCTGGAAGGAGAATACCTTATGCTCTGGGGCTCCATGATGTCTGGTTGTCAGATTTAGTAATAATAGCATATCGGAGGCGATATTGATTGAAATAGGGAATAATTTTATTATGTGGTGTCAGATAATGGACGTTGCCTTTAATTTCCAATTATTATTGCTGTTATATAATTATATTGGTGTTATTTCCCTGCAGTATGACTGAGGTGACCCCTTCCTAGCAATGACTATGTGTTGATAAATACCCCCTAGAATTTCCCAATCTTTGTTCTCCATTAACCGTAAAGAAAATGTGAAATGCCCCAAAATCAGCGTAGAAAATGTGGAAATCTACCTTTCCAGTACAGAAATAAACAAACAAATAGAAGGCGCCAGGTATTATCAGAGACGTGACCTCTTGTTTGACCTCTGGGCTGGACACTGCCCATAAATACAGCTCTGTCCCTGCAGGTGGAGCAGCATCAGAGACTGACCTCACCTGCTGAACACACAGACCCACCATATCTCAGAAAACACAGAAAGCATGAAGTCCCTCACTGTCTGCCTGATCCTCGTCCTCTCCGTGCTCATCCACCAGAGCCTTAGTGCCACTGTAAGAGGGGTAAGTCATCTGCAACACTGAATTTAAAGGGCATCTACATTTTAAACCCACGTAACCCTAATCTTAGTCTGAATATACTGTATTTACCAATAATGTTCTTTTTTTTTGTCCCTGGAGCTAAAGGGTGGCTTCTCTTAAAGGGCTCCTCCATTTAAAGGGCAGTTCCACTTTGGGATTTTTTTTTGCCTAAACCAATAGAGACTGGCTTAAGTAACAATTTATTAATATACTTTCATTAATTAAAATGCTTCCCTTGACCACAGTAATGACTTAAAGTTGTAACAACAGAAAATCCCAGGTTTATGACATTTTACTAATTTTTAAATAGCTCCAGCGACCAAAAGAAGCTTTTTTGGTAATTAATGTATATTAGTAAGTTGTTATTTAAACCTGTCTGTATATGCTTAAACAAAGTGATTTTCAAAGTGGAACAGTCCTTTAAGTGGAGGCGTCCCTTTCAGAGTTGTCCTTTAGCTCCACTGACCTAGTACAACATTATTGATTATATATATATATATATCAATATCAGTAAATTGTTCATTAACACATTCTCTATAAAGTTAGGCACAGTAGTGTCAAAATGGAGCTGCCCTTTAAGTGCAATGAAATCTCCACGCATGTTTTACTGTAGGTTCTACTTGTAAACGTTGACACTGTCTAGCTTTGAGATGATTTGACTTCATGTAAAACCGTAGCTGACATGTTGTGATTTCAGCAAACGTTAAATGAGAAACTCAACTCTGCTACATCTGCTGCATTTTTTTTTTAAATATGACTTTATATTTCTTTCCATTTCAGAATGAGATAATGAACTCTGCAGATCATCTCACACAGGGCCAGACAGAGGAGTCCGGTATACAGGTGAGTCTCTTACACCAATGTAGTAGTGACGGCTTATTACAGGTTTCATTCTTATAAATTGTATTTGTATGTCTAGGAGTTTGAGACAATCTAGGCTCTTGTCTGGGGCAGCATGGTTCGTGGGGCAAGAATCCTATATAGAATTCCAGTAGCAACCATAGGTGAGCCCTAGATGTATAGAAAGATGTAGACAGATAGATAAACAGGCTCCGAAGACAATCCGCATACCTTGCATGTAAGAAGGTTTCCTGCATCCAAATTCACAAGCTACAGAAACTTTCCGCACATATTTTTGTCAGCAACACAGAAAAAATCAGCCACGGAAATAAGAAGAATGCCACTTATTTCCACAGATTGCGCATAGAAAATATGAGGATTAGTTCCATTAAATGGGACTAATGCTCGTATGGATCTGTTACCCAAACGCAGCACAAGGGAGTCAAGGATAGAGAGAGAGATACATTAGAGAGATACATTAGAGAGATACATACATTCGGGAGACAGATAGAGAGATACATTAGGGAGTGATACATTAGAGAGAGAAAGAGAGGGAGATATGAGAGAGATACATTAGAGAAAGAGAGAGCGAGAAAGACAGAGGGAAATACGAGAGAGATACATTAGAGAGATAGATAGAGAGATACATTAGAGAGAGTGAGAGAGATACATTAGAGAGAGCGAGATAGATAGATATTAGAGAGAGAGATGCATTAGAGAGAGATACATTAGAGAAAGAGAGAGGGAGATACGAGAGAGATACATTAGAGAAAGAAAGAGATAGGGATACATTAGAGAGAGAGATAAGAGAGAGAAAGGGATAGCGAGAGAGATACATTAGAGAGATAGAGAGAGAAAGAAATAGAGAAATACATTAGAGAGAGAGAGAGAAGGATAGATAGATAGATAGATAGATAGATAGATAGATAGATAGATAGATAGATAGATAGATAGATAGATACATTAGAGAGAAAGATAGATAGAGAGATACATTAGAGAGAGCAAGAGAAAGAGAGATAGATACAAGAGAGATACATTAGAGAGAGAGATCGACAGATATATTAGAGAGAGTGCGAGAGAGAGAGAGAAATTAGAGAGATATAGAAAGATACATTAGAGAGAGAAAGTGATAGATAGATAGATAGATAGATAGATAGATAGATAGATAGATAGATAGATAGATAGATAGATAGATAGATAGATAGATAGATAGATAGATAGATAGATAGATATGAGATAGATAGATAGATAGATAGATAGATATGAGATAGATAGATAGATAGATAGATAGATAGATATGAGATAGATAGATAGATAGATAGATAGATAGATAGATAGATAGATAGATAGATAGATAGATAGATAGATAGATAGATAGATAGATAGATAGATAGATAGATAGATAGATAGATATGAGATAGATAGATAGATAGATAGATAGATAATTACATATTAATCGTGCACTCCTCAATTTTGTAAAAGATAAAATATTTTTATTCCTTGCAGGAGTCTCATGTCCGGAATAAGCGCCACATTGGACTGTCCACCTGTACGTACTGCTGCAAATGCTGCAAAAACAAAGGGTGCGGGTACTGCTGCCTGACATAGATCAGTCTCCCCCAGAAGTGACCAGGACCCTCAAATCACAAGACAAGATGAAATCCTGGCATCCTAAAGAGAAGCTGTTGTTGTATAGACATAGCAGAGCTCAGCGTGTAACTGCAGTAGTGCTGAGTTTGTCATCTGGCAGAACTACTGATGATGTCACATTGTGTCTATTCTTGCACAGCACGGCAGGGAGTCGGTTATTGTGATGCGCCAAAAAAACGGTTTATGACAAAGTCAGCTCTGCTAAACCTGCTCCCGCAAATGTTTTATAATGCACAAAAAAAGATCAGAGGGCCATGGCATATAAGGGGTTAACACTATATTCACCCTATAGCCCTCCACTTGTCTCTCTATTTATAGGTCTGTATATAGTAGTGACTTTCTGTATTATTATATTTTTTGTATATATAATAAAGTGACGTTTCTTATACTTTTTTGCTTGCGTATTATTAATACAAACTCAGAAATCGGAATAGTTCCCCTTCACTCTTACCCCCAGCAGTCACATTGCCCCCCTGTTCCCTCTCACCTCCAGATTTTCCTGTGTGTCAGTCTTTACTGCAGTTCTGGCATTATATTCATGCACTGAGTCGCAACCGTCCGGGACACATTTTCACAGATCCCTCATAGACTTCAGTCTATGGAGGGATCCATGAAAACGGACAAATATAGGACATGTCCTATTTTCCCACGGGGCCCTTCACAGATAAAAACGGACCGGGTGAAGGTATATGGGATATATGTATGGGTATGTGATGTCAACACATTTCCTTCTTCCCGACCTCGGATCATAATGGTTGATCTAGAAGTTTGGAGCTCTGGATGAACACCCTGCACCCCGCTATATCTGGGGCCTGATCCCCAACTGCTTCACTTCCCAAGTTAATATTCTTGTAGTATATTCCAGAAAAATACCAGAAGTGTACACCACTTACAAATAAGTATCAATTAGAGGAAAAAGGAAGGGTAAAGTATGGGGGAAAGTTTGTGGTGCATTGATATATATATTTTTTCTGGTACCGAATTGTCTTTCCATCCCCAAAGTGAAGGAGCGGAAGCCCCGAGTACATGGACGTCTTATTAATAGCTGCAGAGTAATCGTGTCTCTGTAAGCCGGACTACCACACCCGCCGTCCGGTCTAATGGTTGACACACGCTGGGATTTGTACTTCCACATGTATCGATTTGCTTTATTTTGTTGCAAACGCCCAACAGCCTGTGTAATTACAACCCCATCCATAAGGATGGGAAGAAATGCTGGGAGTTGTAGTCTCATGAAGAGGAATGCTGAGCAGCGGTTCCCTGCCTGTGAGAAGCTTTTTGTTGGCACTTGTGAAGCTGCTTGTGCCAGCGCAACCATCCGGTCCCCGTCAAATGTGTCACTAAAGGTTCAATCACCCGAGATATCGCAGATGGGATCAGTCAACAAAGGATTTCAGATGGAAAGAAGCGCCAATTTTATTTATAGGGATGTCCTGGCCCCACAGATGGAGCTGGGCCCCAATACAAGCTCTCCACCAGGGGCCACATTCTCAGCACCGCTGTCTTCATGTAGCAAAGGGGTTTTTGGGCATGACTGCAACCATTGACCCTTAGTGCCCCCTACTGCAAAAACCAGGTTACTGCAAGTGACTAGGGGGCCGCCTTATTCTCAAGATCCTCGTGAATGGCAATTGTCCCGCTAGGGTCAGACATGATAATGAAATTCTCTAATATATTCCCCCAGACGTATGCTGCTCTGGCCCCCGAGGGGAACATTTCAGGACACACCTGTGTGTTGTAAAATCCAATAATGACAGAAGTCGTAACCTGTGATAAAACAAGGACCATCAGTCCTGACCTCTCCTCTTACTGACTGCCAAGGAATGCAGGAGCTACTATGAATGCAAGAGCGCCATCTACAGGAAGGTGACAGTCCCTGCAGCATTATTATAATAGGGTCCTCCACATAGTGGAAAGTTAAAGAGTGTCACCATAAACAGTGCAAGCAAAGTGTCCCCAATAAATAATGCCAGCAGAGTGCCCCAGTTAACAGTGGCAAAAGTATGCCCCCTGAGAAACAGTTCCAGCAGAGTGCCCCCACTAAACTGTGCCAGCAGAGTGCCCCCACTAATCTGTGCCAGCAGAGTGCCCCCAGTAAATGGTGCCAGCAGTGCCCCCACTAAACTGTACCAGCAATGTGCCCCACTAAACTGTGCCAGCAGTGGCCCCACTAAACTGTGCCAGCAGAGTGCCCCCACTAAACTGTGCCAGCAGGGTGCCCTCACTAAACTGTACCAGCAGAGTGCCCCCACTAAACTGTACCAGCAGAGTGCCCCCACTAAACTGTACCAGCAGAGTGCCCCCACTAAACTGTGCCAGCAGAGTGCCCTCACTAAACTGTGCTAGTAGAGTGTTTAACATAAACAGTAAAAGCAGAGTGCCCCCTGATGAAAGTGCTTCCCATAAATTCAGTTATATAATTCCTGCCTCTTGCAGTCGCCACAAGGGGGAGCTCACTGCATATAGATTTATACAGCTGCCATTAGAAACAATGGGAGTAATATATAAATATGTAGAAAGCTCCCCCTAGTGGCAACTGACAGCCTTTACAAGAGACTTCCCTGCTCCGCTAATAAGGGGAGATCTCCTCTATTTCAATAGATTCCCCGACAATCCGGGAGAGCAGGAGGAATATACACAGACTTCTGTCTTTCTAGAGTCCCTGAGATGAATGTCTTGCGGCCAAAGATTTCTATCTGCCATGGATATATATATATATATCTGCTATGATTCAGCAGGTTAAAGTCGGAGTGGGTGCAGCCGTGTCATTCATCTCCAGACGGTTAATGATTCATCCGCAGGGTAAAAGCTTTATTATTCTTATATTTTATTATAGTGAATGGAGACGTGAGCAGAGACACAGCTCCGCCATAGTGGACCTACCTCTGAGGCCGGGACACGGTGGGTCTCATTACTTATTGGGGTCTTCCTATTACTCATATTCCTTTTCTATGTTCCTTTATCTGCACGCCGTCTATGAATAGATATTATGGGGCAATTTCATGGGCTCAGCCGCAGGTGTACGGTATTTGGTAGAATGAACGTGGACGATGATTGCGCCATTGTATTCTCCGCTATTCCGTCTCTATAGGCTGTCTATAGGGTAACATCACAGGAATTCCTCCTACACATCTTTGTACTGGATAGGGCAGGCAGGTAGTGGACCCCTCCACAAGCAGTAGACTTATTTCAGGGGAGGGGGCAATCCCAGTTCCCCCCTAGTGTAGGCTATCCCCTAAACACAGCAGCACAATTTTCTCAGGTACAACCTCTGAGCTGTGTGAGCGGGTCTAGGTTAGGATGGTTTTCAGCGACTTCATGGTTCCATTCACTGACAGCAAGCAGAGATCATGGAAATGGTGAGGAATTGAAACACAATTTAACTGTGGCTCTCGATTTATTGGGAAAATACAACTCCAAATATGTTTTGCCAGCTACAGGGAGTTGTAGTACTCATATACAGACTATAGGACCCGTTAAGATGTAAGTCTGTTATATCTGTTAGGTTGTGTTCACATGGAGTCGTGTAGGCAGGAAAAATCCCATGCGTAATCTACGTAAAAAAAACGCACCATTTTTTTATGCTGTTTTGACGCTTTTTTGAATTTTCCATATTTTTTAGTGCGGTTTTTATGCAGATTTTTAAATATTTGTACTTTTTGGGGTGTGTTATTAAAAAACGTACAGGCCTAAGAGCACGCGTTGTGTATTTCGCACGTTTACGCATTTAAGGACACTCAAAATTGCCTAATTTTGGCAACAATTTAAAGCCTATTGATTTGAATGGTAAAATTCAGCGTGAAAAGAGAGTGCTGTGATTGGACACGATGCTTTTTTATGCGATGCGTAATTACGTACACACTCACGGCGCGTCTTCCTATTGAAGTCAACTGGATGCTATAAACGTGCTTTTTATTGCGAGGATTTTGGTGTGCGTAAGACGAGCTAAAATGAAAAAACGCACTAAATCATCCTTCGCATTTACTAATATTTGTATCCGAAATTGAGGGACACCTGTAAGCTTCGCCCCATTGCACTCGGAACCCCATCTCCCAAAAAATTCTGATAGAAAGACCCCAATTAATGCAATCCAATGTGTAATTTGAAGCTCCTGGGACCCTCAGACCCAGGTGCAACGGCAACCTCTGCACAGAGGCGTAGCTAGGTTCTCCAGCACCCGGGGCAAAGATTCTGTTTGGCGCCCCCCCCCAACCTCTTTCCCGACATCTTCTTCGCCTCGCCATGTTTATTTCCTCTACCAATCAATGACGTGTCATTTCTTTTACAATTTCTTTTTATGTAACTCGAACATAAAAACATTTGTACATTTTACAAGCAATATAGTTCTATACACAACACCGGAACCAAGCTCAGTACATATATACAGCACCAGAACAAAGCTCATTACATATATACAGCACCAGAACAAAGCTCATTACATATATACAGCACCAGAACAAAGCTCATTACATATATACAGCACCAGAACAAAGCTCATTACATATATACAGCACCAGAACCAAACTCATTACATATATACAGCACCAGAACAAAGCTCATTACATATATACAGCACCAGAACAAAGCTCATTACATATATACAGCACCAGCACAAATACAGCTCAATTTAGTGCAACCCCTGCCGTATAGGTTTGCACTAAATTGTTTCCAGCTCCCAGCATGGCCCGAACAATGGTAAGGATAGGCTGGGAGTTGCTGTTTCACAAAAAAAAAAATCATATCATAATCATACCACCCATCATCTCGCTGCAGATCATACAGTGACTACAGTGCTGATTAGAGGCAGAATAAACATTTACATTAAGTGACTCACCGGTGACGTCTCAAATTCTAGTTCTTTTTCTCCACCCGGTCCACACCTCTATGATGACTTCTCCCGGTCACAGACCATTTCTGCAGTTTGCCGCTCACATGTCTTCAGCTTCTCACTTTTCCAACATTTCTGCACCTATAAATAAATATAAAGTTATCATTATACCACACACTACGTGCCTAAATATAATAGCGCCATACACTGCACCTCTAATTATAATAGCACCATACACCATGTCCCCCCCACACACACACACACACACTGTGCCCCCTGTAGATAGCGTCTGCCATAAAGCACCCTGTAGATAGTGCCCCACATAGAGTCCCCTGTAGATAGTGCCCCCATATAGCCCACCCCTGTATATAGTGTCCCGCAAATAGCTCCCCCTATAGTGCTCCACAGATAGCCCACCCCTGTATATAGCCCACACCTGTATATAGCCCACACCTGTATATAGTGCTCCACATATAGTCCACCCCTGTATAAAGTGCTCCACATATAGTCCACACCTGTATATAGTGCTACACAAATAGCCCACCCCCGTATATAGCCCCCTGTAGATATAGCCCACCCCTGTATATAGTGGTCCACAGATAGCCCACCCCTGTATATAGCCCCCCTGTAGATATAGCCCACCTCTGTATATAGTGCTCCATTGTCAGCCCACCTGTAGATATAGCCCCCCCCCCCCCCGTAGATAAAGCCACACACTTTTTTATTACAATAAAATAACAAACTACTTAAACTCACCTTAATCCCGTCTGGCAGCCATGGAGACCTGCTCTCTTCTGCACAGGTCTCCTGGGGTTGAACGCAGCGTCTATGAAAGGGGCTGCCACTGATTGGCTGGGCAGAATGACTTTCCCTGTCAATCAGCGCATTTCAATGACGCAAGTGGCACAAAGTATCGCGCCGCTTCACTCGTGGAGAGGCGCTGAATGGCCGGGCACGGAACGCACCCGGCCTTTCATTGCTTCTAATTGTACCTGTATCCTATAGACACTGGTACAATTATAGTGCAGGAGGGGGTAGCGCTGGCGCCCCCCTCTAAGTTTCACCCTGGGCACATGCCCCGCCTGTCCCCTACCTACGCCGCTGCTCTGCACCCCCTATAACTACATCCAGGGCCGATTCTCGCTTTTCTGCTGCCTGAGGCGAAAATTGAAATGGTGCCCCCCCCACAACTTGATTGACAACCCCCTGGCTGTTCTACATCACTAGCAGCCTCCTCCAACTGTTGCGGATGCGCCGTTGCCTTGTACTCCCCTGGCATGCGTGGTGCAGCGATGAAGCCGGGCAGAATACACCTCTCTGCACGGTGCGTGCCCAGGTAGTACAAGGCAATGGCGCATCCCAAAAAGTTGGAGGAGGCTGCTAGTGATGCATACCTCCCAACCATCCTGGATTCAGCGGGACTGTCCCAGATTTCAAGCGGTGTCCCGCTCTCCCGGGCGGCCGATGGTATGTCCTGGACTCCCGGTGTCAACTGTATCTCAGTCCTCAGGACGCAGATACAGTTGAAGCCAATGCAGAAGCAGGGAACCGTCAGCTTCCTGCTTCAGCATTAGTACTGAGGATTCCCCAGACAAAGCACTACTTTAAGCGACGATGCTCTGGCTGGGGATTCCGCCCCTTGAGCTGGTCCCAATGGCTACAGGGGGCGTAGCGCTATCTACAGGTGGGGTGACAATATCTACGTGGGCACTGGCACTAGGGGCAGCTTTGTGGGCATTATACTGTATGGTGGCAGCTGAGGGGGCATTATGCTGTATGGGGAAGTTAAAGGGCCATTATACTGTAAGGGCAGCTGTGGGGCATTATAGTGTATGGTGGTAGCTAAGAGGGAATTATATTGTATGGTGGCAGTTAAGGGGGCATTATAGTGTATTGGGGCATCTGAGTGGGCATTATACTGTATGGGGCAGCTATGAGGGCATTGTGCTGTATGGGGGAATTTATATCTTTAAGGGGGTGTGGCACTAACTACATGGGCACTATGTATGTGGGCACTGGCACTAGGGGCAGCTAAGGAGGCAGTATAAAGTATGCGGGCAGCTATGGGGACATTACAATGTGTGGGAGGCACTATAGGAGCATGATACTGTGTGGGCTGAGCCGGGTGTGTATGGGCGGGGATTGGGTGGGTTTAGAGGTGTGGCTTAAAAAGAAAAACTTGTCCCTCTTTGCGTTACTTGAAAGTTGCGAGGTATGTATGGTGATGTATAACAGCCAGGGGGATGTCAATCAAGCATGGAACGGTGGGTTTGGAGGCAGCACTATGTGACTCTTCAGGATAGCGGCACCGCCCCATGACCCTTCAATGAGTAATTAGTTTATAGTGTGCGCCGTTTTAAGAGTTGAATTTATAGATTTTGATGCATCTGAAAAAAAACATACAGGGGAATGCTTGGAAATATTGTCAGGTCATATATTACTGCATGCTGGCGGTTCAAGGGGTTAAAACTACCTGACAGGTTCCCATTAAATATACAATGAATTGAAAACAATTCCATCTGCCCTGCAATTTTGTTATTATAAATATATCATATATGATTACAGCATCAGAACCAAGCTCTGACATATACGGCTCCAGAACCAAGCTCAATACATATATACAGCACCAGAACCGAGAACGGTACATATATACAACACCAGAACCAAGCTCAGTACATAAATACAGCACCAGAACGAAGCTCATTACATAAATACAGCACCAGAACCAAGCTCATTACATATATACAGCACCAGAACAAAGCTCAGTACATAAATACAGCACCAGAACCAAGCTCAGTGCATATATACAGCACCAGCACAAATACAGCTCAATTTAGTGTAAAACTACAGCTCCCAGCATGGCCTGAAGAATGGTAAGGATATGCTGGGAGCTGCGGTTTCACACAAAAAAACAATCATACCACTCATCATCTCGCTGCAGATTATACAGTGACTACAGTGCTGATTAGAGTCAGAATAAACATTTACATTAAGTGACTCACAGGGGACATCTCATATTCTAGTTATTTTTCTCTTTTCTTCTCCATCCGGTCCAGACCTCTATGATTACTTCTACCGGCACAGCCCATTTCTGCAATTTGCCACTCAGATGTGTTCAGCTTCCAACTTTTCAAACATTTCTACACCTATAAACAAAGATAAAATTCTCATGGTGCCACACACTATGCCCCTAAATATAATAGTGCCATACACTGCATCTCTAATTCTAATAGCGCCATACTCTGTGTCCCTGATTATAACAGCAACATACACTGTGTCCCACACACACAGTGTCCCCTGTAGAGAGTGCCCCCCATAGTGCCCCCTGACGTTAGAGCCCCAAATAGAGCCCCCTGTAGACAGTTCCCTCTGTAGACAGTGACACAAATACAGCCCCCTGTATATAGTGCCCCACACATAGCCCCCCTGAAGATAGTGCCCCACATATAGCCCCCTGTAGATAATGCCACTCACACTTATAAGAGAAAAAAACCACAACTTTATATACTCACCTGATTCCATTCCTGCGCCAGCCTGGTGCCATGCAGGCCTGCTCTCTTCTGAGCAGGTCTGCTGGGGCTGAATGACGCATGCGGCACGATAACATACATTCTGTGGACAGGTGGGGCGCTTTAAGTATCAACAACAATTTGGATCTTGGAGGATTCAACTAATTAGCCTGATACATTAGTAGCTGTGGGGGCTGTAGGAATCGTATGGGAGCCACGAAAAGTTAGAAGAAGACATCCGTCCTATAGGTTAACTGAATGTTATTTTCCATCTCTGCCCGGCTGATATTTAGCTGTTCTTCTCTCGAGGTTCTAGATGTCGGGAAAGTCCGAATGTCTCTCTAAAGTCCAGGCTTGTAAACCAAAATTGGCTGAGTGGCTGGTGAAGAACCCGACCGTGCTCCTAAGATGGCTTCACGATGCTGGGGCCTTATCCCAGGAGACCTATTTTACTCTTCTGGAGAAGAGACCAGAGGGCAATCAGGTCAACTCCCTACTGGAAATCATGCTGAAGAACGAGAACAGCTGCCGGACGTTCCTCTGTGTTCTCCAGCAGGTCCAAGAACATTACAATCCTGAGCTCCGTGTCTGGCTAAGAAACACGTTTCCGATTTACTACAAGCAGCCCACTGGGGCCATTGGTAAGTTTGTACCCACAAAGATGATGCAGTCAACCCTTACTCCACCACGAGGACACGTATACAGGATATGGAGGTTAAAGGGAACCTGACATAAGCTGGACTACAATTTACAGATGTCCTAGTGAACAAGTGGGCACATGCGGGTCCACTAAATGGCCTGCCAAAAGGCCCATAAGGAGGTAGCGAAATATCTTACTATACATGTCCCTCTTCTCTATGAAGCCCCTCAACTGATTGGTCCAAATGAGTAAAAAAAAAACACTTCCCTCCAACCTAGACTCCTAAGGGTATGTGCACACACACTAATTACGTCCGTAATTGACGGACGTATTTCGGCCGCAAGTACCGGACCGAACTCAGTGCAGGGAGCCGGGCTCCTATCATCATACTTATGTACGATGCTAGGAGTCCCTACCTCGCTGCAGGACAACTGTCCCGTACTGAAAACATGAATACAGTACGGGACAGTTGTCCTGCAGCGAGGCAGGGACTCCTAGCATCGTACATAAGTATGATGCTAGGAGCCCGGCTCCCTGCACTGTGTTCGGTCCGGTACTTGCGGCCGAAATACGTCCGTCCATTACGGACGTAATTAGTGTGTGTGCACATACCCTAAGAAGGAGATATGTCCTGGACTATAGGAGTCTGGAGGGAGGAGTTAATCTTTTGGCTCCTTGAGAGTCACTAAAGGTTCACTTTAAAGGGGAATTCCCACCTTATGTATGTTCCAAAATGGCAACAAAGGTCCCTTTTTAGAGAACCGGTGGGGATTCCAGCTCAGACCCAGAAGGCAGGAGCCCATTTTAATTATTTTTGTTAGTCCGCAGACCCCTCCCCATCCTTCCTCTGTACATTATTGCCTGAAGATTAAGTTATCTATCTCAAAACCCCCCTCCTTCCCTATTGCTGATCAGATTGAGATAGAAGGAATCTCGTAGGAGGAAAGTTGGGATGAAGATATATTCTTAGTCAAGAAGGATCTTGGAGGGAGGGGAGTCATATATTATAAGTATCATGTAAATAAAGGAGGTGCAGGGGGGGTGGCAGTCAGTCCTAGCCACTAAGGGGGCCCAAAAGAGCCTATATCACCCTCATGGGGAGACCAGTATAGTGGGAACCTGATGGGTGGGCGCTCCGGTTATAGGTTTTGTATTGGGGCCCACCGTAGCTTCACCTTGCCCCTCTGACTATTAGGCTACCACTTTGTGGGTTCATGATTTCTGTCCACGAATTCAAGAGTAATAGGACGTCTAATATCATTATCTTGTCTGCGTATTCATTAAGAAATCTGCGGTGGTCTCATCGCAACTCTGTCATTGCAGATCTGGAGAAACCAGAGAAAAAGTCCACCTGGTCTAAGATGAAAAGTAGAATCAGAAGAGTAAAGACGTACAACCTGGAGAAAGGAGGCAAGTCACTGGTTATCCGTATCCTGCACCCGCCGATGACCAACACATAGATAAAGCAGGCTTAGATACATACTGTATCTAACTGCTGCACTGACTGATATTAACCCCTTCCCGACATTTGACGTATCCATACATCATAGCCGGGTAGGGGAAGTACGGAGTGAACCCGCTCCATACGATGCGGGTGTCTTCTGTATGTTAAAGCCGACACTTCACAGTAATGAGCTTGATCCCGCTAGTTTAACCCGTTGAATGCCGCGGTTAATAGCGACTGTTGCAATTAAATTGTTAGAAAGAGGGGGATGACCCCCTCTAGCAGCTTATCGCGCCCCCCGCAATGCAAGCAATCCAACGATCGCTGGTTGAAGTCCTATTGGGGGACTAATAAAAAAAAGTACAAATTTGTAAAATAAAGGATTTTTTTAATATAAAAAAAGATAAAAATATTAAAAGTTAAAAAAAAACAAAAAACCTTTTTCCCATTTTCCCCCTAGAGCATTGTAAAAAAATAAATAAATAAACATAATTGGTATCGCCGCGTCCTTAAAAGTCTGAACTATTACAATATATCATTATTTAACCTGCACGGTGAACGCCGTAAAAAAGAAGAATAATGTGGACACCAGAATCGCTAATTTTTGGTCACCTCATCTCCCAAAAAAAAATGGAATAAAAAGTGATCAAAGCGTCGCATGTACTTTAAAATTGTATCATTAAAAACTACAGTTTATCCCGCAAAAAATAAGCCCTCATACCACTTAATCGACGGAAAAATAAAAAAGTTATGGATCTCGGAATTTGGCGACACAAAATAAATTTATTTTTTTAAACTTCGTTTTTTACTTGTAAAAGTGATCAAACCGCCGCATGTACCCCAAAATGGTATTATTAAAAACGAAAGCTTATAGCGCAAAAAATAAGCCCTCATACCACCTAATCAACGGAAAACTATGGCTCTCAGAATTTGGCGACACAAAATAAATTTTATTTTTTACACTTCGGTTTTCACTTGTAAAAGTAGTAAAATACAGAAAAAACTCTATATATATTCGGAATCGCCGTAATCGTATTGACCCGCAGAATAAAGTGAACATGTTGTTTTAATTGCACAGTGAATTCCGTAAAAACGAATTGCAAAAAACCATGGAGGAATCGCAGTTTTTTTCCCATTTCCTAGTACATTATATGGCATATTAAATGGCGCCACAAAATACTACCACTCGCCCCGCAAAAATCAAGCCCTGATAGGACTATATAGATGGAAAAATAAAAACTTTATGGCTTTTGGAAGGCGGGGGAGGAAAAAACTGAAATATGAAAAATGGCTGCGGCGGGAAGGGGTTAAAAAACAAAAACGTGTGCAAACCTAATACTTCTCACAGCTGAGGGTATTTTACATTTGAATCCAGTCTAGACAATCCTTTGTGAGCTAAATACACCAGAAGCCCAAATCTCTCATGTGCTGCTAGTTTGTTACAATGTATCACTGCAGGTCAAATGTATCAGTCTGGAGTGCAGACGATTTAGCTCATAGATGATTGTCCAGACTGCCTATATTTCTCAGCTGTGTGAGCAGGACTAGGCCAGGGCTGGTTTAAATCTTCTGGATGTAAACCAAAAAGTTTCCATTCACTGATGGGAAGCAGAGATCTTGGGAATGGTGAAGAATTGAAACACAAAGTATATTAGAACTTTAATAACGTGTTCATTATACAATAATTAGTCTATTTTAAGTCTCTCATGGGTCCATTGACAATAAACTGATCACAAACTGATGGGACCTCCAGCGATCAGCTGTAATCTGTGGGGAATCCTGCCAGTAAGTGTTCAGTTTCCCTGCAGCACCACCACAGGAGAAATTATGCATTACACCGTGTCCATTCATATCAATGTGTTTTCTGTGTAGTACAGGACAGGACAGGTCCTCCAAAGAGAGAGACGCTCTATATAACCGCTCTCCACTCTTATGAGGATCCTGAACACAGGACTCTCCTCTATTATCTCAGAATTCTTTACAAGGGTCTATGGAAATGGGTTCTAAAAACTGGACAATCCCTTTAAAGTATGGGTTCTTCTTTAGTAGATCTACAACTATTTGTTAAACAATTGCATGTATAGTATTTCCCTAATATATACCTATTATTGGTATCACTCATTTATGTGACAGCACGTGGCACAGTAGTAAAGAAGGGCATTGTGGGCAATTCATATCAGCCAATCAGCAGACAAAGGGTGACCCGTTATTTTTGGCGCAGACCAGATGTGGAGTAGAAAATGGCGCATATATGTGGAGCGCTTTCATACAGCCTCCGGAGGTTACGTCTTTCATGCTTTTGTCATGGCAGTCAGGGTTCTTTTTGTTGGCATGACCAAAAACGTGCGAATTTGCGCTTCATATGTAAACCGCGTGCGCCATTTTTACTCCGATACCATGTGGATATAATCATTGTAATTGGTGTAGACGACTGACTGCTGGTGCTTCCAATTAACAGGAATGGCACCAACGCCATCAACAAGGACAACCTGACCCGCCAACAGAATCTGACCCCGGCCGCACTGCAAAAATACTACAAAAACTGCTGCAGCTGATAGGAAACGACAGAACAAAGCATAAAACTGGTCCACAGAGCTGACAATCTACAAAGAAAATTTCACTACATGAACTGAGCCAGCAAAAACGATTCACCCTGCCATCATTCATGGTTATACAAAAGTTAAAAAGGGGTTGTCCTCTCTAGACAATTTTTTGTTGTTGGATGGGTCCCCCCAACTATAAGCTGATCACATGTCCTGCTGCTGTGACCCTCGGCGATCAGCTCTATTCTTTAAGGGAAACCTTTAGCGAGTGTTCAATTATCCTGCAGCACCACCACAGGGGAAATGAAGCATTACACAGTGTCCACTGAAATGAATGGACTATATGTAATGCGCGGTCGTGACGGGTCCTCCAAAGCAAAAGATGCTCTACATGACTGATCTCTGCTCTGACTAACAGATGAGGGTCCTGAATGGGTTATATTCTTTCAAAATCCCCTAATAAGGTATTTGAAAATAGGTTTTCTAAACCAGACAATCCCTAGCGGTTCTCCACTTTGGACAATCCCTCCTTGTTAGCAGGGTCCCTTGATAATAAGCTGATCACCAAGTGTCCTCCTGCTGGAATCCCCAGCGATCAGCTATTATCTATGGGAAAACCTGGTAGTAAGTGTTCAATTTCTTAGCAGCGCCACCACAGGGGAAATGAAGCATTACACAATATCCATTCACATACATGTGTTGTCTGTGTAATGTGGAACAGGTCAGGTCTTCCAGAGCGATAGACGCTTTATGAGATAAGGATCTTGAACAGAGGACCCCCCCTCATATATTAACTCAGAATATCGGTATAGCGTATATAAAACTGGAGAACCCCTCAATTAATTGTGAGAGGGGAATCCTGTGAGATGAATTTATAAGTTATTCGAGCTTGGTTGCTATGAACACACTGCCTGGGTTGTCAGGCAGCAGATCCCTAGCAACCAATCTCTACCAGATTACTTAAATCAACCACAGGGAGGCTTGACAGTAATCGGATCCTGGTTTTCTAAATCTTTTAATGCAATATCAAAGGGGATGTCTCCCCTCGACCACCCCGGTCCATATGCCCTATGCCAAGTGGGGGACCCCCCTTTATGTGCGCATCGATGAGTCCATGCATGGTCTATTCGTGGCCGGAATATAATGGTACTGCCCACTGCAGGGGAAATGTGTGGCTCGTTGGCTTCATAAGATAACCCCTTTAATCTACCGCATGTCTATCTATCTGTCTAATATCTCCCTGTCTATATCTCTCATCTATATCTGTCTAATATCTAACTACCTACCTCATATCAATCTAATATTTGTCTACCTACCTCATATCTACCTACCTACTTACCTCAAATATTTCTATCATATTAGGAACTGGATTTTTTTTTTCAAAGGGGTTGTCCAGGCACGGACAACTGATGACCTATCCACAGGATAGGTTATCAGTAAATGATCGGTGGGGGTCCCACACCCGGACCCTGCGCCGATCAGCTGCTCCGGATGTTGTGCTGTATTCGGGGCCGGAAACAGATGGCACCGACCACTGCATAGCGGTCGTGCCGCAGAACAGAAACTCTCCTCCTATTCCGGCACGGACATCTGGTTCCTGGAGGCAGCCGGAGCAGCTGAGCGGTGCGGGGTCTGGGTGTCGGACCGCCACCGATCATATACTGATGACCTATCCTGTGGTACCTGGACAACCCCCTTAAATCATGTATTCATACAGCATGTAATAAACGTTCATATTACCTAATACATCATCATTGTAACTGGTCAGTCTATTATTTTAGCGCTGTTTGTGTCGGAATATATTTTAAATAAAAGGTTTTGCTCACTTCGGTCTGTGTCTTTGTCGCTATTAGGAAATGTTCACACGTATTGACCTTTGCTGCTGCGTTATTATAATAAAAACCCATCTTACAAACTGCGGCATTTTTTAGGACATTGCTAAAAACAAGTAAGCTGCGGTTGGTACCATGTCCGTAACTATGTGATGAAGGCAGGGGCGGAGCTAAAGGCTCATGGGCCCCGATGCAAAGATTCTTCTCGGGCCCCCCAAACTTCTCATGGCCGACGGCCCGCAGCTTTCAGCTGCATCGCTGGATCTCCAAAGTGACCCAACGGTGCAAAACCAGCAACCGGGGGCGTCACTAAGGACTTGAAACGTCAGGGGAAATAGACCCAATACATATGTCCCCACCCAAAAAAATGTGTGTGTATATAGGAGATAGCAGATCTATAGCACTACGACTCTATAGCTATGGATAGGACTAGATTCCATTGTTTTGACGGAATCGATAGCGCAGTCGACTGCGCTATTGTTTGCGTCAACAACAACGGAACCCTGTCACAACGGTGACAAACGGACAAACCGTTAGCAACGTTTCCGTCACCAATTTTATCAATGGCGAGGGAAACGGAAGCTGAGGTTTCAGTTTGCCTTTCCGTCAAGGGGGTTACCTGACGAAAACTCAGAGGGAACCCCTCAACGGAAGGGCAACGGTGATGTGAACACAGCCAAACACATATGGTAGGATTAGATACAGGGCCCATATGCATGTGTGTGATACTGTTTGTTGGACCCTGTATCTAAGCCCACCACAGCTGATTGACGTGGGTCCAGGAGCCGGACCCCGACCTATCAGCTCCAGCAGACAGTGGAATTAAATTTACCCTCATCTTCGGCCGCAGCGGGGGTCCTGACTCCATCCGGGGTCGGGATGTTGTGCGCAGCGCATAGCGTTGTGACGTCATGCGCTGCGCACACCGCTGTGATGTCAGGACCTCCGCTGCGCTCCGGAACGAGGACGGTAAGTACTGTCAGTTACTATAGTAACGGGGGTCCGTGTAGTTTATTCTACCTACCTCATAGGCCCCAGTTACTATAGTAACTTTTCATTGATGTGGTGCGGGGGGCCGCGGGCTTCAGGGTCTGTTCGCAATTGCGACCGCTGCGACCTCTATAGTTACACCACTGGATGAAGGAGATATGAGTTAGTACAGGTTTTTTCTCTACGTTTTCCACCATTTTAAAGGGGACCCACCATATATAAAGATAGAGCAGGCCCTTACATAGACTCCACTTGTACGCTGCGCGCTCGTAGTTACTATTATGACCATAAAACCAGCGTTCAGAGTATCTTGAAAAGTCAGAGTCATCAGATTTAATAGATGTCGAAAGTAAAGAAGAGCCGCCCGTCTATCGCCCAGTAAACCGCGTTTCCTCATTCAACTCACGTAGCGTCTATTTATTGCAGACGTGTTATCTCGGGTTGGGTAAGGAGTTCAGGAATTTTCCTGCAACTAAATAACTGCCTGGTGATCGATCAACCACTGCATGAACGTCCCGCGAGATGAAACCTGCGAGCTCCTGCACAAAAATCTGTACCAGCGGTCAAAGGGGGTGTCCAGCTAAAATAAACAACAAAAAAAACCCACATTTTCAGGCACCCTATTAGGGATTTTGAGTTAATGGGGGGGCGGTCCTCTGTTCAGGATCCTCATCTCTTGGTCAGAGCGATTATAAAGAGTGTCTCTCGCTCTGGAGGACCCGTCCTGTCCTGCATTACACAGACAAAACATTGATATGGATGGAAACTGTGTAATGCTTCATTTGTCCTGTGGTGGTGCTGCAGAAAAACTGAACACTTACTGCCAGGTTTCCCCACAGATTACAGCTGATCGCTGGGGGTTCCAGCAGGGGGACGGTAACAATTAGGCATTGTCCAAAGCGGACAACCCCATTAAGAAACAGCAGTGTGGGACCCCACGAATAATGTCTTGGGGACCTCAAAAAGTAGACACTACTCTGGCTGCCATTTTTGTGTTGCCCAAGCAATTGGCACTTCCATTCTTTTTAATTCATACCAATAGAGTAGCTAATAGGGCAGAGAAAGCATCAGCAACCAGCACATATTGGAGCCCCACAGTTCTCGTAGGGGCCCCATTGCCTGCATGTTGCTTTTTTGGTCCCTTAACTATAACCGAACTGTGATAATGTCACTGTTCAGAGCCAATATGGTAACATCCAGGGCCACCATCAAGGCAGTATGGTTGGTACTGCCGTTATGGTCCCGGCTAAAAGTTTAACAAATTTTGGGGTCTGTTCTCGGGCCTGAAATTATAGGAATCTTGTCTGAGGTCTGGATTAATTTTGGGGTTTGGTCTGGATATATTTAGGGGTCCGGAATGGGGTCTGAATTAATTTTATGGGATCTGGTATATGGTCTGGATTGATTTAGGGGTCTGGAATGAGGTCTGAATTAATTTTGGTGTATGGTTTGGGGCCTGGTTTTATTTTGTTACCTGAATTTTAGGACCTGTTCTGAGGTCTTAATAAGTTTTGGGGTCTAGTCTCAGGCCTAAATTTTGTGGTCTGGTCTGAATTAATTTTGGGGTCTGAATTCATTTTAGAGTCCAGTTTTGAGCCCAAATTTATTTAGGGCTCCGGACTAATTTTGGGGTGTTGTCTGGTTTTATTTAGCAGTCTGAAATGGTGTCTGAATTAATTTTGGTGTATGGTTTGGGGTCTGGTTTAATTATGGGGCCTGAATTTTAGGGCCTGGTCTGAGGTCTGAAATAATAAGAGTTCTGGTCTAGGCCCTGAATTTTGGGGTCTGGTCTGTCGTCTAAATAAATGTGGGGGTCTGGTTTAAATGCATTGCCTGCTCCCACCCTACATTTTCTAGTGTGTGTCGGGGGGGGGGGGGCTGATTTTTTTGCTATATGGTGCCGAGCAATTTCTGATGGCGGCCCTGGTGACATTGGACCGGACACCGACATATTAGAACTAATGACATAAAAGAGCCTCGTTTCTGGCTGTGTAAGGGCTAATTGTAATACCACAAAAATTGTTTATAAAGCTTAATGGGGAGCGGGCCATAGACGGCTAAACATCTCTGGCACCGCTTATCTTTTTGGGAACCAAATAATTTGACAAGTAAAATCTAACCAATTCAATCCACGTTCCCGTCAGATATTGGTAGTTTTTGGAGGCCCCCCCATACACTTTTGATCCCTAATCTCATTGAAAACGATAAAATCAAATCTTTATGACCATCTCCAGTTCTTTTGATTATAAACAGATCCTCTAAATATCCTATTTTCTTGTAGGTCTACCGTCCATTGCACCGAGTGAACATCAGCAGTTGGAAGGTATGACGACCCTTCTCCATTATGTAAAAAAGTCAAATATATACCAGAGAGCGGAGCGTCAAATAACGGATAGAGAAGAGCTCTGTATTACTTACTGTCTATAGGTTACCAGAAGAGGATGCGGAGTAACATAACTGCAGGATCAGACTGTACAAGGGTTGTTTTTTTTTGGTAGCTTGTAACCATGAAGCCTCAGAGGTTTGCATAGGAGCTGTGTACACAAAACGGTAGCATATTTGTTAACCGAGTCTATTTGCAAAGTAATTACATTTTTTTATTATTATAGATGCGCTGGAGCTTTAGAAAATGTTAGAAAAAGTGCCCAGAGCCATTAACAATTCTTTTTAAGTTGCTAGGGCTGGTCACATGATTATGTCTAGGACTATGCCAGTCTCCGAAAATCCAATATAGTCACTGGCCTCAGGCTGTGTCTGTTGCTAGGCAACGGTTTCACTGTATTTGTGTGCTGCACAGCTACTACAGAACACAAAAATTATCGTAACGTTCTAACAGTAGAACTGTCCTTGTTGCCCACAGCAACCAATCAGAGCTCAGCTTTCATTTTTCCAGTGCAGTTTAAAAAATGAAAGCGGAACTCTGATTGGTTGCTATGGGCAACAAGGACAGTTTTGACCAATGAGGTGGTGATGAATGAGCTTAATGGACTCCCTGAGGGGAATTACAATGGAAGACTTTTTTTTTAAATTAAAAATCAATTAATTATTTATTGTAGAAGTTGCTGTGAAGTTTGCATGTTTTGAACACACGTGGAGCCATTCTGTGGGCTCGTTTGGATAATGATTGATCTAAATTGTTGTTTTTATCAGGTGGCCATTAATTAACTCAGATCAAGATCACAAACGTGATTGCCAAATAAAAAGTTCCATAAACCAATTCATTCGATTTTTTCCCATGTTCAAGGATTCACCTGGTGTAGCAACACCCCCCCCCCCTCCGCTTTAGGCACGGCGACTTTGGCCGCGAGAAAAATTCACACGGCCAAAATTCCTAAACAATGTGACCGCGTTGCGACCCGCAGGTTACCACAACCGTGACACTACAGTCCCAAGAAATCAAAACTTGAAAGATTTCTTGCGACTGACGTATCACAGTCTCAGTAAGTTGTAGTTCGCAACGCGGCCACGTTCCCTTGCATTACATTCAGTATGACCCTGCAATAACAGTGATCTTTGGCCGTGTGTCGCGGCCAAAGTCTCGGTGTAGCCCTGGCCTAAAAGCGGAAATTCTGCCAAATATTACTTCAGACAAAAATTGTGTATACAGCTTCTATGCAGACCTATGTGTCTCCATGGTTACAGACTATAAACAAAGCCTGCAGTCAGGTGTTACTACTTTCTTCCATCAGCCCTTATTTTACCCTTGTATTATATTGGTTTACAACCACCAATTTTTAGAAGGAAACCCTTTTGGACTACTCGGAGGTGCTCTGTAAAGTGCCGCAGCCACTTCTGGAGATCGCTGGTGGTCTGAGAAGACAGGGTTCATCTATGTGATCTTCATATTTGGGTGAATTTAATCTCTAAATGTCCTAATAGGACAAGGTAAACCGTTTTAGGAGGAGGCGTTCAGTTGACTGGGCATAACCTGTCGCTAGTAATGGAGGCGCCACTGGCCGTGTTGGCATGGGCACCCTGAGCTTGCACTTCCACACATTGCCTGAGCCTATGGGAAGGGGGTGGCTGAGGATAGTGGTTTTACGGACCCATTCGGTTCTATTAGCGCTACGGATGGGTGTCCATGCCATAGAACCGTGCCGGGAATTATGGAGCTTGTCCTATTTTTTGTATTTTACGGGCCGTGCTCCTATACTTTGTATGGGAGCACAACCCGAAAATGCGGGCGGCCGTCAGCAGCCAGCTGTGCCTCGCAATCGCGGGCTATGATTACGGGCACGGCCGTGTGCGTGGGGCCTTAGTCAGTAACTTATTCGCAACTCACGCGTGCAGAGTTTTTATATACCACTTCTTTCCCCCATGTTATCACCAGCTCAAAAAGAGAGGTCCAATGCTCCAATATCAATGACCGAATTAGGAATGGCGCTACGGACGGCCCCTGACAACACATCTCCAGGTATGGACGGAATTCTGTTTGACTTCTATTTAAAGTTCGATTAAACAATACTCCCGGTTCTGCTGCAAATAATTTATTACGCATTTGATTCGGATATACCTCCCACGTCCTGGAACGAGGCCGGGATCACGCGGATTCTCAAGCCCGGAAAAGACCCACTCGTCCCCGAATCATACAGACCCTTCTCTCTGATTAATTGTGATACCAAATTAATGGCTAAGATACTTGCTAATCGCCTCTCTAAAGTTATTTCCAGTATAAGGCCCTGTTCACACAGTTTTTTTGCCGGCAGAAAAATCGGCCTCAAAATTCCTTCAGGAATTTGAGGCAAATTTTGAACTGCCTGCAAATTCTTTCCGCGATTTTTGCAATGTTTTTCGTCGCTGCCATTGAGCACCGTGGCCAAAAAACACTGAGAAAGGCGCTTTCTCTGAGGTCAGAGGCGGAATCGCGGCAGAACAGAATGTCCGTAATTTGCCCCTAATTACATCCGAAAATAGCGCCTCAATAGCGCTGACAAACATCTGCCCATTGAAAGCAATGGGTTGATGTTTGTCTGTTCACACGAGGCGTAATTTACGTGCCGCTGTCAAAAGACGGCGCGTAAATAGACGCCCGCGTCAAAGAAGTGACCTGTCACTTCTTTGGCCGTAATTGGAGCCGTTATTCATTGACTCCAATGAATAGCAGCGCCAATTACGCCCGTAATTGACGCGGCGTTCAAGCGCCTGCACATGCCGTTACGGCTTATATTACGGGGATGTTTTCTCCTGAAAACATCCCCGTAATTTCAGCCGTAACGGACGCCCTCGTGTGAACGTACCCTAAGGGTATGTTCACACGGCAGCGTCCGTAACGGCTGAAATTACGGTGCTGCTTTCAGGAGAAAACAGCACCGTAATTTCAGCCGTAATGGCATGTGCAGGCGTCTTTCGCTGCGTCCATTACGGACGTAACTGGAGCTGTTTTTCCATGGAGTCCATGGAAAACGGCTCCATTTACGTCTGAAGAAGTGACAGGCACTTCTTTGACGCATGCCTCTTTTTTACGCGCCGCCTTTTGACAGCGGCGCGTAAAAAAAATGACCGTCTGCACAGAACATCTTAAAGCCCATTCTAATGAATGGGCAGATGTTTGCCGACGCTATTGAGCCTCTATTTCGGACGTAATTCAGGACAAAAACGCCCGAATTACCTCCGTAAATAGTGTGTGTGAACATACCCTTACAAGGCAACAGCCAACCTAAGGCCAACCCTGAAAGTCACATGTCTGCTAATGGGGTGGAGCTAAACTGCTGTTTTCAATGGTAACCATCAGTATTTTGAATGCAGCTTTGTATGTGAATGGAGAAAACTGGACGAAATAAAATCTGGCCAAAATAGCCAAGCAAAAGTATTTCAATTTTATTACCCCATATAAACCAATGTACATGAGATTCATTCTTAAATTGATATACAAATAAATATGCTTTGGGTTGAAAAATAAATGGTTAATCAATGGAGACTACATTTAACAACCAGAATACATTTCCGTATGGACTGTGTCTATAACAAGATTTTGGACCTACCCACTATGCCGTAAGAAAGAGCAAAATATTCAATAACGCCAATCCCAGAATATTACATTAAATTGAGATCCAAGTCCTTTATAAAGGATAAAAGGATTTGTTCAGGATTAGAAAAACATGGCTTTCAAAAACAGCGCCACACCTTTTGCAGGTTGTGTGTGGTATTGCAGCTCAGCCCTATTCACTTAAATGGAGCTGAGCTGCCATACCAGACACAACCACTAGACGGGTGTGGCGCTGTTTTTGGAAGAAAGAAGCCATGTCTTTCAAATCCTGGACAACCCCTTTAAGACTGAATTAACTTTTTGTTTTTTAGATGATTTGGAAAATCACAAGTCGTCCCAACTGAAACAAAATGTCAAGATCCAAGGAAAACTGGAGACCACTAATTCCTGTTGTGAGATGCTGGATATCCGATACACTGAACTTTTTATCACAGATGAGGACCCAGCAGGGTTACAAGGCCAGCACGAGTATCTTGTCCTGGCCAATCGACGAGCCCGCATCTATGAGCACAATAAGCATCAAAAAATCAATCTTACCGACATCTTATCCCCTCTAGAACCAAGTCCTCAAGGACCAAAGACCGTGTTAATGACGGGAATAGCTGGAATTGGGAAGACGTATGCAATGCAAAGAATTATGCATGAGTGGGCCATTGGGAAGGCCTTCAACAATGTCTCTTGTGCTATTCATTTTGCTTTCCGGGAGATAAACCTCATAAAGGAACCTATAAGCCTGGTTGATCTCATAAAACAAAAGCATGCCCACTTGCAGAATATAGCGGAGGCCCTGTGTCGAAATCCAGAGAATTTGTTGGTGCTTCTAGATGGATTGGACGAATTCAAGCACCCTATATAAGTCAAGGAACCATGGTGCCCAACTTTACGGATCCAGCACCAATAAAAGATTTGGTTTCCAGTCTTTTGAATAGGTCTTTGTTAAATGGGGCATTTATTGTGGTGACCAGCAGACCCCGGGCATCCCTTCCTCTAGATACCTTTGACCGTAAAGTGGTCATTCTTGGCTTTGAGGAAAGACAAGTCGAAGAATACTGTTTCAGGTTCTTCAGACAAAAAACGATATCTGAAGAAGTCTTTCGTTATATTAGGAAGAATGATTCTCTGTCTGGTCTATCCTTCATCCCACTGTATTGTTTTATTATCTGTACGGCATTGGGTCCTTTTTTCCAAAGCAAACCAGAAGAGTCATGTCTTGAGAAGCCACCAGAGACAATGACCGAGGTCTACAGAAGTTATCTGTGTACCATTTTGCATTTCAGGGACAATTCTCCGAAGGTTGATAAGGAACCTGTTGTTCTCTGTAGTCCGCCTGTTCTATCCAACATGAAGGACAGTCTTTCACAACTTGGGAAGCTAGCTTACATTTCATTGCTGGAAAGCAAAATTATCTTCACTTCTGATGACCTACGAAGATTTGGATTTGACCCTAGTCAACTACCCGACAGCTTCCTTCACCGAATTTTTGTCAATGTTGATGGACCAAGTAGCACGGAGATGTTTGCCTTCTTCCATATGACCATTCAAGAATTTTTTGCAGCCCTCTATTGTGTTATTTCTATAAGTTCTTCTGCAGAGGAGCTACTACAATGCCTGGACCTCTGGTGTTTTGGAGTTTCTCCTGAAGAGCCGGTCGAAAGTCCGCTCCTTGCCACCACTATAAAACTCATGACCGCAAAGCAATGGGAGAATCTACAGATGTTCTCTCGCTTTGTCATGGGCCTTATCTCCTTTAGGATTGAAGGAAAATTACGTGGCTTAGTAGACTCTTTCAGCCCTGACATTCTCATTCCTCTAACAAATTGGTTTAAAGGAAAAATTACATATGAAGTGAACCAGAGGCTCCTCAACCTTCTCCACTGTCTGAGGGAACTGAGGAAAGAAGCGGTGGTGGAAGCGGTGGCACCTGAAATTGATGAGGTTGACCTGTTCAAGGTGATATTAAACCCCGCAGACTGCGCTACTCTGAGCTACGTCCTACAACACTCTACTTGTAGACTAAAGACTCTAAACCTTGGCTACACAAATATTGGAATTCAAGGACTACGACAGCTGCAACCCCTCCTCCATCGATGTCAAACGTTATAGTGAGTCTTCTGTTCTCTCACTCTTTTGATATCCTTCAAGAATGTAATAATTTTAAGGACCACAACTTTAAGTGGCCAAGACTTGTGACGGTGCCAAACCTTACCTGACACCTGTAGACATGTGAAGTCCATTCCATTAGGGTGGACTAGCTCTTAGAAGGTAGTGATTATCCATGTGGAGATCCAGCTGGTAGAGAGTCTTTCGGGCAATGCTCCCTGGAGAAAAGAATGGAAAATATCTCTCCTCCAGAAGGAAGAAAACCTACAAGTGACTACCCTGCAAGTCAATGTCCAACCCGCTGAAAAGTTTTGAAACAAGAATCAGGTTATCAGATAGACCAAAGACCCCCGATCGTGGATCGCACTGCTTCAGAGTTGTTGCACATTGTCAGAAAAGTTATTTTGCATACTAATTCCCCAAGGAGCATTGCTCTAAAGACTCTACCAGCTGGATCTCCACAAGAAGAATCAGTACCTTTTCGAGAGTAAGTAAGTAATTATGTTATTATTTTTCTATTAGGTACATACATATGGGGGCATTATACTGGGTATGGGAGGGGGGGCTCATATGGTAGCTGCTGAGGGGGCATTATACTATATGGGGGGCATTATACGATATGAGACAGCTGTAGGGGGAATTACACTTTATGGGACAGCTATGGGGTGCATTATACTGTATGGGGCATTATACTGTATAGGACAGCATAGGGGGGCATTATACTGCATGGGTCAATGAGTGGGGCATTATACTGTATGGGGGCATTATACTGTATGGGACAGCTATGGGGGCTTTATACTGTATGGGGCATTATAGTGTGTGGGCAGCTATGGAGGGCATTATACTGTATGGGGTCATTATACTGTATGGAACAGCTATTGGGGGCATTATACAGTATGAGGGGCATTATACTGTATGGGACAGCTATGGGGGGCATTATACTGTGTGGGCAGCTATGGGTGGCAATATACTGTGGGGGAAGCTATGGGGGCATTATACTGTGTGGGGTAGCTATGGGGGCATTATAGTGTGTGGGGGCATCTATGGGGCAATATACTGTGTGGGCAACTATGGGGGGACATTATACTGTGTGGGGGAAGCTATGGGGGCATTATACTGTGTGGGGGCATCTATGGGGCATTATACTGTGTGGGCAACTATGGGGGGCATTATACTGTGTGGGGGCAGCTATGGTGAGCATTAAACTGTGGAGGCATTCATGGGGTCTGTCGGGCAAGGCGGCTGTGCACAGGGGTCTGGTGCTGTTGGGAAGGGGTAGGGGTGTCCAAGCTGAATTCTTGCACCAGGGCCCATGAGCCTTTAGCTATGCCCCTGTAGACACCATTAATCTTTTTCCTTATTTTCAGCCTGAGATATAACTCTTTGGACAAAGAAGCAGCAGCAATAGAGGCAGATGTGCTCAAATCTCCAACATGTCAAGTGAAAAGTCTACTGTGAGTGTTAGTTACCTAATGTTTATTTTACAAGATAGTTTTAACCCAGCAGTACAGAGTATTTCAGGAAAGTCTTGTGTTGTTGTTTTGGGTGACAGTGACTAGTAGACCTGTCCTCAACTGACAATCACATGAGTGAACATGTGAAGGGGACAGTGTAATAATATAGCATATATAAAAACTTCTGCATCATATAATGTCAAAATAGCTTTTGAACTGGTCAATTGTAGTTAAATGGTTATAACTTGTTTCAGAATGTGCGGTAACAGCATCGGCTCAGAAGGCGTCCAGTGTCTTTGGGAAGCATTAAAATATAACCAGACTCTAGAAGAACTATATGTGGATATCACCGGGATCACAGACAGTGGTTTGGACAATTTACTCCCTTGCCTTGCAAACAACAAAACTCTTCGGCTATTGACGTAAGTAACATCACTGCACTATATGTTCAAGGATATAACTACTATAATACTGCCCCCTATATACAAGAATATAACCACTATAATACTGCCCCTATATACAAGAATATAACTACTATAATACTGCCCCCTATATACAAGAATATAACTACTATAATACTGCCTCCTATATACAAGAATATAACTACTATAATACTGCACTATATGTTCAAGGATATAACTACTATAATACTGCCCCCTATATACAAGAATATAACTACTATAATACTGCTCCTATATACAAGAATATAACTACTATAATACTGCTCCTATATACAAGAATATAACTACTATAATACTGCTTCCTATATACAAGAATATAACTACTATAATACTGCCCCCTATATACAAGAATATAACTACAATAATACTGCTCCTATATACAAGAATATAACTACTATAATACTGCCGCTATATACAAGAATATAAACTACTATAATACTGCCCCCCTATATACAAGAATATAACTACTATAATACTGCCTCCTATATACAGGAATATAACTACTATAATACTGCCCCCTATATACAAGAATATAACTACTATAATACTGCCCCTATATACAAGAATATAACTACTATAATACTGCTCCTATATACAAGAATATAACTACTATAAGACTGCTCCTATATACAAGAATATAACTACTATAATACTGCTCCCTATATACAAGAATATAACTACTATAATACTGCCCCCTATATACAAGAATATAACTACAATAATACTGCTCCTATATACAAGAATATAACTACTATAATACTGCCCCCCTATATACAAGAATATAACTACTATAATAATGCTCCCTATATGCAAGAATATAACTACTATAATACTGCCCCCTATATACAAGAATATAACTACTATAATACTGCCCCTATATACAAGAATATAACTACTATAATACTGCTCCTATATACAAGAATATAACTACTATAATACTGCCTCCTATATACAAGAATATAACTACTATAATACTGCTCCCTATATACAAGAATATAACTACTATAATACTGCTCCCTATATACAATATAACTACTATAATACTGCCCCCTATATACAAGAATATAACTACTATAATACTGCCCCTATATACAAGAATATAACTACTATAATACTGCTCCTATATACAAGAATATAACTACTATAATACTGCCCCCTATATACAAGAATATAACTACTATAATACTGCCCCTATATACAAGAATATAACTACTATAATACTGCTCCTATATACAAGAATATAACTACTATAATACTGCCTCCTATATACAAGAATATAACTACTATAATACTGCCCCCTATATACAAGAATATAACTACTATAATACTGCTCCCTATATACAAGAATATAACTACTATAATACTGCCCCCTATATACAAGAATATAACTACTATAATACTGCCCCTATATACAAGAATATAACTACTATAATACTGCCTCATATATACAGGAATATAACTACTATAATACTGCCCCCTATATACAAGAATATAACTACTATAATACTGCCCCTATATACAAGAATATAACTACTATAATACTGCCCCTTATATACAAGGATATAACTACTATAATACTGCTCCTATATACAAGAATATAACTACTATAATACTGCCCCCTATATACAAGAATATAACTACTATAATACTGCCCCTTATATACAAGAATATAACTACTATAATACTGCCCCCTATATACAAGAATATAACTACTATAATACTGCCCCCTATATACAAGAATATAACTACTATAATACTGCCCCCTATATACAAGAATATAACTACTATAATACTCCTCCTATATACAAGAATATAACTACTATAATACTGCCCCCTATATACAAGAATATAACTACTATAATACTCCTCCTATATACAAGAATATAACTACTATAATACTGCCCCCTATATACAAGAATATAACTACTATAATACTGCTCCTATATACAAGAATATCACTACTATAATACTGCTCCTATATACAAGAATATAACTACTATAATACTGCCCCTATATACAAGAATATAACTACTATAATACTGCTCCTATGTACAAGAATATAACTACTATAATTCTGCCCCCTACATACTAGAATATAACTACTATAATACTGCCCCTATATACAAGAATATAACTACTATAATACTGCTACCTATATACAAGAATATAACTACTATAATACTGGCCCCTATATACAAGAATATAACTACTATAATACTGCCCCTATATACAAGAATATAACTACTATAATACTGCTCCTATATACAAGAATATAACTACTATAATACTGGCCCCTATATACAAGAATATAACTACTATAATACTGCCCCTATATAGAAGAATATAACTACTATAATACTGCTCCTATATACAAGAATATAACTACTATAATACTGCTCCTATATACAAGAATATAACTACTATAATACTGCTCCCTATATACAAGAATATAACTACTATAATACTACTCCTATATACAAGAATATAACTACTATAATACTGCCCACTATATACAAGAATATAACTACTATAATACTCCTCCTATATACAAGAATATAACTACTATAATACTACCCCCTATATACAAGAATATAACTACTATAATACTGCTCCTATATACAAGAATAAAACTACTATAATACTGCTCCTATATACAAGAATATGACTATAATACTGCCCCTATATACAAGAATATAACTACTATAATACTGCCCCTATATACAAGAATATAACTACTATAATACTGCTCCCTATATACAAGAATCTAACTACTATAATACTGCCCCTATATACAAGAATATAACTACTATAATACTGCCCCTATATACAAGAAGAGAACTACTATAATACTGCCTCCTATATACAAGAATATAACTACTATAATACTGCCCCTATATACAAGAATATAACTACTATAATACTGCCTCCTATATACAAGAATAGAACTACTGTAATACTGCTCCTATGTACAAGACTATATCTACTATAATACTGCTCCTATATACAAGAATATAACTACTATAATACTGCCCCCTATATACAAGAATATGACTACTATAATACTCCTCCTATATACAAGAATATAACTACTATAATACTGCCCCCTATATACAAGAATATAACTACTATAATACTGCTCCTATATACAAGAATATAACTACTATAATACTGCCCCCTATATACAAGAATATAACTACTATAATACTGCTCCTATATACAAGAATATAACTACTATAATACTGCCCCCTCTATACAAGAATATAACTACTATAATACTGCCCCCTATATACAAGAATATAACTACTATAATACTGCCCCCTATGTACAATAATATAACTACTATAATACTGCTCCTATATACAAGAATATAACTACTATAATACTGCCCCTATATACAAGAATATAACTACTATAATACTGCTCCCTATATACAAGAATATAACTACTATAATACTGCCCCTATATAAAAGAATAGAACTACTATAATACTGCCCCTATATACAAGAATAGAACTACTATAATACTGCCTCCTATATATAAGAATAGAACTACTAGAATACTGCCCCTATATACAAAAATATAACTACTATAATACTGCCTCCTATATACAAGAATAGAACTACTGTAATACTGCTCCTATGTACAAGACTATAACTACTATAATACTGCCCCTATATACAAGAATATAACTACTATAATAATGCTCCCTATATACAAGAATATAACTACTATAATACTGCCTCCTATATACAAGAATATAACTACTATAATACTGCCCCTATATACAAGAATATAACTACTATAATACTCCTCCTATATACAACAATATAACTACTATAATACTGCTTCCCTATATACAAGAATATAACTACTATAATACTGCTTCTATATACAAGAATATAACTACAATAATACTGCTCCTATATACAAGAATATAACTACTATAATACTGCCCCCTATATACAAGAATATAACTACTATAATACTGCTCCTATATACAAGAATATAACTACTATAATACTGTCTCCTATATACAAAAATATCACTACTATAATACTGCTCCTATATACAAGAATATAACTACTATAATACTGCCCCCTATGTACAAGAATATAACTACTATAATACTGCTCCTATATACAAGAATTTAACTACTATAATACTGCCCCCTATATACAAGACTATAACTACTATAATACTGCCCCTATATACAAGAATATAACTACTATAATACTGCTCCTATATACAAGAATATAACTACTATAATACTGCCCCTATATACAATAATATAACTACTATAATACTGCCCCTATATACAACAATATAACTACTATAATACTGCTTCCCTATATACAAGAATATAACTACTATAATACTGCTTCTATATACAAGAATATAACTACAATAATACTGCTCCTATATACAAGAATATAACTACTATAATACTGCTTCCCTATATACAAGAATATAACTACTATAATACTGCCCCCTATATACAAGAATATAACTACTATAATACTGCCTCGTATATACAAGAATATAACTACTATAATACTGCTCCTATATACAAGAATATAACTACTATAATACTATCCCTATATACAAGAATATAACTACTATAATACTGTTCCTATATACAAGAATATAACTACTACAATACTGCTCCTATATGCAAGAATATAACTACTATAATACTGTCTCCTATATACAAGAATATAACGACTATAATACTGCCCCTATATACAAGAATATAACGACTATAATACTGCCCCTATATACAAGAATATAACTACTATAATACTGCTCCCTATATACAAGAATATAACTACTAGAATACTGCTCCCTATATACAAGAATATAACTACTATAATACTGCTCCTATATACAATAATATAACTACTATAATACTATCCCTATATACAAGAATATAACTACTATAATACTGTTCCTATATGCAAGAATATAAATACTATAGTACTGCTCCTATATACAAGAATATAACTACTACAATACTGTCCCTATATACAAGAATATAACTACTATAATACTGCCGTATATATACAAGAATATAACTACTATAATACTGCCCCTATATACAAGAATATAACTACTATAATACTGCCTCCTATATACAAGAATATAACTACTATAATACTCCTCCTATATACAAGAATATAACTACTATAATACTGCCCCCTATATACAAGAATATAACTACTATAATACTGCCCCCTATATACAAGAATATAACTACTATAATACCGCCCCTATATACAAGAATATAACTACTATAATACTGCCCCCTATATACAAGAATATAACTACTATAATACTGCCCCCTATATACAAGAATATAACTACTATAATACTGCCCCCTATATACAAGAATATAACTACTATAATACTGCTTCTATATACAAGAATATAACTACAATAATACTGCTCCTATATACAAGAATATAACTACTATAATACTGCTTCCCTATATACAAGAATATAACTACTATAATACTGCCCCCTATATACAAGAATATAACTACTATAATACTGCCTCGTATATACAAGAATATAACTACTATAATACTGCTCCTATATACAAGAATATAACTACTATAATACTATCCCTATATACAAGAATATAACTACTATAATACTGTTCCTATATACAAGAATATAACTACTATAGTACTACTCCTATATACAAGAATATAACTACTACAATACTGTCCCTATATACAAGAATATAACTACTATAATACTGCTTCTATATACAAGAATATAACTACTATAATACTGCCTCCTATATACAAGAATATAACTACTATAATACTGCCTCCTATATACAAGAATATAACTGCTATAATACTCCTCCTATATACAAGAATATAACTACTATAATACTGCCCCCTATATACAAGAATATAACTACTATAATACTGTCCCCTATATACAAGAATATAACTACTATAATACTGCCCCCTATATACAAGAATATAACTACAATAATACTGCTCCTATATACAAGAATATAACTACTATAATACTGCTTCCCTATATACAAGAATATAACTACTATAATACTGCCCCCTATATACAAGAATATAACTACTATAATACTGCCTCGTATATACAAGAATATAACTACTATAATACTGCTCCTATATACAAGAATATAACTACTATAATACTGTTCCTATATACAAGAATATAACTACTACAATACTGCTCCTATATGCAAGAATATAACTACTATAATACTGTCTCCTATATACAAGAATATCACTACTATAATACTGCTCCTATATACAAGAATATAACGACTATAATACTGCCCCTATATACAAGAATATAACTACTATAATACTGCCCCTATATACAAGAATATAACTACTATAATACCGCCCCTATATACAAGAATATAACTACTATAATACTGCCCCCTATATACAAGAATATCACTACTATAATACTGCTCCCTATATACAAGAATATAACTACTATAATACTGCTTCCTATATACAAGAATATAACTACTATAATACTGCTCCTATATACAAGATTATAACTACTATAATACTGCCCCCTATATACAAGAATATAACTACTATAATTATCATTTTTATTTGAAAACTTGCAACAAAATATTACAATACCTTTGCAATACACTCATAACAGATAAAGAAAATAAACGTATGTCTCTTAACATCACAATCATTAAACAAACCATAATATATGAATATTGCTCCAGTATAGATTGTTTCAACTATTTTTCATGATATTATTCTAGACAGTATTACAGGAGAGTTCTTCTTTATTGGTGACCAGGCAGCATCGGGCACACCACAGATGGGACACGGTCACCACATTTATGGCATATAGTGAACCTCTAGGATATAAACTGAGTTCGGGGTAGAAGTCTCCATACAGCAGCTGAGAGTTTCACTGTCCCACTAGATGTGGTGACTGCAGGGACATTACTCGGTAGATAAGTCTCTTGTATAAAGAGGACATTGGTTTTGTCGTCAGACAGACGCTGGAATATCGCCCGCCGCCTGCTCCTATTCTTCACACTGTTCACATTAATAGGAGGTGATTTTCAGCCTCATCCTGGTTACATGTCTTTCCTACTTTTTTTCCTTCTTCCACTACTATGTCCTGTAACACCCCATCTTTTGGTGGACATTGGGGGGTCAGCATCTTCATCCTGAGGTTCGTCATCTGGGTTGTGTGAGGAGACTTGCTCCATCTCTGCTTCTTCTTCCTGGTCATCTTCCCCCAGCGCACAATAACATCCCCCAGTTATCGCCAGCACTGGAGACTCGGGTGATTTCTTTGCAGCAGTGATTTTTTTCCTAGAAGAATCATCTGTTTTACTTCTCCTTTTAACCGTCTGAAATCCCTCCTCATCCATACTGGTCACTGCAGCTGGATCAGCTGGTTTTTTACTGGTCGCTGCGGCTGGATCAGCTGGTTTTTTACTAGTCGCTGCGGCTGGCCCAGCTGGTTTTTTACTGGCCGCTGCGGCTGGATCAGCTGGTTCCTTACTGGTCGCTGCGGCTGGATCAGCTGGTTCCTTACTGTTCGCTGCGGCTGGATCAGCTGGTTCCTTACTGGTGTTGGGCAGATGTTTAGATGTTTTGGTGACAGAGTGACTGGATATTTTACTTTTAGCATGACCTCTATTTTCAGTGGCTGGTGACACTTGTGCAGCATCCACAGATGGGACATTCGTCTCTGGAGCAGGGTCTCTGGTACTTCGGCTCACATCATCGCTGGGGCTTCCAGGTTCTGGGGTTG
Organism: Rhinoderma darwinii; assembly: GCF_050947455.1. Lineage (NCBI taxonomy): Eukaryota > Metazoa > Chordata > Amphibia > Anura > Rhinodermatidae > Rhinoderma > Rhinoderma darwinii. The sequence continues at coordinate 99,089,704 of NC_134696.1, read as the reverse complement.
CATCTACACATATGGAGACATCCTCCTGCTCTTCCTCCATGGCTTCTTTAAAGGTCTCCTCTTTATTATGTTCTGCATGCGTACACTCCCGGAATGTATGTCCAGGTCCTAAGCACAGGTTACAGAAAACAGGTCCTGTACACTCGTCCTTCACATGCCCAAACTGACCACATAGTGAGCACTTAATACGGGAACATTGGAATGCCAGGTGTCTGCCCCCACATCTATGGCACAGTCGCGGTTGACCAGGGTAGTAACATACGCCTCTCTCCGAGCCCAGGTAGAAGGAGTGCGGCAGATGTCTGGTCACTCCATTCTGCTGAACCAGCTGGATCTTGACAGAATATCCTCCATTCCAGATCTCCTCCTCATCATAGATCTTTGTTGGCAGTCTCTTCACCTCACAATATCTGCTCAACAAGTGCTGCAAATCTGCCAGAGCCACCACCTCAGGCTGGAACAGGACGGTGGCGGTGACTACCTGGGTTTAGTCAGCTGGATGACATGTAGATGCTCCCACATCGCGTGCTCCTTTGTATCATTATAAATACTCCAGAACAAGTCTAGACTATATTGCAGCTTGAAACTGATGACATAATTCCAGCTGGAGGGAACGTGGATCAGAGCGAACACCTCAGAAGCTTTAAACTTCATAAACTCCTTCAAGAAAACTTTCCCAATGTAGAGTCTGGAGGGGAGGTTTTCCTCTGGTCCTGAGTACCTGATTCTGACCGCGTTCCTCCTCTGAGGTGTGGGGTTAGTCGGTCTTGTGACGCTGGAGAACAGTCTCCTGTACTGAGGTCTGTCAGCAGGTGGGTCAGGACTGGACCTCTCCTCAGCTGATTGTACTGCAGATCCTCCTGTGTCTGCTCCTGATCGCTGTGTAACCTGCACTCCATTCACTGACACTGCGGACGGCTGAACCTCCAGAACAGGGTCTGCAATGTCCACCTCAACCTGTGGCGCTGGTTCATCCGATATCAGACTGCCAATCACCGCGCTGAGCGAGGTCTCACTTACAATGTCAGTATATGCGGCACTTTCTTGCTCACTCCCAGGAGTGCCACTCGCATTCACTTCATCAGTACTGCACATAGAGTCTACTGCAGTTAACCCCTCATCAGCTGGCACACATTTCTCTGCAGCTTTAGCAGCATTTGTGTTGGCTGATTGCACAGACCCCACACATGATGAGAGATGTGATCCTCCAGCCACCGCACACTCATATCTTCCAGGGTTTCCCTGTGCCACAATATTATACACAGTCTTATAGTCAGTGTCTTTTTTTGCAATGATATTTTTTCTCTTCACAGTTTGGGCTCTGGTCTCCCTTTTGTTCTCAATTGCCCAGTTCTTTATTTTGGGTACTGTGCATGATTCTTTCTGCAATCTCTCTTTCAATATCACCAGCTCACGTGTGCAAACATCCAGACACTCACATTTCATCAGCTTTGCCTTTGGATCAGTCTCTTGGTTAATTTCAGTTCTCAATTTGCGAACTTGCATTTCCATTTTAAAGATATTTTTCTTTGTCATTTTTGTGCACAATTCACCAACATCATGAGATTCAGTTGACTCACCAGCCACCATTTCCAGATCATCACCTCCACCATCTCCATGCGGCAGGTCAAACTCCAGACTCTGGGCTTTCCCAGGATCATCAGCCCAGGACCCCTCCCCTCCACCTGGGTCAGAAGCCATGCATAGTCCTAACAGGGAGCTCACAAGCACACGTCTATCCTCTCCTATGGACAAGAATATAACTACTATAATACTGCCCCTATATACAAGAATATAACTACTATAATACTGCCCCTATATACAAGAATATAACTACTATAATACTGCCCCTATATACAAGAATATAACTACTATAATACTACCCCTATATACAAGAATATAACTACTATAATACTACCCCTATATACAAGAATATAACTACTATAATACTGCTCCTATATACAGGAATATAACTACTATAATACTTCCCCTATATACAGTAATGTAACTACTATAATACTGCCCCTATATACAGGAATATAACGACTATAATACTGCCCCCTATATACAAGAATATAACTACTATAATACTGCTCCTGTATACAAGAATATAATTACTATAATACTGCCCCCTATATACAAGAATATAACTACTATAATACTGCCCCTATATACAAGAATATTACTACTATAATACTGCTCCCTATATACAAGAATATAACTACTATAATACTGCCCCCTATATACAAGAATATAACTACTATAATACTGCTCCCTATATACAAGAATATAACTACTATAATACTGCCCCCTATATACAAGAATATAACTACTATAATACTGCCCCTATATACAAGAATATAACTACTATAATACTGCCCCCTATATACAAGAATATAACTACTATAATACTGCTCCTATATACAAGAATATAACTACTATAATACTGCCCCTATATACAAGAATATAACTACTATAATACTGCCCCCTATATACAAGAATATAACTACTATAATACTGCTCCCTATATACAAGAATATAACTACTATAATACTGCCCCTATATACAAGACTATAACTACTATAATACTGCCCCCTATATACAAGAATATAACTACTATAATACTGCCCCTATATACAAGAATATAACTACTATAATACTGCTCCTGTATACAAGAATATAATTACTATTAGGGCGGGTTCACACATAGCGGAATTTCACTTAAATTCCGCTGCGGACACTCCGCAGCGTTAATCCGCAGCGGAGCCGTTTCTCCATTGACTTTCACTTTAATTTAGCAGTGTTCGTTTACACGATGCGTACAATTCCGCTGCGGAGCATAGGCTGCGGAGCGGAATTTGGTGTCCGCAGCATGCTCTGTCTGTTGCGGAGCAGTGGCGGACTGGTTGCGGACTCATGGCGGAATTTCTCCATTGACTTCAATGGAGAGTCAAAATTCCGCAATGAAGTCCGCAGATCTTATGTGTGCTGCGGAGCGTATTGTTTTTACTACCATGACATTTCTTCATTCTGGCTGGACCTATGTATTTCTAGGTCTACAGCCAGACTGAGGAAGTCAATGGGGCTCCCGTAATGACGGGAGCGTTGCTAGGAGACGTCTGTAAATAGTCACTGTCCAGGGTGCTGAAAGAGTTAAGCGATCGGCAGTAACTGTTTCTGCACCCGGGACAGTGACTACCGATCTCAATATACATGTATCTGTAAAAAAAAAATATAAGTTCATACTTACCGAGAACTCCCTGCGTCTGTCTACAGTCCGGCCTCCCAGGATGACGTTTCAGTGTAAGTGACGGCTGCAGCCAATCACAGGCCAAGCACAGGCTGCAGCGGTCACATGGACTGGAGCGTCATCCAGGGAGGTCGGGCCGGATGCCGAAAGAGGGACGCGTCACCAAGACAACGGGCGGTAAGTATGAATTTCTTTGCCTTTCACTAGGGAAAGTGCTGTCCCTTCTCTCTATCCTGCACTGAATAGGGAGAAGAGAAGCACTTTTCCTGCAGTCTGCAGCAGCTAGTCCGCATCAATGTACTGCACATTTTGTGCAGATCCGCTGCAGAATCTGCAACGCAGATTCTGTGCGGCATTGATGCGGACAGTTGCGGAGGAATTCCGCCATGTGTGGTCATGCCCTAATACTGCCCCCTATATACAAGAATATAACTACTATAATACTGCCCCTATATACAAGAATATTACTACTATAATACTGCTCCCTATATACAAGAATATAACTACTATAATACTGCCCCCTATATACAAGAATATAACTACTATAATACTGCTCCCTATATACAAGAATATAACTACTATAATACTGCCCCCCTATATACAAGAATATAACTACTATAATACTGCCCCTATATACAAGAATATAACTACTATAATACTGCCCCCTATATACAAGAATATAACTACTATAATACTGCTCCTATATACAAGAATATAACTACTATAATACTGCCCCTATATACAAGAATATAACTACTATAATACTGCCCCCTATATACAAAAATATAACTGCTATAATACTGCTCCATATATACAAGAATATAACTACTATAATACTGCCCTCTATATACAAGAATATAACTACTATAATACTGCCCCCTATATACAAGAATATAACTACTATAATACTGCTTCTATATACAAGAATATAACTACTATACTACTGCCCCTATATACAAGAATATAACTACTATAATACTGCCCCCTATATACAAGACTATAACTACTATAATACTGCTCCCTATATATAAGAATATAACTGCTATAATACTGCCCCCTATATACAAGAATATAACTACTATAATACTGCCCCCTATATACAAGAATATAACTACTATAATACTGCTCCTATGTACAAGAATATAACTACTATAATACTGCTCCCTATATACAAGAATATGGCTACTATAATACTGCCCCTATATACAAGAATATAACTACTATAATACTGCCCCCTATATACAAGAATATAACTACTATAATACTGCCCCCTATATACAAGAATATAACTACTATAATACTGCCCCCTATATACAAGAATATAACTACTATAATACTGCCCCCTATATACAGGAATATAACTACTATAATACTGCACCTATATACAAGAATATAACTACTATAATACTGCCCCCTGTATACAAGAATATATCTACTATAATACTGCCCCCTATATACAAGAATATAACGACTATAATACTGCCCCCTATATACAAGAATATAACTACTATAATACTGCCCCCTATATACAGGAATATAACTACTATAATACTGCACCTATATACAAGAATATAACTACTATAATACTGCCCCCTGTATACAAGAATATAACTACTATAATACTGCCCCCTATATACAAGAATATAACTACTATAATACTGCCCCCTATATACAGGAATATAACTACTATAATACTGCACCTATATACAAGAATATAACTACTATAATACTGCCCCCTGTATACAAGAATATAACTACTATAATACTGCTCCCTATATACAAGAATATCACTACTATAATACTGCCCCCTATATACAAGAATATAACTACTATAATACTGCCCCTATATACAAGAATATATCTACTATAATACTGCCCCTATATACAAGAATATAACTACTATAATACTGCTCCCTATATACAAGAATATCACTACTATAATACTGCTCCTATATACAAAAATATAACTACTATAATACTGCTCCTATATATAGGAATATAACTACTATAATACTGCCCTATATACAAGAATATAACTACTATAATACTGTCCCCTATATACAAGAATATAACTACTATAATACTGCTCTTATATACAAGAATATAACTACTATAATACTGCTCCCTATATACAAGAATATAACTACTATAATACTGCCCTATATACAAGAATATAACTACTATAATACTGTCCCCTATATACAAGAATATAACTACTATAATACTGCTCCCTATATACAAGAATATAACTACTATAATACTGTCCCCTATATACAAGAATATAACTACTATAATACTGCCCCTATATACAAGAATATAACTACTATAATACTACCCCTATATACAAGAATAGAACTACTATAATACTGCCCCTATATACAAGAATATAACTACTATAATACTGCCCCCTATATACAAGAATATAACTACTATAATACTGCCCCCTATATACAAGAATATAACTACTATAATACTGCCCCTATATACAAGAATATAACTACTATAATACTGCCCCTATATACAAGAATATAACTACTATAATACTGCCCCCTATATACAAGAATATAACTACTATAATACTGCCCCCTATATACAAGAATATAACTACTATAATACTGCCCCTATATACAAGAATATAACTACTATAATACTGCCCCCTATATACAAGAATATAACTACTATAATACTGCCCTCTATATACAAGAATATAACTACTATAATACTGCCCCTATATACAAGAATATAACTACTATAATACTGCCCCTATATACAAGAATATAACTACTATAATACTGCCTGCTATATACAAGAATATAACTACTATAATACTGCCCCTATATACAAGAATATAACTACTATAATACTGCCCCTATGTACAAGAATATAACTACTATAATACTGCCCCCTATGAAGAATGATATGGATGTGATTAGGTAATTCATTTTTCCTTTTTTCTTAGGATTGTGGGTAACAAGTTGAGTGACAGGGGGAAAGGGGTTTTGTTAGAGCTGCAGAGACGTTTGCCTGACCTGAAGATTCTCAGTAGTTTTATGGGTGACATGGGGCTGCTGCAGGCGTATCTGGACTGGGTGCAGGAACTAAAGGAAAATCCGCAGCAAATGGAGTCAGTTAAAAACGTTGATGCTTTGCACAATGTATTGTCAGAGCTGAGGAAGGAGGATCCTGGAGAAAAGCCGCCTGCCCTAAAAGAAAGAGCAGCAGAGCTGGAACGGGAGATACACCGGATCCTTCAGTCATCCTCTGAAACGGGAAGATAACGGGAGGTTCTAGGTTATCAAAGATCTGTATACAAATCATCGAAATAATCCAGAACAATAATCTGTTACCCAGGGAATATTATAATAATTTACTTCCATGTACTGGTATATAATAGACCGGCAGGATTCGCACTTGTTTGGTTGCTGGACTATCAGAATTTTGTAGTCGAATGTATAAAATTGATAACCAAATTGTATTTTTTTCCATTGACAATAGTATTATATGTGACGTATCTGCCCACTACCTTTATATTTACCTGTAGTATTGTAATTCCCTCCTGATAAGACATAAGAATCCAGGTTAGCGGCCATAAATAACAATTGGATAAAATGTTCCTTCTTTATAGATGATTATAACTCTGCTTCCTGTCATTTAAAATCACAACTTCCTTTCTCATCAGAGAAGAATAAAGCGGCCATACACAACACCTGTCTGTACCTTATAAACATGCCTGTTCAGCTCAGTTAAACCGGCGCGTTACTTCAACATGGTTGTGAGATAAGGGGCTTCCTGATAACCAGGGCGCCGCTCATCTCCTGAAGAAATAAAGGGACGGACAGGTTCGAAGCCTACTCTTACTCCATAGGGAGCTGTAAGGGACGGTCTGGCCATCTATAGACACATGAGATAGTCCGTACATTCTGACAAAATCGAGGGGGAACTTCGGACAAATATTTTATATTCACACACAAAAAAATAAAAAATAGCCAAAGACCAATGTAACGTGTAATGTGCGCTCATTGTATTTTTTTTTTATGTTCCAAATTAATAAATGTCAATATTTGTGTCAGCTTGTGAATGTTTAACCATCAATAGGTGAGTAAAATACATTTAAAGTGGCAGGTGGCACAACCTGATGTATTGTTGGCACTGACCGAATGATCTTGGGGCGAACTGAAGCATAGTAAAGCGCCTACATGCAATGTGCAGCTTCACTTGTTGAATAAGCCATCTTTGCCAAGCTTGCCAACTAATTTTGAGATGCCTCAGTGCCAACTTCGACGCCCCATTACAGTATCAGCCACAGTATCAACATGACAGTGCCAGCCAGGACCAGAGTCAGCACCCGGCGAACCCGGGCAAGTGCCGTGGCCCACTCAGCCGCCGGGTTCTTTGCGTTGCCGTCATGGCTCTTTCTGGAGCAGAATCCTTGGCCAGAGTGTTGCCGACGCTTCTAGAGGGAGACCCTGACGTCTTTGTCAATATATGGACAGTGACGTCAGGGGCTCCCCCAGGAGAGGAATCCCCTGGCTAGAGAGTCGAAAATGGCGCTATCTACAGGAAGGGGGTTAGCACTATCTATAGAGGGCACAAACTGGGGGCCTAACTTTTCTCCCATTGTACTGCCGCAGTGAATTCCCCCCCAAAGGGGCCCACTAAGTCCTACTAAGGGGACCAACTAAGTCTGTGTTGCCCAAGGGTCCACATAAATCTGGAGCCTTGGTGTTCCGATTGAAGTGCTAGTCAAAGTGCCTCCATCACAGTACTACATACTGCATCCTCATTAAACGAGTTCTCAAGGACTAAACATTGATGGCCTATCCTTAGAAGATCGACCCCTGCCATCTTGTAACCGCTATGTCCCCTACAACAGCTTGCCCATATGAGCTGTCATGCCTGGTACTGCAGCTCATAGCACTCAAGTGAACTGGGGCGAGGCCCTTCATTATGCGGTTGGGGGGGGGGGTCTCGGCGGTCGGACCTCCACTGATAAAACATTGATGGTTTAGTCTCTGAGAAGCCCTTTAACGACTGTGCTTAGTTGGGCTCTGTTCACATTACCACCATGCCGACCATTTATAATGGGGTCATGACAGCTATGCCACATCCTTTGAAAACAGATTCTGACTGACCCTATTGACTATAATAGGGTATAATAGGGTTTCAGTATTTGTAACAGCAAGATTAGCGCTGCACACAACGAAACTGTAGAGGGCAACGGGAACCCTGACCGAGACTCTGAACGGGTCCTAGCACCGGCTCCTTTCCTCAGGCTAAGGCTTCATGCACACAACCGTGCCCGTAATTACGACCCGTATACAGCCGGCCGTTTTTACGAGCCGTGCTCCAATTATAAAGAATAGGAGCACGGTCCATAAAATGAAAAAATAGGACACTCTCCGGTAGACATATGGGAAGGTGTCCGTCGGCCATAGAAATGAATGGGCCTGTAATTACGGGCGATTTTACGGTCGTGTACATGGGCCTTAGAGACCGTTCTCTTATAAAGGGCCATCACACCTGACTCTTAATTATATTAGACAACCCAAAACCAGGACTGTGAGGATGGAGAAGCGGCCCACCCTTCTCTCCACACTCCAACAATCAGAGCCTATTACCAGGTTTTAAAGACTATGTGAACCTTTGAGCACATTTATTTTTTATTTATAAATATATAAGAGGACATTATACTGCAGCAGTTATATCATACATGTACATTATACAGCAGCAGATATATCATACATGTACATTATACAGCAGCAGATATATCATACATGTACATTATACTGCAGCAGATATATCATACATGTACATTATACTGCAGCAGATATATCATACATGTACATTATACTGCAGCAGATATATCATACATGTACATTATACTGCAGCAGTTATATCATACATGTACATTATACTGCAGCACTTATATCATACATGTACATTATACTGAAGCAGATATATCATACATGTACATTATACTGCAGCAGATATATCATACATGTACATTATACTGCAGCAGATATATCATACATGTACATTATACTGCAGCAGATATATCATACATGTACATTATACTGCAGCAGTTATATCATACATGTACATTATACTGCAGCACTTATATCATACATGTACATTATACTGCAGCAGATATATCATACATGTACATTATACTGCAGCAGTTATATCATACATGTACATTATACTGCAGCACTTATATCATACATGTACATTATACTGCAGCACTTATATCACATGTTCATTATACTGCAGCACTTATATCATACATGTACATTATACTGCAGCACTTATATCACATGTACATTATACTACAGCACTTATATCATACATGTACATTATACTGCAGCACTTATATCATACATGTACATTATACTGCAGCAGATATATCATACATGTACATTATACTGCAGCAGATATATCATACATGTACATTATACTGCAGCAGATATATCATACATGTACATTATACTGCAGCAGTTATATCATACATGTACATTATACTGCAGCACTTATATCATACATGTACATTATACTGCAGCAGATATATCATACATGTACATTATACTGCAGCAGTTATATCATACATGTACATTATACTACAGCACTTATATCATACATGTACATTATACTGCAGCACTTATATCATACATGTACATTATACTGCAGCAGATATATCATACATGTACATTATGCTGCAGCACTTATATCATGCATGTACATCATACTGCAGCAGATATATCATACATGTACATTATACTGCAGCAGATATATCATACATGTACATTATACTGCAGCAGATATATCATACATGTACATTATACTGCAGCACTTATATCATACATGTACATTATACTGAAGCAGATATATCATACATGTACATTATACAGCAGCAGATATATCATACATGTACATTATACTGCAGCACTTATTTCATACATGTACATTATACTGCAGCACTTATATCATACATGTACATTATACTGCAGCAGATATATCATACATGTACATTATACTGCAGCAGATATATCATACATGTACATTATACTGCAGCAGATATATCATACATGTACATTATACTGCAGCACTTATATCATACATGTACATTATACTGAAGCAGATATATCATACATGTACATTATACAGCAGCAGATATATCATACATGTACATTATACTGCAGCACTTATTTCATACATGTACATTATACTGAAGCAGATATATCATACATGTACATTATACAGCAGCAGATATATCATACATGTACATTATACTGCAGCAGTTATATCATACATGTACATTATACTGTAGCAGATATATCATACATGTACATTATACTGCAGCACTTATATCATACATGTACATTATACTGCAGCAGATATATCATACATGTACATTATACTGCAGCACTTATATCATACATGTACATTATACTGCAGCAGATATATCATACATGTACATTATACTGCAGCACTTATATCATACATGTACATTATACTGCAGCACTTATATAATACATGTACATTATACTGCAGCACTTATATCATACATGTACATTATACTGCAGCACTTATATCATACATGTACATTATACTGCAGCAGATATATCATACATGTACATTATACTGCAGCAGTTATATCATACATGTACATTATACTGCAGCAGATATATCATACATGTACATTATACTGCAGCAGATATATCATACATGTATATTATACTGCAGCAGATATATCATACATGTACATTATACTGCAGCAGTTATATCATACATGTACATTATACTGCAGCAGTTATATCACACATGTACATTATACTGCAGCAGTTATATCATACATGTACATTATACTGCAGCAGATATATCATACATGTACATTATACTGCAGCACTTATATCATACATGTACATTATACTGCAGCAGATATATCATACATGTACATTATACTGCAGCACTTATATCATACATGTACATTATACTACAGCAGTTATATCATACATGTACATTATACTACAGAAGTTATATCATACATGTACATTATACTGCAGCAGATATATCATACATGTACATTATACTACAGAAGTTATATCATACATGTACATTATACTACAGCAGTTATATCATACATGTACATTATACTGCAGCAGATATATCATACATGTACATTATACTGCAGCACTTATATCATACATGTACATTATACTGCAGCAGATATATCATACATGTACATTATACTGCAGCAGTTATATCATACATGTACATTATACTGCAGCAGTTATATCATACATGTACATTATACTGCAGCAGTTATATCATACATGTACATTATACTGCAGCAGATATATCATACATGTACATTATACTGCAGCAGATATATCATACATGTACATTATACTGCAGCAGTTATATCATACATGTACATTATACTGCAGCAGTTATATCATACATGTACATTATACTGCAGCAGATATATCATACATGTACATTATACTGCAGCAGATATATCATACATGTACATTATACTGCAGCACTTATATCATACATGTACATTATACTGCAGCAGTTATATCAAACATGTATATTATACTGCAGCAGATATATCATACATGTACATTATACTGCAGCAGATATATCATACATGTACATTATACTGCAGCAGATATATCATACATGTACATTATACTGCAGCAGATATATCACACATGTACATTATACTGCAGCAGATATATCATACATGTACATTATACTGCAGCAGATATATCATACATGTACATTATACTGCAGCAGATATATCATACATGTACATTATACTGCAGCACTTATATCATACATGTACATTATACTGCAGCAGATATATCATACATGTATATTATACTGCAGCAGATATATCATACATGTACATTATACTGCAGCACTTATATCATACATGTACATTATACTGCAGCACTTATATCATACATGTACATTATACTGCAGCACTTATATCATACATGTACATTATACTGCACCAGATATATCATACATGTACATTATACTGCAGCAGATATATCATACATGTACATTATACTGCAGCAGTTATATCATACATGTACATTATACTGCAGCAGTTATATCATACATGTACATTATACTGCAGCAGATATATCATACATGTACATTATACTGCAGCAGATATATCATACATGTACATTATACTGCAGCACTTATATCATACATGTACATTATACTGCAGCAGATATATCATACATGTACATTATACTGCAACACTTATATCATACATGTACATTATACTGCAGCACTTATATCATACATGTACATTATACTGCAGCACTTATATCATTCATGTACATTATACTGCAGCACTTATATCATACATGTACATTATACTGCAGCACTTATATCATACATGTACATTATACTGCAACACTTATATCATACATGTACATTATACTGCAGCACTTATATCATACATGTACATTATACTGCAGCACTTATATATCATACATGTACATTATACTGCAGCACTTATATCATACATGTACATTATACTGCAGCAGATATATCATACATGTACATTATACTGCAGCAGTTATATCATACATGTACATTATACTGCAGCAGTTATATCATACATGTACATTATACTGAAGCAGATATATCATACATGTACATTATACTGCAGCAGTTATATCATACATGTACATTATACTGCAGCAGATATATCATACATGTACATTATACTGCAGCAGATATATCATACATGTACATTATACTGCAGCAGTTATATCATACATGTACATTATACTGCAGCACTTATATCATACATGTACATTATACTGCAGCAGTTATATCATACATGTACATTATACTGCAGCAGTTATATCATACATGTACATTATACTGCAGCACTTATATCATTCATGTACATTATACTGCAGCACTTATATCATACATGTACATTATACTGCAGCACTTATATCATACATGTACATTATACTGCAACACTTATATCATACATGTACATTATACTGCAGCACTTATATCATACATGTACATTATACTGCAGCACTTATATATCATACATGTACATTATACTGCAGCACTTATATCATACATGTACATTATACTGCAGCAGATATATCATACATGTACATTATACTGCAGCAGTTATATCATACATGTACATTATACTGCAGCAGTTATATCATACATGTACATTATACTGAAGCAGATATATCATACATGTACATTATACTGCAGCAGTTATATCATACATGTACATTATACAGCAGCAGTTATATCATACATGTACATTATACTGCAGCAGATATATCATACATGTACATTATACTGCAGCAGATATATCATACATGTACATTATACTGCAGCACTTATATCATACATGTACATTATACTGCAGCAGATATATCATACATGTACATTTTACTGCAGCAGATATATCATACATGTACATTATACTGCAGCAGTTATATCATACATGTGCATTATAGTGCAGCAGATATATCATACATGTACATTATACTGCAGCACTTATATCATACATGTACATTACACTGCAGCAGATATATCATACATGTACATTATACTGCAGCAGATATATCATACATGTACATTATACTGCAGCACTTATATCATACATGTACATTATACTGCAGCAGTTATATCATACATGTACATTATACTGCAGCACTTATATCATACATGTACATTATAGTGCAGCAGTTATATCATACATGTACATTATACTGCAGCACTTATATCATACATGTACATTATACTGCAGCACTTATATCATACATGTACATTATACTGCAGCAGTTATATCATACATGTACATTATACTGCAGCAGATATATCATACATGTACATTATAGTGCAGCAGTTATATCATACATGTACATTATACTGCAGCAGATATATCATACATGTACATTATACTGCAGCAGATATATCATACATGTACATTATACTGCAGCAGTTATATCATACATGTACATTATACTGCAGCAGTAATATCATACATGTACATTATACTGCAGCACTTATATCATACATGTACATTATACTGCAGCAGATATATCATACATGTACATTATACTGCAGCACTTTTATCATACATGTACATTATACTGCAGCAGATATATCATACATGTATATTATACTGCAGCACTTATATCATACATGTAAATTATACTGCAGCACTTATATCATACATGTACATTATACTGCAGCAGTTATATCATACATGTACATTATACTGCAGCAGATATATCATACATGTACATTATACTGCAGCAGATATTTCATACATGTACATTATACTGCAGCACTTATATCATACATGTATATTATACTGCAGCAGTTATATCATACATGTACATTATACTGCAGCAGATATATCATACATGTACATTATACTGCAGCAGTTATATCATATATGTACATTATACTGCAGCACTTATATCATACATGTACATTATACTGCAGCACTTATATCATACATGTACATTATACTGCAGCAGTTATATCATACATGTACATTATACTGCAGCACTTATATCATACATGTACATTATACTGCAGCAGATATATCATACATGTACATTATACTGCAGCACTTATATCATACATGTACATTATACTGCAGCAGATATATCATACATGTACATTATACTGCAGCAGATATATCATACATGTACATTATACTACAGCAGTTATATCATACATGTACATTATACTGCAGCACTTATATCATACATGTACATTATACTGCAGCACTTATATCATACATGTACATTATACTGCAGCAGATATATCATACATGTACATTATACTGCAGCACTTATATCATACATGTACATTATACTGCAGCAGTTATATCATACATGTACATTATACTGCAGCAGATATATCATACATGTACATTATACTGCAGCAGTTATATCATACATGTACATTATACTGCAGCACTTATATCATACATGTACATTATACTGCAGCAGATATATCATACATGTACATTATACTGCAGCAGTTATATCATACATGTACATTATAGTGCAGCAGATATATCATACATGTACATTATACTGCAGCAGATATATCATACATGTACATTATACTGCAGCAGATATATCATACATGTACATTATACTGCAGCAGTTATATCATACATGTACATTATACTGCAGCAGTTATATCATACATGTACATTATACTGCAGCAGTTATATCATACATGTACATTATACTGCAGCAGATATATCATACATGTACATTATACTGCAGCAGTTATATCATACATGTACATTATACTGCAGCACTTATATCATACATGTACATTATACTGCAGCAGATATATCATACATGTACATTATACTGCAGCAGATATATCATACATGTACATTATACTGCAGCAGTTATATCATACATGTACATTATAGTGCAGCAGATATATCATACATGTACATTATACTGCAGCAGATATATCATACATGTACATTATACTGCAGCAGATATATCATACATGTACATTATACTGCAGGACTTATATCATATATGTACATTATACTACAGCAGATATATCATACATGTACATTATACTGCAGCACTTATATCATACATGTACATTATACTGCAGCAGATATATCATACATGTACATTATACTGCAGCACTTATATCATACATGTACATTATACTGCAGCAGATATATCATACATGTACATTATACTGCAGCAGTTATATCATACATGTACATTATACTGCAGCAGTTATATCATACATGTACATTATACTGCAGCACTTATATCATACATGTACATTATACTGCAGCACTTATATCATACATGTACATTATACTGCAGCACTTATATCATACATGTACATTATACTGCAGCACTTATATCATACATGTACATTATACTGCAGCACTTATATCATACATGTACATTATACTGCAGCACTTATATCATACATGTACATTATACTGCAGCAGATATATCATACATGTACATTATACTGCAGCAGTTATATCATACATGTACATTATACTGCAGCAGTTATATCATACATGTACATTATAGTGCAGCAGTTATATCATACATGTACATTATACTGCAGCAGATATATCATACATGTACATTATACTACAGCAGTTATATCATACATGTACATTATACTGCAGCACTTATATCATACATGTACATTATACTGCAGCAGATATATCATACATGTACATTATACTGCAGCACTTATATCATACATGTACATTATACTGCAGCACTTATATCATACATGTACATTATACTGCAGCAGATATATCATACATGTACATTATACTGCAGCAGATATATCATACATGTACATTATACTGCAGCAGATATATCATACATGTACATTATACTGCAGCAGATATATCATACATGTACATTATACTGCAGCACTTATATCATACATGTACATTATACTGCAGCACTTATATCATACATGTACATTATACTGCAGCAGATATATCATACATGTACATTATACTACAGCAGTTATATCATACATGTACATTATACTGCAGCAGTTATATCATACATGTACATTATACTGCAGCACTTATATCATACATGTACATTATACTGCAGCACTTATATCATACATGCACATTATACTACAGCAGTTATATCATACATGTACATTATACTGCAGCACTTATATCATACATGTACATCATACTTCAGCAGATATATCATACATGCACATTATACTACAGCAGTTATATCATACATGTACATTATACTGCAGCAGATATATCATACATGTACATTATACTACAGCAGTTATATCATACATGTACATTATACTGCAGCACTTATATCATACATGCACATTATACTACAGCAGTTATATCATACATGTACATTATACTGCAGCAGATATATCATACATGTACATTATACTGCAGCAGATATATCATACATGTACATTATACTGCAGCACTTATATCATACATGTACATTATACTGCAGCAGATATATCATACATGTACATTATACTGCAGCACTTATATCATACATGTACATTATACTGCAGCAGTTATATCATACATGTACATTATACTGCAGCAGATATATCACACATGTACATTATACTGCAGCAGTTATATCATACATGTACATTATACTGCAGCAGATATATCACACATGTACATTATACTGCAGCAGTTATATCATACATGTACATTATACTGCAGCAGTTATATCATACATGTACATTATACTGCAGCAGATATATCATACATGTACATTATACTGCAGCAGATATATCATACATGTACATTATACTGCAGCACTTATATCATACATGTACATTATACTGCAGCAGATATATCATACATGTACATTATACTGCAGCAGATATATCATACATGTACATTATACTGCAGCAGATATATCATACATGTACATTATACTGCAGCACTTATATCATACATGTACATTATACTGCAGCACTTATATCATACATGTACATTATACTGCAGCAGATATATCATACATGTACATTATACTACAGCAGATATATCATACATGTACATTATACTGCAGCAGATATATCATACATGTACATTATACTGCAGCCGATATATCATACATGTACATTATACTGCAGCAGATATATCATACATGTACATTATACTGCAGCACTTATATCATACATGTACATTATACTGCAGCAGATATATCATACATGTACATTATACTGCAGCAGTTATATCATACATGTACATTATACTGCAGCAGTTATATCATACATGTACATTATACTGCAGCACTTATATCATACATGTACATTATACTGCAGCACTTATATCATACATGTACATTATACTGCAGCACTTATATCATACATGTACATTATACTGCAGCACTTATATCATACATGTACATTATACTGCAGCACTTATATCATACATGTACATTATACTGCAGCACTTATATCATACATGTACATTATACTGCAGCAGATATATCATACATGTACATTATACTGCAGCAGTTATATCATACATGTACATTATACTGCAGCAGTTATATCATACATGTACATTATAGTGCAGCAGTTATATCATACATGTACATTATACTGCAGCAGATATATCATACATGTACATTATACTACAGCAGTTATATCATACATGTACATTATACTGCAGCACTTATATCATACATGTACATTATACTGCAGCAGATATATCATACATGTACATTATACTGCAGCACTTATATCATACATGTACATATACTGCAGCACTTATATCATACATGTACATTATACTGCAGCAGATATATCATACATGTACATTATACTGCAGCAGATATATCATACATGTACATTATACTGCAGCAGATATATCATACATGTACATTATACTGCAGCAGATATATCATACATGTACATTATACTGCAGCACTTATATCATACATGTACATTATACTGCAGCACTTATATCATACATGTACATTATACTGCAGCAGATATATCATACATGTACATTATACTACAGCAGTTATATCATACATGTACATTATACTGCAGCAGTTATATCATACATGTACATTATACTGCAGCACTTATATCATACATGTACATTATACTGCAGCACTTATATCATACATGCACATTATACTACAGCAGTTATATCATACATGTACATTATACTGCAGCACTTATATCATACATGTACATCATACTTCAGCAGATATATCATACATGCACATTATACTACAGCAGTTATATCATACATGTACATTATACTGCAGCAGATATATCATACATGTACATTATACTACAGCAGTTATATCATACATGTACATTATACTGCAGCACTTATATCATACATGCACATTATACTACAGCAGTTATATCATACATGTACATTATACTGCAGCAGATATATCATACATGTACATTATACTGCAGCAGATATATCATACATGTACATTATACTGCAGCACTTATATCATACATGTACATTATACTGCAGCAGATATATCATACATGTACATTATACTGCAGCACTTATATCATACATGTACATTATACTGCAGCAGTTATATCATACATGTACATTATACTGCAGCAGATATATCACACATGTACATTATACTGCAGCAGTTATATCATACATGTACATTATACTGCAGCAGATATATCACACATGTACATTATACTGCAGCAGTTATATCATACATGTACATTATACTGCAGCAGTTATATCATACATGTACATTATACTGCAGCAGATATATCATACATGTACATTATACTGCAGCAGATATATCATACATGTACATTATACTGCAGCACTTATATCATACATGTACATTATACTGCAGCAGATATATCATACATGTACATTATACTGCAGCAGATATATCATACATGTACATTATACTGCAGCAGATATATCATACATGTACATTATACTGCAGCACTTATATCATACATGTACATTATACTGCAGCACTTATATCATACATGTACATTATACTGCAGCAGATATATCATACATGTACATTATACTACAGCAGATATATCATACATGTACATTATACTGCAGCAGATATATCATACATGTACATTATACTGCAGCCGATATATCATACATGTACATTATACTGCAGCAGATATATCATACATGTACATTATACTGCAGCAGATATATCATACATGTACATTATACTACAGCAGATATATCATACATGTACATTATACTGCAGCAGATATATCATACATGTACATTATACTACAGCAGATATATCATACATGTACATTATACTGCAGCAGATATATCATACATGTACATTATACTGCAGTACTTATATCATACATGTACATTATACTGCAGCGGATATATCATACATGTACATTATACTGCAGCACTTATATCATACATGTACATTATACTGCAGCAGATATATCATACATGTACATTATACTGCAGCAGTTATATCATACATGTACATTATACTGCAGCAGTTATATCATACATGTACATTATACTGCAGCACTTATATCATACATGTACATTATACTGCAGCAGATATATCATACATGTACATTATACTGCAGCAGATATATCATACATGTACATTATACTGCAGCAGATATATCATACATGTACATTATACTGCAGCAGTTATATCATACATGTACATTATACTGCAGCACTTATATCATACATGTACATTATACTGCAGCACTTATATCATACATGTACATTATACTGCAGCAGATATATCATACATGTACATTATACTAAAGCAGATATATCATACATGTACATTATACTGCAGCAGTTATATCATACATGTACATTATACTGCAGCAGATATATCATACATGTACATTATTCTGCAGCAGATATATCATACATGTACATTATACTGCAGCACTTATATCATACATGTACATTATACTGCAGCAGATATATCATACATGTACATTATACTGCAGCAGTTATATCATACATGTACATTATACTGCAGCAGTTATATCATACATGTACATTATACTGCAGCACTTATATCATACATGTACATTATACTGCAGCAGATATATCATACATGTACATTATACTGCAGCAGATATATCATATATGTACATTATACTGCAGCCGATATATCATACATGTACATTATACTGCAGCACTTATATCATACATGTACATTATACTGCAGCAGATATATCATACATGTACATTATACTGCAGCACTTATATCATGCATGTACATCATACTGCAGCACTTATATCATACATGTACATTATACTGCAGCAGATATATCATACATGTACATTATACTGCAGCAGATATATCATACATGTACATTATACTGCAGCAGATATATCATACATGTACATTATACTGCAGCAGATATATCATACATGTACATTATACTGCAGCACTTATATCATACATGTACATTATACTGCAGCACTTATATCATACATGCACATTATACTGCAGCAGATATGTCATACATGTACATTATACTGCAGCACTTATATCATACATGTACATTATACTGCAGCAGATATATCATACATGCACATTATACTACAGCAGTTATATCATACATGTACATTATACTGCAGCAGATATATCATACATGTACATTATACTACAGCAGTTATATCATACATGTACATTATACTGCAGCACTTATATCATACATGTACATTATACTGCAGCAGATATATCATACATGTACATTATACTGCAGCAGATATATCATACATGTACATTATACTGCAGCAGATATATCATACATGTACATTATACTGCAGCAGATATATCATACATGTACATTATACTGCAGCACTTATATCATACATGTACATTATACTGCAGCACTTATATCATACATGCACATTATACTGCAGCAGATATATCATACATGTACATTATACTGCAGCACTTATATCATACATGTACATTATACTGCAGCAGATATATCATACATGCACATTATACTACAGCAGTTATATCATACATGTACATTATACTGCAGCAGATATATCATACATGTACATTATACTGCAGCAGTTATATCATACATGTACATTATACTGCAGCACTTATATCATACATGCACATTATACTACAGCAGTTATATCATACATGTACATTATACTGCAGCAGATATATCATACATGTACATTATACTGCAGCACTTATATCATACATGCACATTATACTACAGCAGTTATATCATACATGTACATTATACTGCAGCAGATATATCATACATGTACATTATACTGCAGCAGATATATCATACATGTACATTATACTGCAGCAGATATATCATACATGTACATTATACTGCAGCACTTATATCATACATGTACATTATACTGCAGCACTTATATCATACATGTACATTATACTGCAGCAGATATATCATACATGTACATTATACTGCAGCACTTATATCATACATGTACATTATACTGCAGCAGATATATCATACATGTACATTATACTGCAGCAGATATATCACACATGTACATTATACTGCAGCAGTTATATCATACATGTACATTATACTGCAGCAGTTATATCATACATGTACATTATACTGCAGCTCTTATATCATACATGTACATTATACTGCAGCAGTTATATCA
The DNA here is from genome assembly GCF_050947455.1 of Rhinoderma darwinii. Taxonomy (NCBI): domain Eukaryota; kingdom Metazoa; phylum Chordata; class Amphibia; order Anura; family Rhinodermatidae; genus Rhinoderma; species Rhinoderma darwinii. The sequence goes on along the minus strand of NC_134696.1, from coordinate 99,067,244 downwards.
TACATGTACATTATACTGCAGCATTTATATCATACATGTACATTATACTGCAGCAGTTATATCATACATGTACATTATACTGCAGCAGATATATCATACATGTACATTATACTGCAGCAGATATATCATACATGTACATTATACTGCAGCAGATATATCACACATGTACATTATACTGCAGCAGTTATATCATACATGTACATTATACTGCAGCAGTTATATCATACATGTACATTATACTGCAGCTCTTATATCATACATGTACATTATACTGCAGCAGTTATATCATACATGTACATTATACTGCAGCAGTTATATCATACATGTACATTATACTGCAGCAGTTATATCATACATGTACATTATACTGCAGCAGATATATCATACATGTACATTATACTGCAGCACTTATATCATACATGTACATTATACTGCAGCAGATATATCATACATGTACATTATACTGCAGCAGATATATCATACATGTACATTATACTGCAGCAGATATATCATACATGTACATTATACTGCAGCACTTATATCATACATGTACATTATACTGCAGCAGATATATCATACATGTACATTATACTGCAGCACTTATATCATACATGTACATTATACTGCAGCAGTTATATCATACATGTACATTATACTGCAGCACTTATATCATACATGTACATTATACTGCAGCAGTTATATCATACATGTACATTATACTGCAGCAGATATATCATACATGTACATTATACTGCAGCACTTATATCATACATGTACATTATACTGCAGCACTTATATCATACATGTACATTATACTGCAGCACTTATATCATACATGTACATTATACTGCAGCAGATATATCATACATGTACATTATACTGCAGCACTTATATCATACATGTACATTATACTGCAGCAGATATATCATACATGTACATTATACTGCAGCACTTATATCATACATGTACATTATACTGCAGCAGATATATCATACATGTACATTATACTGCAGCAGATATATCATACATGTACATTATACTGCAGCACTTATATCATACATGTACATTATACTGCAGCAGATATATCATACATGTACATTATACTGCAGCACTTATATCATACATGTACATTATACTGCAGCAGATATATCATACATGTACATTATACTACAGCAGATATATCATACATGTACATTATACTGCAGCAGATATATAATACATGTACATTATACTGCAGCCGATATATCATACATGTACATTATACTGCAGCAGATATATCATACATGTACATTATACTGCAGCAGATATATCATACATGTACATTATACTACAGCAGATATATCATACATGTACATTATACTGCAGCAGATATATCATACATGTACATTATACTGCAGCACTTATATCATACATGTACATTATACTGCAGCCGATATATCATACATGTACATTATACTGCAGCAGTTATATCATACATGTACATTATACTACAGCAGTTATATCATACATGTACATTATACTGCAGCAGTTATATCATACATGTACATTATACTGCAGCAGTTATATCATACATGTACATTATACTGCAGCAGTTATATCATACATGCACATTATACTGCAGCAGATATATCATACATGTACATTATACTACAGCAGATATATCATACATGTACATTATACTACAGCAGTTATATCATACATGTACATTATACTGCAGCAGTTATATCATACATGTACATTATACTGCAGCAGATATATCATACATGTACATTATACAGCAGCAGTTATATCATACATGTACATTATACTGCAGCAGTTATATCATACATGTACATTATACTGCAGCAGATATATCATACATGTACATTATACTGCAGCAGATATATCATACATGTACATTATACTGCAGCACTTATATCATACATGTACATTATACTGCAGCAGTTATATCATACATGTACATTATACTGCAGCAGATATATCATACATGTACATTATACTGCAGCACTTATATCATACATGTACATTATACTGCAGCACTTATATCATACATGTACATTATACTGCAGCACTTATATCATACATGTACATTATACTGCAGCAGATATATCATACATGTACATTATACTGCAGCACTTATATCATACATGTACATTATACTGCAGCAGATATATCATACATGTACATTATACTGCAGCAGTTATATCATACATGTACATTATACTGCAGCAGATATATCATACATGTACATTATACTGCAGCAGATATATCATACATGTACATTATACTGCAGCACTTATACATGTACATTATACTGTAGCAGATATATCATACATGTACATTATACTGCAGCACTTATATCATACATGTACATTATACTGCAGCAGATATATCATACATGTACATTATACTACAGCAGATATATCATACATGTACATTATACTGCAGCAGATATATCATACATGTACATTATACTGCAGCCGATATATCATACATGTACATTATACTGCAGCAGATATATCATACATGTACATTATACTGCAGCAGATATATCATACATGTACATTATACTACAGCAGATATATCATACATGTACATTATACTGCAGCAGATATATCATACATGTACATTATACTGCAGCACTTATATCATACATGTACATTATACTGCAGCAGATATATCATACATGTACATTATACTGCAGCAGTTATATCATACATGTACATTATACTACAGCAGTTATATCATACATGTACATTATACTGCAGCAGTTATATCATACATGTACATTATACTGCAGCAGTTATATCATACATGTACATTATACTGCAGCAGTTATATCATACATGCACATTATACTGCAGCAGATATATCATACATGTACATTATACTACAGCAGATATATCATACATGTACATTATACTACAGCAGTTATATCATACATGTACATTATACTGCAGCAGTTATAGCATATATGTACATTATACTGCAGCAGATATATCATACATGTACATTATACAGCAGCAGTTATATCATACATGTACATTATACTGCAGCAGTTATATCATACATGTACATTATACTGCAGCAGATATATCATACATGTACATTATACTGCAGCAGATATATCATACATGTACATTATACTGCAGCAGTTATATCATACATGCACATTATACTGCAGCAGATATATCATACATGTACATTATACTGCAGCACTTATATCATACATGTACATTATACTGCAGCAGATATATCATACATGTACATTATACTGCAGCACTTATATCATACATGTACATTATACTGCAGCACTTATATCATACATGTACATTATACTGCAGCAGATATATCATACATGTACATTATACTGCAGCACTTATATCATACATGTACATTATACTGCAGCAGTTATATCATATATGTACATTATACTGCAGCAGATATATCATACATGTACATTATACTGCAGCAGTTATATCATACATGTACATTATACTGCAGCACTTATATCATACATGTACATTATACTGCAGCAGTTATATCATACATGTACATTATACTGCAGCAGATATATCATACATGTACATTATACTGCAGCAGTTATATCATACATGTACATTATACTACAGAAGTTATATCATACATGTACATTATACTACAGCAGTTATATCATACATGTACATTATACTGCAGCAGTTATATCATACATGTACATTATACTGCAGCAGTTATATCATACATGTACATTATACTGCAGCAGATATATCATACATGTACATTATACTACAGCAGTTATATCATACATGTACATTATACTGCAGCAGTTATATCATACATGTACATTATACTGCAGCAGTTATATCATACATGTACATTATACTGCAGCAGATATATCATACATGTACATTATACAGCAGCAGTTATATCATACATGTACATTATACTGCAGCAGTTATATCATACATGTACATTATACTGCAGCAGTTATATCATACATGTACATTATACTGCAGCAGATATATCATACATGTACATTATACTGCAGCAGATATATCATACATGTACATTATACTGCAGCACTTATATCATACATGTACATTATACTGCAGCAGATATATCATACATGTACATTATACTGCAGCAGATATATCATACATGTACATTATACTGCAGCAGTTATATCATACATGTACATTATACTGCAGCAGTTATATCATACATGTACATTATACTGCAGCAGATATATCATACATGTACATTATACTGCAGCAGTTATATCATACATGTACATTATACTGCAGCAGATATATCATACATGTACATTATACTGCAGCAGTTATATCATACATGTACATTATACTGCAGCAGTTATATCATACATGTACATTATACTGCAGCACTTATATCATACATGTACATTATACTGCAGCAGTTATATCATACATGTACATTATACTGCAGCAGTTATATCATACATGTACATTATACTGCAGCAGATATATCATACATGTACATTATACTGCAGCAGATATATCATACATGTACATTATACTGCAGCACTTATATCATACATGTACATTATACTGCAGCAGATATATCATACATGTACATTATACTGCAGCACTTATATCATACATGTACATTATACTGCAGCAGATATATCATACATGTACATTATACTGCAGCACTTACATCATACATGTACATTATACTGCAGCACTTATATCATACATGTACATTATACTGCAGCACTTATATCATACATGTACATTATACTGCAGCAGATATATCATACATGTACATTATACTGCAGCAGATATATCATACATGTACATTATACTGCAGCACTTATATCATACATGTACCTTATACTGCAGCAGATATATCATACATGTACATTATACTGCAGCAGATATATCATACATGTACATTATACTGCAGCACTTATATCATACATGTACATTATACTGCAGCACTTATATCATACATGTACATTATACTGCAGCACTTATATCATACATGTACATTATACTGCAGCAGATATATCATACATGTACATTATACTGCAGCAGATATATCATACATGTACATTATACTGCAGCACTTATATCATACATGTACATTATACTGCAGCAGATATATCATACATGTACATTATACTGCAGCACTTATATCATACATGTACATTATACTGCAGCAGTTATATCATACTTGTACATTATACTGCAGCAGATATATCATACATGTACATTATACTGCAGCACTTATATCATACATGTACATTATACTGCAGCACTTATATCATACATGTACATTATACTGCAGCACTTATATCATACATGTACATTATACTGCAGCAGATATATCATACATGTACATTATACTGCAGCAGATATATCATACATGTACATTATACTGCAGCACTTATATCATACATGTACATTATACTGCAGCACTTATATCATACATGTACATTATACTGCAGCAGATATATCATACATGTACATTATACTGCAGCACTTATATCATACATGTACATTATACTGCAGCACTTATATCATACATGTACATTATACTGCAGCAGATATATCATACATGTACATTATACTGCAACACTTATATCATACATGTACATTATACAGCAGCACTTATATCATACATGTACATTATACTGCAGCACTTATATCATACATGTACATTATGCTGCAGCACTTATATCATACATGTACATTATACTGCAGCAGATATATCATACATGTACATTATACTGCAGCAGATATATCATACATGTACATTATACTGCAGCAGATATATCATACATGTACATTATACTGCAGCACTTATATCATACATGTACATTATACTGCAGCACTTATATCATACATGTACATTATACTGCAGCAGATATATCATACATGTACATTATACTGCAGCACTTATATCATACATGTACATTATACTGCAGCACTTATATTCATACATGTACATTATACTGCAGCAGATATATCATACATGTACATTATACTGCAGCACTTATATCATACATGTACATTATGCTGCAGCAGATATATCATACATGTACATTATACTGCAGCAGATATATCATACATGTACATTATACTGCAGCAGTTATATCATACATGTACATTATACTGCAGCAGTTATATCATACATGTACATTATAGTGCAGCAGTTATATCATAAATGTACATTATACTGCAGCAGATATATCATACATGTACATTATACTGCAGCAGATATATCATACATGTACATTATACTACAGCACTTATATCATACATGTACATTATACTGCAGCAGTTATATCATATATGCACATTATACTGCAGCAGATATATCATACATGTACATTATACTGCAGCAGTTATATCATACATGTACATTATACTGCAGCAGTTATATCATACATGTACATTATACTGCAGCAGTTATATCATACATGTACATTATACTGCAGCAGATATATCATACATGTACATTATACTGCAGCAGTTATATCATACATGTACATTATACTGCAGCAGTTATATCATACATGTACATTATACTGCAGCACTTATATCATACATGTACATTATACTGCAGCAGATATATCATACATGTACATTATACTGCAGCAGATATATCATACATGTACATTATACTGCAGCACTTATATCATACATGTACATTATACTGCAGCAGATATATCATACATGTACATTATACTGCAGCACTTATATCATACATGTACATTATACTGCAGCAGATATATCATACATGTACATTATACTGCAGCAGATATATCATACATGTACATTATACTGCAGCAGTTATATCATACATGTACATTATACTGCAGCACTTATATCATACATGTACATTATACTGCAGCAGTTATATCACACATGTACATTATACTGCAGCAGTTATATCATACATGTACATTATACTGCAGCACTTATATCATACATGTACATTATACTGCAGCAGTTATATCATACATGTACATTATACTGCAGCACTTATATCATACATGTACATTATACTGCAGCAGATATATCATACATGTACATTATACTGCAGCAGTTATATCATACATGTACATTATACTGCAGCACTTATATCATACATGTACATTATACTGCAGCAGATATATCATACATGTACATTATACTGCAGCAGATATATCATACATGTACATTATACTGCAGCAGTTATATCATACATGTACATTATACTGCAGCACTTATATCATACATGTACATTATACTGCAGCAGATATATCATACATGTACATTATACTGCAGCAGATATATCATACATGTACATTATACTGCAGCAGATATATCATACATGTACATTATACTGCAGCAGATATATCATACATGCACATTATACTGCAGCAGTTATATCATACATGTACATTATACTGCAGCAGTTATATCATACATGTACATTATACTGCAGCAGATATATCATACATGTACATTATACTGCAGCAGATATATCATACATGTACATTATACTGCAGCACTTATATCATACATGTACATTATACTGCAGCACTTATATCATACATGTACATTATACTGCAGCAGTTATATCATACATGTACATTATACTGCAGCAGATATATCATATATGTACATTATACTGCAGCAGTTATATCATACATGTACATTATACTGCAGCAGATATTTCATACATGTACATTATACTGCAGCAGTTATATCATACATGTACATTATACTGCAGCAGTTATATCATACATGTACATTATACTGCAGCAGATATTTCATACATGTACATTATACTGCAGCAGTTATATCATACATGTACATTATACTGCAGCAGTTATATCATACATGTACATTATACTGCAGCAGATATATCATACATGTACATTATACTGCAGCAGATATATCATACATGTACATTATGCTGCAGCACTTATATCATACATGTACATTATACTGCAGCAGTTATATCATACATGTACATTATACTGCAGCAGATATATCATACATGTACATTATACTACAGCAGTTATATCATACATGTACATTATACAGCAGCAGTTATATCATACATGTACATTATACTGCAGCAGTTATATCATACATGTACATTATACTGCAGCAGATATCTCATACATGTACATTATACTGCAGCAGATATATCATACATGTACATTATACTGCAGCAGATATATCATACATGTACATTATACTGCAGCAGTTATATCATACATGTACATTATACTGCAGCAGTTATATCATACATGTACATTATACTGCAGCACTTATATCATACATGTACATTATACTGCAGCAGATATATCATACATGTACATTATACTGCAGCAGATATATCATACATGTACATTATACTGCAGCAGATATATCATACATGTACATTATACTGCAGCAGATATATCATACATGCACATTATACTGCAGCAGTTATATCATACATGTACATTATACTGCAGCAGTTATATCATACATGTACATTATACTGCAGCAGATATATCATACATGTACATTATACTGCAGCAGATATATCATACATGTACATTATACTGCAGCACTTATATCATACATGTACATTATACTGCAGCACTTATATCATACATGTACATTATACTGCAGCAGTTATATCATACATGTACATTATACTGCAGCAGATATATCATATATGTACATTATACTGCAGCAGTTATATCATACATGTACATTATACTGCAGCAGATATTTCATACATGTACATTATACTGCAGCAGTTATATCATACATGTACATTATACTGCAGCAGTTATATCATACATGTACATTATACTGCAGCAGATATATCATACATGTACATTATACTGCAGCAGTTATATCATACATGTACATTATACTGCAGCAGATATTTCATACATGTACATTATACTGCAGCAGTTATATCATACATGTACATTATACTGCAGCAGTTATATCATACATGTACATTATACTGCAGCAGATATATCATACATGTACATTATACTGCAGCAGATATATCATACATGTACATTATGCTGCAGCACTTATATCATACATGTACATTATACTGCAGCAGTTATATCATACATGTACATTATACTGCAGCAGATATATCATACATGTACATTATACTACAGCAGTTATATCATACATGTACATTATACAGCAGCAGTTATATCATACATGTACATTATACTGCAGCAGTTATATCATACATGTACATTATACTGCAGCAGATATCTCATACATGTACATTATACTGCAGCAGATATATCATACATGTACATTATACTGCAGCAGATATATCATACATGTACATTATACTGCAGCAGTTATATCATACATGTACATTATACTGCAGCAGTTATATCATACATGTACATTATACTGCAGCACTTATATCATACATGTACATTATACTGCAGCAGATATATCATACATGTACATTATACTGCAGCACTTATATCATACATGTACATTATACTGCAGCAGATATATCATACATGTACATTATACTGCAGCAGATATATCATACATGTACATTATACTGCAGCAGATATATCATACATGTACATTATACTGCAGCAGATATATCATATATGTACATTATACTGCAGCAGTTATATCATACATGTACATTATACTGCAGCAGATATATCATACATGTACATTATACTACAGCAGTTATATCATACATGTACATTATACTGCAGTAGTTATATCATACATGTACATTATACTGCAGCAGATATATCATACATGTACATTATACTGCAGCAGATATATCATACATGTACATTATACAGCAGCAGTTATATCATACATGTACATTATACTGCAGCAGTTATATCATACATGTATATTATACTGCAGCAGTTATATCATACATGTACATTATACTGCAGCACTTATATCATACATGTACATTATACTGCAGCACTTATATCATACATGTACATTATACTGCAGCAGATATATCATACATGTACATTATACAGCAGCAGTTATATCATACATGTACATTATACTGCAGCAGTTATATCATACATGTACATTATACTGCAGCAGTTATATCATACATGTACATTATACTGCAGCAGATATATCATACATGTACATTATACAGCAGCAGTTATATCATACATGTACATTATACTGCAGCAGTTATATCATACATGTACATTATACTGCAGCAGTTATATCATGCATGTACATTATACTGCAGCAGATATATCATACATGTACATTATACTGCAGCACTTATATCATACATGTACATTATACTGCAGCAGATATATCATACATGTACATTATACTGCAGCAGATATATCATACATGTACATTATACAGCAGCAGTTATATCATACATGTACATTATACTGCAGCAGTTATATCATACATGTACATTATACTGCAGCAGTTATATCATACATGTACATTATACTGCAGCAGATATATCATACATGTACATTATACTGCAGCACTTATATCATACATGTACATTATACTGCAGCAGATATATCATACATGTACATTATACTACAGCAGTTATATCATACATGTACATTATACTGCAGCACTTATATCATACATGTACATTATACTGCAGCACTTATATCATACATGTACATTATACTGCAGCAGATATATCATACATGTACATTATACTGCAGCAGTTATATCATACATGTACATTATACTGCAGCAGTTATATCATACATGTACATTATACTGAAGCAGATATATCATACATGTACATTATACAGCAGCAGATATATCATACATGTACATTATACTGCAGCAGTTATATCATACATGTACATTATACTGCAGCACTTATATCATACATGTACATTATACTGCAGCAGATATATCATACATGTACATTATACTGCAGCAGATATATCATACATGTACATTATACTGCAGCACTTATATCATACATGTACATTATACTGCAGCACTTATATCATACATGTACATTATACTGCAGCAGATATATCATACATGTACATTATACTGCAACACTTATATCATACATGTACATTATACTGCAGCAGATATATCATACATGTACATTATACTGCAGCAGATATATCATACATGTACATTATACTGCAGCAGTTATATCATACATGTACATTATACTGCAGCAGTTATATCATACATGTACATTATACTGCAGCAGATATATCATACATGTACATTATACTGCAGCACTTATATCATACATGTACATTATACTGCAGCAGATATATCATACATGTACATTATACTGCAGCAGTTATATCATACATGTACATTATACTGCAGCACTTATATCATACATGTACATTATACTGCAGCAGATATATCATACATGTACATTATACTGCAGCACTTATATCATACATGTACATTATACTGCAGCAGATATATCATACATGTACATTATACTGCAGCAGTTATATCATACATGTACATTATACTGCAGCACTTATATCATACATGTACATTATACTGCAGCAGATATATCATACATGTACATTATACTGCAGCAGTTATATCATACATGTACATTATACTGCAGCACTTATATCATACATGTACATTATACTGCAGCAGTTATATCATACATGTACATTATACTGCAGCAGATATATCATACATGTACATTATACTGCAGCACTTATATCATACATGTACATTATACTGCAGCAGATATATCATACATGTACATTATACTACAGCAGTTATATCATACATGTACATTATACTGCAGCACTTATATCATACATGTACATTATACTGCAGCAGATATATCATACATGTACATTATACTGCAGCAGATATATCATACATGTACATTATACTGCAGCAGATATATCATACATGTACATTATACTGCAGCAGTTATATCATACATGTACATTATACAGCAGCAGATATATCATACATGTACATTATACTGCAGCAGTTATATCATACATGTACATTATACTGCAGCAGTTATATCATACATGTACATTATACTGCAGCAGATATATCATACATGTACATTATACTGCAGCAGTTATATCATACATGTACATTATACTGCAGCAGTTATATCATACATGTACATTATACTGCAGCAGATATATCATACATGTACATTATACTGAAGCAGATATATCATACATGTACATTATACAGCAGCAGATATATCATACATGTACATTATACTGCAGCAGTTATATCATACATGTACATTATACTGCAGCAGTTATATCATACATGTACATTATACTGCAGCAGATATATCATACATGTACATTATACTGCAGCAGTTATATCATACATGTACATTATACTGCAGCAGTTATATCATACATGCACATTATACTGCAGCAGATATATCATACATGTACATTATACTGCAGCAGATATATCATACATGTACATTATACTGCAGCACTTATATCATACATGTACATTATACTGCAGCAGTTATATCATACATGTACATTATACTGCAGCACTTATATCATACATGTACATTATACTGAAGCAGATATATCATACATGTACATTATACTGCAGCAGATATATCATACATGTACATTATACTGCAGGACTTATATCATACATGTGCATTATACTGCAGCAGTTATATCATACATGTACATTATACTGCAACACTTATATCATACATGTACATTATACAGCAGCAGTTATATCATACATGTACATTATACTGCAGCAGATATATCATACATGTACATTATACTGAAGCAGATATATCATACATGTACATTATACTGCAGCAGATATATCATACATGTACATTATACTGCAGCAGTTATATCATACATGTACATTATACTGCAGCATTTATATCATACATGTACATTATACTGCAGCAGATATATCATACATGTACATTATACTGCAGCTGTTATATCATACATGTACATTATACTGCAGCAGTTATATCATACATGTACATTATACTGCAGCAGATATATCATACATGTACATTATACTGCAGCAGATATATCATACATGTACATTATACTGCAGGACTTATATCATACATGTACATTATACTGCAGCAGATATATCATACATGTACATTATACTGCAGCAGATATATCATACATGTACATTATACTGCAGCAGTTATATTATACATGTACATTATACTGCAGCAGATATATCATACATGTACATTATACTGCAGCACTTATATCATACATGTACATTATACTGCAGCACTTATATCATACATGTACATTATACTGCAGCACTTATATCATACATGTACATTATACTGCAGCACTTATATCATACATGTACATTATACTGCAGCAGTTATATCATACATGTACATTATACTGCAGCAGTTATATCATACATGTACATTATACTGCAGCACTTATATCATACATGTACATTATACTGCAGCAGATATATCATACATGTACATTATACTGCAGCAGATATATCATACATGTACATTATACTGCAGCACTTATATCAAACATGTACATTATACTGCAGCACTTATATCATACATGTACATTATACTGCAGCAGATATATCATACATGTACATTATACTGCAGCACTTATATCATACATGTACATTATACTGCAGCAGATATATCATACATGTACATTATACTACAGCAGATATATCATACATGTACATTATACTGCAGCAGATATATCATACATGTACATTATACTGCAGCAGTTATATCATACATGTACATTATACTGCAGCACTTATATCATACATGTACATTATACTGCAGCAGTTATATCATACATGTACATTATACTGCAGCATTTATATCATACATGTACATTATACTGCAGCACTTATATCATACATGTACATTATACTGCAGCACTTATATCATACATGTACATTATACTGCAGCAGATATATCATACATGTACATTATACTGCAGCAGATATATCATACATGTACATTATACTGCAGCAGATATATCATACATGTACATTATACTGCAGCAGTTATATCATACATGTACATTATACTGCAGCAGATATATCATACATGTACATTATACTGCAGCACTTATATCATACATGTACATTATACTGCAGCACTTATATCAAACATGTACATTATACTGCAGCAGATATATCATACATGTACATTATGCTGCAGCACTTATATCATACATGTACATTATACTGCAGCAGATATATCATACATGTACATTATACTGCAGCACTTATATCATACATGTACATTATACTGCAGCAGATATATCATACATGTACATTATACTGCAGCAGATATATCATACATGTACATTATACAGCAGCAGATATATCATACATGTACATTATACAGCAGCAGATATATCATACATGTACATTATACTGCAGCAGATATATCATACATGTACATTATACTGCAGCACTTATATCATACATGTACATTATACTGAAGCAGATATATCATACATGTACATTATACTGCAGCAGTTATATCATACATGTACATTATGCTGCAGCACTTATATCATACATGTACATTATACTGCAGCAGATATATCATACATGTACATTATACTGCAGCACTTATATCACATGTTCATTATTCTGTGCATCCCATTTGTAGCAGCGCGATTTTACACAAAACATGAAGTGTCTCTTCCATAACCGTCTTTAAAAAGAATTAAGCCTTTTGAAGGAAACTAGTCCCTTCCGCGGAGGGATAGACGTGTCTCTACGAGACGCGTCTGTGTGATGAGTGCATGCGGAGTGATCTGTGATTGGTGGAGAAGAGCAGCGCGCGGTGCGTGGAGTAACGAGAAGGATGGAGAACCGTGAAGGAGCGCGAGAGAGGTGGAGGCCGCAGATTATATATATATATATATACACCTACCGTATACAGTGTACCGACATTATATATACCTACAGTGTACCTGCATTATATATACCTACAGTGTACCTACATTATATATATCTACAGTGTACCTGCCTTATATGTATACAGTGCACCTTATACAGACACTGAACCAGCAGCAGATACTGCGGGATTTCATCTCTGAAGCCTGTAAAATAGTGAATGCAGCTGTAGAGATACAGGATGTAACTCAGGATCAGTACAGGATAAGTAATGTAATGTATATACAGAAGTGACTCCACCAGCAGAATAGTGAGTGCAGCTCTGGAGTATAATACAAGATGTAACTCAGGATCAGTACAGGATAAGTAATGTAATGTATGTACACAGTGACTCCACCAGCAGAATAGTGAGTGCAGCTCTGGAGTATAATACAGGATGTAACACAGGATAAGTAATGTAATGTATGTACACAGTGACTCCACCAGCAGAATAGTGAGTACAGCTCTGGAGTATAATACAGGATGTAACTCAGGATCAGTACAGGATAAGTAATGTAATGTATGTACACAGCGACTCCACCAGCAGAATAGTGAGTGCAGCTCTGGAGAATAATACAGGATGTAACTCAGGATCAGTGCAGGATGAGTAATGTAATGTATGTACACAGTGACTCCACCAGCAGAATAGTGAGTGCAGCTCTGGAGTATAATACAGGATGTAACCCAGGATCAGTGCAGGATAAGTAATGTAATGTATGTACACAGTGACTCCACCAGCAGAATAGTGAGTGCAGCTCTGGAGTATAATACAGGATGTAACTCAGGATCAGTACAGGATAAGTAATATAATGTATGTACACAGTGACTCCACCAGCAGAATAGTGAGTGCAGCTCTAGAGTATAATACAGGATGTAACTCAGGATCAGTACAGGATAAGTAATGTATGTACACAGTGACTCCACCAGCAGAATAGTGAGTGCAACTCTGGAGTATAATACAGGATATAACTCAGGATCAGTGCAGGATAAGTAATGTAATGTATGTACACAGTGACTCCACCAGCAGAAGAGAGAGTGCAGCTCTGGAGTATAATATAGGATGTAACTCAGGGTCAGTACAGGATAAGCAATGTAATGTATGTACACAGTGACTCCACCAGCAGAATAGTGAGTGCAGCTCTGAAGTATAATACAGGATGTAACTCAGGATCAGTACAGGATAAGTAATGTAATGTATGTACACAGTGACTCCACCAGCAGAATAGTGAGTGCAGCTCTGGAGTATAATACAGGATGCAACTCAGGATCAGTGCAGGATAAGTAATGTAATGTATGTACACAGTGACTCCACCAGCAGAATAGTGAGTGCAGCTCTGGAGTATAATACAGGATATAACTCAGGATCAGTACAGGATAAGTAATGTATGTACACAGTTACTACACCAGCAGAATAGTGAGTGCAGCTCTGGAGTATAATACAGGATGTAACTCAGGATCAGTACAGGATAAGTAATGTAATGTATGTACACAGCGACTCCACCAGCAGAATAGTGAGTGCAGCTCTGGAGAATAATACAGGATGTAACTCAGGATCAGTGCAGGATGAGTAATGTAATGTATGTACACAGTGACTCCACCAGCAGAATAGTGAGTGCAGCTCTGGAGTATAATACAGGATGTAACCCAGGATCAGTGCAGGATAAGTAATGTAATGTATGTACACAGTGACTCCACCAGCAGAATAGTGAGTGCAGCTCTGGAGTATAATACAGGATGTAACTCAGGATCAGTGCAGGATAAGTAATGTATGTATGTACACAGTGACTCCACCAGCAGAATAGTGAGTGCAGCTCTGGAGTATAATACAGGATATAATCAGGATCAGTGCAGGATGAGTAATGTAATGTATGTACACAGTGACTCACCTTTTTCTGTAAATTATTATTGGTTGTTCCCTTTTGTGCATACTCTTGAGTAGAGAGCAGTGAACACACTTAACACCTCTACATTCAGTCTGGGCCTCGTGGCGCGCACTGCTGGCTGAATCAAACAGGGTAATGGGACCCCCGTTCTCCCCTGACTCTCATTCCGTGAGGTGACCACATTCAGTGTACAAGGCTCTGTCTATTCAAGTGTATGGGACAAAGGGGAACAGCCAAGCAAGCTTCTCCTAATAGATGGGGGTCCAGAGGTGGGACACAGACCAACCAGACATTTATGACCTTTCCTGTGGATATGACAAATGTATATGATGGAAAGACCCCTTTAAAGCATATGTCTTGATACTTACACTCCAGTGACAGCCAGAGCAGAATTCAAAGTATTGCAGGTGACAGCTACACCTCCTAACAGTTCATCTAAGCCAAATGACTATTCATACCGTATACACCGCTGTGTTTCATTGGGACACGTATTTTTTTTTTCATACATAGTTTGATATAACACAAATGCTCCTTCAGTGTACCACAGCAGATCATACATTATGCATGCTGAGTACAGGCAATGGTCACTATGGAAATGAGATTCTGTAGCTTGAGAGACAGAATTTTAAATGCAGCTCTGGAGGTTACTGGAACATAAGGCACAATGTAACTATAGCACAATGTAAGTAAAGCAGTTGTATTCTTCAGACTTTACATTATATATTATTAGTATATATATTATGTTTTTTGGTTTGTAGGTCATCAGAGAGAGAAACAATATCATCATCCAAAGATGGCATGATCAGGGAAATGAGCAGTGCGGATATTCCTGCGCCTTCACCAGGACATAACATAAAGCAAACGGAGAAAAAACTCCATAGTGCCCAACCCAGATCCTCCGTCGTGACAGCCTCCCATCATAGGTCTTCTCACTCGGTGGACAGACCGGGACAGTCGTCCTCTACTGGTGGAGCATTAGATCTGCAGTCCCTGGCGGGGCGATCCGGATCATTATCATCCATCTCTGGAATCACCGTTCCGATACGTTTGGATGCATTGTCCTATTTGCTCAATAATGCTGTTTTGGGGGCCTACAATATGCCTTCTCAAATGCCATGCTACCCACCCATGTACCCATCTTGTCCATATCCGCAAATGGGATATCCCTACAGTACATTTATGAATCCACCTCCTGGCAATGCGCCTTATATGAATCTGGTTCCTGGATGCCAGCCGGGTCTAATGCCGTGTGGCAGCCAACAAGGTGTTCCACCATTCCAAAATCCAGTGCCTAATTTTAACCAGTGTATGAGTGGTGCTACACCCAGTTTATTTCCCAATACTCCACTCCAAAGTGGAATCCCCTTCAATAACCCAACACCGTCAGTGCAAGACAATAGAGGAAATTTTCAGTCAGACAGTAACACCTTGTCCCGGAAAGTTAACTATGGTTTTGGAAATAACAACGGTAACCCGTTCTCTTCTGATTCTGAAAAACCAAGTTCTCCACCACGACGAAGCTTTGTAAGGTTCGGAGATAAGCAGAGTGATGACGCCTGGTCTGGTAGACCGCAGAACAGTTTTAACAGAGGATCTGGGAGGGGCAGAGGGGACTTTGGTGGTCGATCCTGGCAAGGTAACTCCAACGGTCAAGAAAGACGATTTGGGGACAAATCATGGAACACGGATTCTGGAGGTTGGAAAAGGTTCAAGGATAGCCCTGACCAATCTCAGGATAGAGGCAGCTCTTTTAAGCGTGGTCGCTGGCAGAACGGCAGAGGGAGAGATGCCGAAAACCGGGATAATTGGCAGGAAAGAAACAAGCAAAATTTTAAGGCAGGAACTTTTCAAGACAGGTTTAAGTCGAACGAAGAAGAAAAAGTAATCGCCAAGACTGACGAATCAAAAGCCAAAGATGAAGATTGGGAGATGGATTATGCAGAGGAACCTGCCGCCTCTAAGACAAAATCTTGTGAATCTCCTCAAAGCCTTGAGCCACCAAACAAACCAGTAAATGATAACGAGGAAATAAGCGTCAAGGAATATACTACCAACCTGAACCAGGAAAAGGAGGAAGGAGAATTGGAGTCCTTTTCCGACAAATTGGCGACGATGGAAATCAAACCTCAGGTTGAAGACAAAGATCCTGCTTCGGAGCCGGTGGACAATTCGGCAGAGAAAACCGTGGAAGTTGGCGAAGAATGTAGAAAGGAAGATATCTACGCCTTAATTATATCTGCAGATGGAGATGATAACAAGGGCATTTTGGTGCAGGTAGACACAGAAGGCCAGTAGACTCCGTAAACCTGGTTTTGGTTGGAAAAAAAAAATTTTACCCAAATTTTTTGTTAATTGATAGACTTCTGATAGCTTTTTTTCTTCCTATCCTAAAGAGAACATAAAAATAGTAGTTTGAAGGCTGCGGTCCAAGTTGTGATTCTCGAGTGTTTAGTCTTCTCATACGGTTATTGGTAAAAGCCAAAAAAAAACGAAGTGGTGTACTGCATCAACGGTGGTGACGGAGAAGAGAATGCAAAGCAGGATGGTTATACTTATAAATGGACACTGTTGTCTTAAGAAGTTCTAGGTTTCCTACTTTGTACATGACTTAGACTCTGATGGCCACGTTTCTAGACCATGGTTCGTGAAAATCATACCAAGCTTGCCGGTTGCGCTTGTGAGAAGTCGGAAACCTGTCCTGAAGAAGGTCTACATTTAGTTTTGAGGGCAATAATTGTGCACCTTATTGTAAGGACTTACCTCGAGTCTTGCATAAATTTTTTACTTAGTCCTCATTTTATCTTCATCACAGCTTGACTTCCAAAGTTATAGACTTTTAATAGGACATTATTGATGGACATTATTTTACACCCCTGTTTTTGAGTCTATGTCCAAAGAACGCAAAGAAATTTGAAGAACTGAATGAAAATTTTAATTCTGAGGTTTATCATTGCATAGATGATAACCGTAGTTTGGAAATACTTCTGACATGTCAGAGGTTTTGATCAGTGGGTATCCTGGTCCTGAAACCCGCCACCGATCGCTGAAACGAAGAAGCAAAAATGCCCCTTCGGCTTTCATCGGCTTTAAGTTCTATGAGTCCGTGCACTGCTCTTCTGATTAAAGGCAAAGGGGCACATCACATCTGAGTGCTGCTGTCCCCTCGATTCATCGATGGGTGGACCCTAGTATCCAGACCTCCACTTATCAAAACCTCTGACGTTACTATGGCATGTAAGAGGTCTTCTGAAATGATTGCCTTTAAAGGGGTTTTCCAGTCCTAAGAAATTGATGGGCTATCCTCAAGATAGGCCACTAATACCTGATCGGTGGGGGTCCGACTTCCCGCACCCCCCGTCAATCCGCTGTTATGAAGGGGCCATGGAAGTCAGACCCCCACCAATCAGGTATTGGTGGCCTATCCTGACTATAGCCCATCAATTTCTTAGGACTGGAAAAAGTCCTTTAACCTATTTGCCACGTTTGATGGCCATAAATGTTGAGCTGCTTTAAAATGGTGACATTGTCTTGAGGAGGGTCTTTTTATTTTCTGGCGTTCGTGTCAGTAATGTGAAGAAGTTGGAAGACCAATTTTTTTTAAGCCCTTTAATTCGATCATTTTTGTATGTTATTGATGTCAGCCGGGTCTATTGTTCGGCATTTTAGACCCTTTTAAGATGTCAAACCGTTGTTGGAGAAGAAGGTTTATATAGCCATTCATGTAGGAAAGTAATCTGAGGTGAGGTTTTGTAGAGCGCCTGGCTTTAATCCCGCAGGAAAGTTGTCGATCACTCTGTGAAATAAGAGAGATCATTTTGTTGGACCGTTTCCTTGTATGATACTTTTATACTTACAACATAAAAACAGTTTTTGGGATAAAGTAGCAGCTGGAAAAGGCGAAAAGTCTTAGTGTTGATATAGTCCTTGAGTCGTAGGGACGCAACGTTTAAACCGGTCATTGTTGGGTACGTTTTTTTACATCTTTTCATCGATTACTAGATTGGAAACTGAACGAAGGTGTAAAGCCAACAATTCCTAAACATGTTGGTAAAGAGAGATTGAGGTCCTTGTCAAGTGTGTCAAAAAGTTTTGAGTCACTCAAACCCTTTGTCCTCTTTAAAAAAAAATTGTAAATTGCATCTTACAGACCCTCTGATATCTTCTGATATGTGAGACGATTTTTGCCCGTGGAAAAGACCTCACACGACCGTGTGCGCCGTCCGAGTCCCGTCAGTGATCCGAGGGAAGATAGGACATGTTCTATCTTTCCTTGAATCGGAGACTCGGACCATATTTCACGCATCCGATTCACCCGCGATAGACTATCGGATGCCATTCGGATGCCGTCAAAAACGGGCCGAGTGGCACAACGGTCGTGTGGCATGAGGCATTAGTCATTTTGCATACCTCGACATTTGCTTGATATGTTCATGGCCAAATAGGTCAAGAGAAGTTGTAATATATGGTAATGTCGTTTATAATGGTTCCATCTATCCATTGGAACCAGATTGAAGACGTAAACCAAAAAAAATGTCTATGAAAGATTTGCCTTCTATTGGTTTGTAGCAAAGTTTTTGTTCTAGAGTTTTTGTACAAAAATAAATCTGCATTGGTTAAAACGTCTTGTGTCTTGAGTATTTATTATACACAAAACTTGGGTCACCTACACTGTCGTGATCTTCTTACAAAAATATTGGCCACCGTCCAGCCTTCATTGATGTTTTCCCCTCCAGGTGCCTATATATTGAGGAGCGACTTCTATAATTAAACCAGCCCGACAAAGATTTTGATGTGAATTAAAATTAAAGGGCATCTCCACTTTGTCGGGAAGTTGCTGATGGTAAAAAATAAAAAGTAGAGCGGCTTAGCTAATACGGAAGTGCCGCTCCGCCTAAAGAAAAATATACGGGATCCAAATCCCGGTATATAACTGGTGAGGGCCAAAGTCAAAACGTATCTTCTAAGGACGTGTGTCACCCGGAGTCTGACCAAGAAATAAGGGACTGATGAGATAATTAGGTATTAAATAAAGAATTAGACAGGAGGTTGATAAATGGGAGATTGATAGATGATGGGAAATCAATAGATGATGGGAGATTGATAGATGATGGGAAATCAATAGATGATGGGAGATTGATAGATGATGGGAAATCAATAGATAGGAGATTATTAGATGAGAGATTGATAGATGATGAGAGATTGATTGATAGATGATGAGAGATTGATAGATGATGAGAGATTGATAGATGATGGGAAATCAATAGATGATGGGAGATTGATAGATGATGGGAGATTGATAGATGATGAGAGATTGATAGATGATGAGAGATTGATAGATAATGAGAGATTGATAGATGATGGGAAATCAATAGATGATGGGAGATTGATAGATGATGAGAGATTGATAGAGGATGAGAGATTGATAGATGATGAGAGATTGATTGATGATGAGAGATTGACAGATGATGAGAGATTGATAGAAGATAAGAGATTGATAGATGATGAGAGATTGATTGATGATGAGAGATTGATATATGATGAGAGATTGATAGATGATGAGAGATTGATAGATGATGAGAGATTGATAGATGATGAGAGATTGATAGATGATGGGAGATTGATAGATGATGGGAGATTGATAGATGATGGGAGATTGATAGATGATGGGAGATTGATAGATGATGAGAGATAGATTGATTGATTGATGAGAGATTGATTGATGATGAGAGATTGACAGATGATGAGAGATTGATAGATGATGAGAGATTGATTGATAGATGATGAGAGATTGATAGATGATGAGAGATTGATAGATGATGAGAGATTAATTGATAAATGATGAGATATTGACAGATGATGAGAGATTGATAGATGATGAGAGATTGATTGATAGATGATGAGAGATTGATAGATGATGAGAGATTGATAGATGATGAGAGATTAATTGATAAATGATGAGATATTGACAGATGATGAGAGATTGATAGATGATGAGAGATTGATTGATGATGAGAGATTGATAGAGGATGAGAGATTGACAGATGATGAGAGATTGATAGATGATGGGAGATTGATAGATGATGAGATATTGATAGATGATGAGAGATTGATTGATGATGAGAGATTGATAGATGATGAGAGATTGATTGATAGATGATGAGAGATTGATAGATCATGAGAGATTGATTGATAGATGATGAGAGATTGATTGATGATGAGAGATTGATTGATGATGGGTGATTGATAGATGATGGGAGATTAATTGATAAATGATGAGATATTGACAGATGATGAGAGATTGATAGATGATGAGAGATTGACAGATGATGAGAGATTGATAGAGGATGAGAGATTGATAAATGATGAGAGTGATAGAGGATGAGAGATTGATAGATGATGGGAGATTGATTGATTGATAGATGATGAGAGATTGATGATGAGAGATTGATAGATGATGAGAGATTGATAGATGATGGGAGATTGATAGATGATGGGAGATTGATAGATGATGGGAGATTGATAGATAATGAGATATTGATAGATGATGAGATATTGATAGATGATGAGAGATTGATAAATGATGAGAGATTGATAGATGATGAGAGATTAATTGATAAATGATGAGATATTGACAGATGATGAGAGATTGATAGATGATGAGAGATTGATAGATGATGGGAGATTGATAGATGATGGAAGATTGATAGATGATGAGATATTGATAGATGAGAGATTGATTGATTGATTGATTGATTGATTGATTGATTGATTGATTGATTGATGATGGGAGATTGATAGATGTTGAGAGATTGATGATGGGTGATTGATAGATGATGGGAGATTAATTGATAAATGATGAGAGATTGATAGATGATGGGAGATTGACAGATGATGAGAGATTGACAGATGATGAGAGATTGACAGATGATGAGAGATTGACAGATGATGAGAGATTGACAGATGATGAGAGATTGATAGATGATGAGAGATTGATAGATGATGGGAGATTGATAGATGATGGGAGATTGATAGATGATGAGATATTGATAGATGATGAGAGATTGATAGATGATGAGAGATTAATTGATAAATGATGAGATATTGACAGATGATGAGAGATTGATAGATGATGAGAGATTGATAGATGATGGGAGATTGATAGATGATGGGAGATTGATAGATGATGGGAGATTGATAGATGATGAGATATTGATAGATGATGAGATATTGATAGATGAGAGATTGATTGATTGATTGATTGATGATGAGAGATTGATAGATGATGGGAGATTGATAGATGATGAGAGATTGAGAGATTGATTGATTGATGATGGGTGATTGATAGATGATGGGAGATTAATTGATAAATGATGAGAGATTGATAGATGATGGGAGATTGATAAATGATGAGAGATTGACAGATGATGAGAGATTGACAGATGATGAGAGATTGACAGATGAGAGATTGACAGATGATGAGAGATTGACAGATGATGAGAGATTGACAGATGATGAGAGATTGATAAATGATGAGAGTGATAGAGGATGAGAGATTGATAGATGATGGGAGATTGATAGATGATGAGAGATTGATTGATTGATAGATGAGAGATTGATTGATAGATGATGAGAGATTAATTGATTGATAGATGAGAGATTGATTGATAGATGATGAGAGATTGATAGATGATGAGAGATTGATAGATGATGAGAGATTAATTGATAAATGATGAGATATTGACAGATGATGAGAGATTGATAGATGATGAGAGATTGATTGATAGATGATGAGAGATTGATTGATAGATGATGAGAGATTGATAGATGATGAGAGATTGATAGATGATGAGAGATTAATTGATAAATGATGAGATATTGACAGATGATGAGAGATTGATAGATGATGAGAGATTGATAGATGATGGGAGATTGATAGATGATGGGAGATTGATAGAGGATGAGAGATTGACAGATGATGAGAGATTGATAGATGATGGGAGATTGATAGATGATGAGAGATTGATAGATGAGAGATTGATAGATGATGGGAGATTGATAGATGATGAGATATTGATAGATGATGAGAGATTGATTGATGATGAGAGATTGATAGATGGGAGATTGATAGATGATGAGAGATTGATTGATAGATGATGAGAGATTGATAGATGATGAGAGATTGATTGATGATGAGAGATTGATTGATGATGAGAGATTGATAGAGGATGAGAGATTGACAGATGATGAGAGATTGATAGATGATGGGAGATTGATAGATGATGAGAGATTGATAGATGAGAGATTGATAGATGATGGGAGATTGATAGATGATGAGATATTGATAGATGATGAGAGATTGATTGATGATGAGAGATTGATAGATGGGAGATTGATAGATGATGAGAGATTGATTGATAGATGATGAGAGATTGATAGATGATGAGAGATTGATTGATAGATGATGAGAGATTGATAGAGGATGAGAGATTGATAAATGATGAGAGTGATAGAGGATGAGAGATTGATAGATGGGAGATTGATTGATTGATAGATGATGGGAGATTGATAGATGATGGGAGATTGATAGATGATGGGAGATTGATAGATGATGGGAGATTGATAGATGATGGGAGATTGATAGATAATGAGATATTGATAGATGATGAGATATTGATAGATGATGAGAGATTGATAGATGATGAGAGATTGATAGAGGATGAGAGATTGATAGATGATGAGAGATTGATAGAGGATGAGAGATTGATAGATGATGATGAGAGATTGATGATGAGAGATTGACAGATGATGAGAGATTGATAGAAGATGAGAGATTGATAGATGATGAGAGATTGATAGATGATGAGAGATTGATAGATGATGGGAGATTGATAGATGATGGGAGATTGATAGATGATGAGAGATTGATAGATGATGGGAGATTGATAGATGATGGGAGATTGATAGATGATGGGAGATTGATAGATGATGAGAGATAGATTGATTGATTGATTGATGATGAGAGATTGACAGATGATGAGAGATTGATAGATGATGAGAGATTGATTGATTGATGACGAGAGATTGATTGATAGACGATGAGAGATTGATAGACGATGAGAGATTGATAGATGATGAGAGATTGATAGATGATGAGAGATTAATTGATAAATGATGAAATATTGAAAGATGATGAGAGATTGATTGATTGATGATGAGAGATTGATAGAGGATGAGAGATTGATAGATGATGAGAGATTGATAGATGATGGGAGATTGATTGATAGCTGAGATATTGATAGATGATGGAAGATTGATAGATGATGAGATATTGATAGATGATGAGTGATTGATTGATTGATAGATGAGAGATTGATAGATGATGAGAGATTGATAGATGATGGGAGATTGATAGACGATGGGAGATTGATAGATGATGAGATATTGATAGATGATGAGAGATTGACAGATGATGAGAGATTGATGATTGATTGATTGATTGATTGATTTATGATGAGAGATTGATAGATGATGGGAGATTGACAGATGATGAGAGATTGACAGATGATGAGAGATTGACAGATGATGAGAGATTGACAGATGATGAGAGATTGACAGATGATGAGAGATTGATAGATGATGAGAGATTGATAGATGATGAGAGATTAATTGATAAATGATGAGATATTGACAGATGATGAGAGATTGATAGATGATGAGAGATTGATAGATGATGGGAGATTGATAGATGATGGGAGATTGATAGATGATGAGATATTGATAGATGATGAGAGATTGATAGATGATGAGAGATTAATTGATAAATGATGAGATATTGACAGATGATGAGAGATTGATAGATGATGAGAGATTGATAGATGATGGGAGATTGATAGATGATGGGAGATTGATAGATGATGAGATATTGATAGATGATGAGATATTGATAGATGAGAGATTGATTGATTGATTGATTGATTGATGATGAGAGATTGATAGATGATGGGAGATTGATAGATGATGAGAGATTGAGAGATTGATTGATTGATGATGGGTGATTGATAGATGATGGGAGATTAATTGATAAATGATGAGAGATTGATAGATGATGGGAGATTGATAAATGATGAGAGATTGACAGATGATGAGAGATTGACAGATGATGAGAGATTGACAGATGATGAGAGATTGACAGATGATGAGAGATTGATAGATGATGAGAGATTGACAGATGATGAGAGATTGATAAATGTTGAGAGTGATAGAGGATGAGAGATTGATAGATGATGGGAGATTGATAGATGATGAGAGATTGATTGATTGATAGATGAGAGATTGATTGATAGATGATGAGAGATTAATTGATTGATAGATGAGAGATTGATTGATAGATGATGAGAGATTGATAGATGATGAGAGATTGATAGATGATGAGAGATTAATTGATAAATGATGAGATATTGACAGATGATGAGAGATTGATAGATGATGAGAGATTGATTGATAGATGATGAGAGATTGATAGACGATGAGAGATTGATAGATGATGGGAGATTGATAGATGATGAGATATTGATAGATGATGAGAGATTGATAGATGATGAGAGATTAATTGATAAATGATGAGATATTGACAGATGATGAGAGATTGATAGATGATGAGAGATTGATTGATGATGAGAGATTGATAGAGGATGAGAGATTGATAGATGATGGGAGATTGATAGATGATGAGAGATTGATAGATGAGAGATTGATAGATGATGGGAGATTGATAGATGATGAGATATTGATAGATGATGAGAGATTGATTGATGATGAGAGATTGATAGATGGGAGATTGATAGATGATGAGAGATTGATTGATAGATGATGAGAGATTGATAGATGATGAGAGATTGATTGATAGATGATGAGAGATTGATTGATTGATGATGAGAGATTGATTGATTGATGATGAGAGATTGATTGATTGATTGATTGATTGATGATGGGAGATTAATTGATAAATGATGAGAGATTGATAGATGATGGGAGATTGATAAATGATGAGAGATTGACAGATGATGAGAGATTGACAGATGATGAGAGATTGATAGATGATGAGAGATTGACAGATGATGCGAGATTGATAGAGGATGAGAGATTGATAAATGATGAGAGTGATAGAGGATGAGAGATTGATAAATGATGAGATTGATTGATGATGAGAGATTGATAGATGATGAGAGATTGATAGATGATGGGAGATTGATAGATGATGGGAGATTGATAGATGATGGGAGATTGATAGATGATGAGAGATTGATAGATGATGAGAGATTGATAAATGATGAGAGATTGATAAATGATGAGAGATTGATAGAGGATGAGAGATTGATAGATGATGATGAGAGATTGATGATGAGAGATTGACAGATGATGAGAGATTGATAGAAGATGAGAGATTGATAGATGATGAGAGATTGATAGATGATGAGAGATTGATAGATGATGGGAGATTGATAGATGATGGGAGATTGATAGATGATGAGAGATTGATAGATGATTGGAGATTGATAGATGATGGGAGATTGATAGATGATGGGAGATTGATTGATGATGAGAGATTGACAGATGATGAGAGATTGATAGATGACGAGAGATTGATTGATAGACGATGAGAGATTGATAGATGATGAGAGATTGATAGATGATGAGAGATTGATAGATGATGAGAGATTAATTGATAAATGATGAAATATTGAAAGATGATGAGAGATTGATTGATTGATGATGAGAGATTGATAGAGGATGAGAGATTGATAGATGATGAGAGATTGATAGATGATGGGAGATTGATAGATGATGAGAGATTGATTGATAGCTGAGATATTGATAGATGATGGGAGATTGATAGATGATGAGATATTGATAGATGATGAGTGATTGATTGATTGATAGATGAGAGATTGATAGATGATGAGAGATTGATAGATGATGGGAGATTGATAGATGATGGGAGATTGATAGATGATGAGATATTGATAGATGATGAGATATTGATAGATGATGAGAGATTGATGATTGATTGATTGATTATGAGAGATTGATAGATGATGGGAGATTGATAGATGATGGGAGATTGATTGATAGATGATGAGAGAGAGATTGATTGATTGATGATGGGTGATTGATAGATGATGGGAGATTAATTGATAAATGATGGGAGATTGATAGATCATGGGAGATTGATAGATGATGAGATATTGATAGATGATGAGAGATTGATAGATGATGGGAGATTGATAGAGGATGAGGGATTGATAGATGATGAGAGATTGATTGATAGATGATGAGAAATTGATTGATAGATGATGAGAGATTGATAGATGATGGGAGATTGATAGATGATGGGAGATTGACAGATGATGAGAGATTGATTGATGATGGGTGATTGATAGATAGATGATGGGAGATTAATTGATAAATGATGAGATATTGACAGATGATGAGAGATTGATAGATGATGAGAGATTGATAGAGGATGAGAGATTGATAGAGGATGAGAGATTGATATGATGAGAGATTGATTGATAGATGATGAGAGATTGATAGATGATGGGAGATTGATAGATGATGGGAGATTGACAGATGATGAGAGATTGATAGATGATGAGAGATTGATTGATGATGGGTGATTGATAGATAGATGATGGGAGATTAATTGACAAATGATGAGATATTGACAGATGATGAGAGATTGATAGATGATGAGAGATTGATAGAGGATGAGAGATTGATTGATTGATAGATGATGAGAGATTGATTGATAGATGATGAGAGATTGATTGATAGATGATGAGAGATTGATAGATGATGGGAGATTGATAGATGATGGGAGATTGATAGATGATGAGAGATTGACAGATGATGAGAGATTGATAGATGATGAGAGATTGATTGATGATGGGTGATTGATAGATGATGAGAGATTGATAGATGATGGGAGATTGATAGATGATGAGAGATTGATAGATGATGGGAGATTGATAGATGATGAGATATTGATAGATGATGAGAGATTGATTGATTGATAGATGATGAGAGATTGATTGATAGATGATGAGAGATTGATTGATAGATGATGAGAGATTGATAGATGATGGGAGATTGATTGATTGATAGATGATGAGAGATTGATTGATAGATGATGAGAGATTGATGATGAGAGTTGATAGATGATGGGAGATTGATAGATGATGGGAGATTGATAGATGATGAGAGATTGACAGATGATGAGAGATTGATAGATGATGAGAGATTGATTGATGAGGTGATTGTGAGAGATTGATAGATGATGGGAGATTGATAAGGATGACT